>NC_066582.1:210360621-210960621 GCF_024323335.1 Lathyrus oleraceus
TTTATGTGAAAATACATTCACATCATGTTCCTTTTTATAAGCACTAAGTGTACCCAGATCTATGAACAGGTGGCTGAACTAAGAGCTGCTATTGGGCCCTTATCCGGGCGTCAATTGATGTATTGCACGGATGCATGTTTAAGGAGATATTTAGAAGCGCGGAACTGGAATGTTGATAAAGCTAAGAAAATGCTGGAGGAATCACTCAAGTGGAGATCTACTTATAAGCCTGAGGAAATCCGATGGGTTAGTTTGACTTATTTGATTTTGACCTTTACATACTCCGTTGATGATGCCGAAACTTTTGTATCATGAACACGCCTATAAGTTATTATTGTGGCATTGATCCATACCATAAACAATTTGACAAATTAATGAAGTAAAAATTAAGTTGCTGTCATTGCTTTGAGATCTAAAATTGATATAGTGGCTTCAGAATACATTTAGTTCCAAAATGATGACGTGTTTCTGCGTGAGTTTAATATCCGCATATCCTGCTAGGACTAAATGAGGTCATCATCAAGTGATAGCCTATTTATGCATATTTCTCTTTCATGCATTTTAACCTATATTTACAATTGAATGGTTTCCTAAATTTAGGCTGAAGTAGCACATGAGGGCGAGACGGGAAAAGTATCCCGAGCTAACTTTCATGATAGACTTGGGAGGACAGTGCTTATTATGAGACCAGGGATGCAGGTTTGAACTAATATGTACATTCATTATTATTAAGGCTACATGTAGTTAATTAAGAAGGCTTCTCTGTACATAACAGTTTAACTAACTCTGTTCAATCTGTTTCTGTCAGAACACAACATCAGCAGAAAATAATATCAAGCATTTAGTCTATCTGTTGGAAAATGCTGTACTTAATCTTTCCGATGGTCAAGAACAAATGTCATGGTTGATAGACTTCACAGGATTTTCATTTGGCACAAATGTTGCTGTTAAAACTGCCCGTGATATTATTCACATTTTGCAAAACCACTATCCAGAAAGACTTGCTATTGCTTTTCTGTATAATCCACCAAGAATATTTCAGGCTTTCTGGAAGGTTTGTTCTCCTTCCCTGCAACTATAATGGTTCTGCCTCATTGTTGCATGCTGTTATTTAGCATAGTTTTGTTAAATGGTAGGTCACATTGCATGGTTGTGATTTCTCAGGCTTATATTTTATTTTAAAAGATCAAACACTACTTGGCTAATAATTGTTTGTAAGTGTATTTTGCTTTGTTTCACCAATAACTTCTAGAACATTGATGGTAATTGAATATCCAACTCATATGTTTTGCTCTCCACATTAAACTCGACTAGGACTTTCACCTATATGTATTTATTACTTTTGAATGCGTTTCTTGACATGATTTTCCACTGGTCCCTTCCCACAGTTCCCGATTCATGTCCCGGGGTCCATTTTCTTTCTCCTCTCAGTACCTTTTTTCTATTCATGGCTCTAGATTTCATGTTTCCCTCGTGAAAACGTAGAGATTCCATTGTTGTTCTATATTGATTTTGGACCAGCTTCTTCTGCTTATGATTTGAGTTTTTAACAGTTACCTCTTCCATTTAACAAAACTAAAATTACTTCCAATTTGATAGGCTGTAAAATACTTCCTGGATCCCAAGACAGCCCAGAAGGTAAAGTTTGTTTATCTCAACAATAAAGACAGCGTGGAGCTGATGAAATCACTCTTCGACATGGAAAATCTTCCTAGTGAATTTGGCGGAAAAGCTACTTTAAAGTATGATCATGAAGAGTTCTCACTGTTAATGACTGAGGATGATGTGAAAACTTCAAAGTTCTGGGGACTTAATGATGAGAAGCCCTTCACTACTAAGAATGGCCATGGTGGGGCAGAGGTAGCACCAGAACCTGTTGGCAGTATAGTTAGTTGATTAAGTTTTCATATTATATCTGTTATTACATTTTGCGTCAGAGGTGAATTAGCAGTGCTATATTGCTTCTTTCAACTTTTATTCATAATCGCTAATTCGTTATAAGCTCATCAGTTATAAATTGCTGCTACCTTATAAGTTATTCCACTATTATACTCCATTAACAAGCTCAGTGGTACATATAGTATAGTACATCAATAAATGGCTTGGTTTGGTTAGAAGTAAAAAATGTACTACGTTATAATCTTGTATTTACCGGGGAAGCATTTAATTCCACGACTCTTATTTGCCAAACAATTCCTCTAGATTTTCGCATAGAAAGTTCTTGTAGTCTTGAAGTCTTGTCTTGTACTAAGTCCTTAAACATTGCTCTGAATAAATTAGAACTGTTGAAATTCAGAAAATTAGTAACCAAGTATAAACACTAGTATATATATTTCTACTTGTATAAAAAAATGTATATATATTTCTACACAAATTTAAACATAATAAATATTTAATACAGCAAGTTTTCAGCACAAAATTTCTTTCATGTATTATTCAGCATCCTATGGTAGAAAACGGGTACCAAGACAATTTTTTGGTTTAAAATATAATAATTATCTATCTTTAATTCAATATTTGATCCGGTATTTTTTTTCTTTCAATTATCTCAGAAATAAAGTCAATTGTATTTTCAAAATTTTCCTTAATGGTTACTTGTTTTTTTTTTTTTGAGAATATCTGTCATTTGAAAAATATGGTAAAATTAGTTATATTTTGCTTATCTTTTGAATCATGACAGAAGACTTTTTTTTGTGTGTGGTCAAGATGACTTCTGATTTTTCTTATACAACCTTCTAAAATTTACCTTTTAACATGTCAAAGTTTTGTTGACAACTGATAGTCCTTAGAGTTGTTATTGTTCCAAACTGAGTTTTCAAGGGACTGATTCTATGATTTCATCTGTAAAATTTCCTTTGGAATAATAAATCTCGTTTTCTACAAACCTGTATATTTCTTAATTAGTTGAACATTATCAAAACGGTCCCGTAGCTCAGTTGGTTAGAGCGTTGGTCTTATGAGCCGAAGGTCGCGGGTTCGAGCCCCGCCGGGACCATGTTTTTTGACATTTCTTGCAATACTTTTTTTATATTGTTTACATTTTTTTTCTTCATATTGTTAGTTTTTTTTTATAGCTAAGCATACTCTTTATTGTTTCCCCCTCAAATCATAGAGTATTTTACACGATTTCTCATTAATTGTTTTATTCATTAAGTAGTATGGAGTATTTCTATAGTCAACTCAAATTAGTCTTTGTTTAATTTCCTTGCTTGTCATACTGAAATTATTGATCAATTTTTTACTTGTCTTCAAGCATGGATTGAGGGATAAATACATACAATAAGCATTAGTCCATAATCTTGCACCATACCAAAATTAAATAAGCTCTTTTGGGAGCATAAAACTGCACGTAAGTATTTTTACGAATATCACAGCTAATGGTTGTATCATAAAAACGTAATTTAAGAAAATTTAAGCACATTCCGTCAAACAAACAAAAAAAAAATTTAATCAGATCATAGAAAAAAATTATAATAGTAGTACGTATGCATAAGATCCGGCAGCATATTTTTTCAGAAGTATAAAACATAAACAATTCTAGAGATTGATCCTATTCCCGTGTTTGGTCGAAGAGTTTGGGGGACATGATAGAGGATCATATAATAATTTAGTCACATTTTGTTCTTTAAAAAGCATTTTGTAATTTTTTTTTATAGAGAAAATAGAATAAAAAACATAGCCCTTTCCTCTTATATATTTTCGCTCCACTTTATATTATTAGATCACAAAGATCACCATTATAAAGATGTATATTCTTTGACAAATTAAAAGTAGTGAAGTATACTTTAGCACTTCTGCTAGCAAAGAAATTAAAAGTAGTGAAGTATACTTTAGCACTTCTGCTAGCAAAGAAGATATTTTAATTGATATAGGAGCAATATTTTAGGCTGAAAATGTGTTTAATGTTAGTCACTCATATGATGAATATGATTATATTCGATCAATTTTTCTCAATTTTTTATTTCTCGGTATGTGTCGACGTGAGTATAAGGACTCATATTTGTGTTAGGACGACATATATGATACAAAAAACAAATTATTTTATTTCTTCCTTTTTTGGGTAAGAATTCCATCACTTTTAGGAATTAAAGGTTTTTCTTCCATATTTTCTTTAGTTTGATAGTATCGAACAAGACATAAATATTCCATCTGTTTCTCCTCTTTTATTAGCCTTGTTGTTAGGTGTATGACTATTCTTTTGTTGAAGATCTTGTAGTTGGATATCTACGTCTAAGTGAATGATTGAATTTAGAGCTTCATCCAAAACTATATAATCTTCACATTGCATTCTTATTCTTCCTTCTATTTTTTCATTAGATGATGTGCATTTTTCTTCTTCTTTCTCTTTTTCAACTCTTCCTTCATCGAGTACCTCGCATTCCTGTTTGAGTTCACTTTCAATTTTCACATCTCTAGGATTATCTAACCTATTTTCATAGAACTCCACACTAGATCTCAGTTTTAATTCTAATTAGCTAGATATTTGACCAAGTCGCATCTCTAAATTCTTGAAGGATGTTTCCATGTTACTTTGCACGGTTTCTTGATTCCTGTTGATTTTTTTGAAATTGAGTTGAGTCATCTTTATAAACTGAGTCAAGGTTTCTTCAAGTTGAGAAGATGAATTCTCCTCCCATGAATGATCAGTGTAAAATTCTGGTTTTGAATAATTTCTAACATTTTCTAGAATGAGCGTTTTTGCTGCAAGTTCCTTTGATTTAGCTTCAAATTTTGCAAAGGTAACATAGACGTTATCTTGCATGACTGTCTTGACCTTGCATACAAAACAAAAACAAAAATACCTTAGTAGCATTGCACTAGATAAAAAAAACAAGAATATAATTAAATAGAAAAAGAAATAGAAAAGGAAAATGAAGAAGAAACAAAACTATAATATTTACAATTGAAAAAAAAAACTAAACGTTGCACAAGCGTCGCCTTGTTGAGATATCAACAATCATCGGTAACAACACAAAAAACTTAATGACTTCTCGGCAAGTGTATAGATAATGTCGAAGTAAGAAAAAGATCGAATCCACATGGACTGCCTCAAGCAAGGCAAAATGTGTGCAATGTATACAAACTAGTAAAGAGAAGAGGTTTTCAAGTTTTAGTGCGAAAAATAAATAAATGATTAAACAATATCACGAAAGCGGTCATGTTGTGTTTTAGAATCTCATATTCCTCTATTGTTGATGTTTGATGTCTTGTATGAATGGTCTTATCACTATAACCCCATGACGAATTAACAAAATTGTTATAGTCGATCCCTCACGAAATAACTCACTAACGACTACTCAAAGCTTTCTATTCCTAGTCCACCAACGTAAGCAAGGTTAGGCGAAGTATAAAACGTTAATTTCCTATGCCACTACTCGGGGTCTCCTATTCCTATTCAACCAGCATAATTACAACAACTACTATATGTCCAACATGTTAGACGATATTACCGATCTAGAAGGGGGTTGAATAGATCAGTATTTAAATTTAGTGCTTTTTAAAAATGTTTTCGAAGGTTGGGAAAGCTCCCTAGGCCATAATCGTCTAAACGATCTGTTAATGGAAAGATTAGATATGCGTGAAACCAGATGGAATAACTAAGATATAGATAATCAACCAGTATCTAAATCAATCAATTAATTACTCCAATCCTTGATATAGTTATCACTAATGATGAGTTAACACAATAAGAGAACAAGTCAAATATTGATAGACTTGTGTGAGGTTAATTTTATCAAGCTCTTGGTGTGCACTTTACACCAAGTCTCAATTTTACTTAAATTGAATGTGCAGAATTTTACTTAGTTACAATCAAAGTGATTGTGCCAATTTATTGAACAGCTTCTAAGCACAACAATTAAGCGAGATTAATTTTACTATTAAATTCACACAAGACTCAATTAATGCAAAGTTTAAAGAGTTAAGAGAAAGAGAGAACAACACCAGATTTGTTTAGGCAGTTCCCCTTTCGTCCTTGCTTAGGATACGTCTGCCCCCAATTCCAAAACTAGAATTGAGATATTTATTATCAAGTTGCAAAGTTAATATAAGAGAAGAAATGATCACCAACAATCAACCCCAAGTGTTGTTGCAGATCCTATTCACTTTTGTCCCCTTGATTCGAGTTGAACCAAGTCCTTTAAGCGTTCCGAACAAATCTCCAATTGTAGCTACCTTATTGCAAGAACTCCACATTCTCCAAAACTCTAGCTCGGATGATTTCGATCGGGTATGCGTGAAACCTCCGGTTGTAGCTACCTTATTGCAAGAACTATGTTCTCCAAAATTCTAGCTCGGCTGACTTCAATCGCAAGACGCTTGAACCCTAACCTCCCTTCACAATCCTCTGGTTACCATTACTTGTTTGAACGAACCCAACGTTCTTCAAAACTTTCACTTGGCTGAATCTATGAAGCAAAGATTAGTGGAGAAACCCTCAATTCTTGGAGGAAAAAACCCCAATGGTTTTATTCAAGAAAAACCCACTCAAAACCTCTATCCAAACTAAGATTACACAACCTATTTGGACATTATCACCATAGTAATGCATAATGATCAACACAAATTGTTATGTGTAGTTGTTGAGAAATGCAATGAAGAATGAAGATGAAGAGCACTTTAGTGTATATCTTTCACTTTTCTTGTTGTTTGTTGAAGAAGAGTGATCGGTCACCATTTGCACTTAGTTTTCATCATCCATCCAGCATGAATCTTCAAGAATCGGTAACACTTTGTTCTTTCTTTTAGTTGATTTCCTAAGTTTTATCGCATTTCATAATTCCCTTTTTGTTTTATGTTTTATTAGTGGTTCATCTCTTTTTGTCGCATTTTATGCGTGTCCGTGGTAGTTCTATTTGGTTTCCAGGTCCAACAATAAGCCTGAAAGATGCGTAAGGGAAGAACGAGAGTCAAAAATGGTTTGCAAAGCGAAATATGCGCAAAGCAGGTGCCTGACACGGGTGCCCGTGTCAACTGACACGACCCGTATCAGCCTGTGCAGAAGTTGAAAGCAATGAAGCAGAAAATAAGGGCCTGACACGGGTGCCCATGTCAGCCTGTGCAGAAGTTGAAAGCAAGAAAGCAGAAAATAGGGGCCTGACACGGGTGCCCGTGCCAGCTGACACGGCCCGTGTCAGCAAAGTCTGAAGGAAAAGAGTAAATAGGGAGCCAACACGGGCGACCGTGTCAGCTTACATGGCCCGTGTTGGCCAATTCGCTCCTTTTGCTAATTTTTATCTTTCCAGTCTCGTTGTAATTCCGGAGGGCAGTCTTGGTATTACACGATGCTTTTGGATGATTTGGAACTACTTAGTCTGCTATTGGTGAAGAGAAAAGGGACTTTTGATGGTACGAAGAATATACAGAAAAGAGAAGAGAGCTTTCAAGGGGTTGGGAGAAGAAGAGATTTTCAAGATCGGAAGAGATTGAATATCAACCTTCATCACCAAAGAATTGTAATGTCTCTATTTTGTAATTTGCTTTCTTTGAATACTATGAGAAGCTAAACCCCCCAATGCTAGGGGGGTGTCCCTGAATTGCTTATGTATGAACAATATTTCTATGTTTTATGATCATCAACGTTGTTCTTAATTCAAATCATTATACAAAGTTCTTAATGCTTTTTTCTATCGGACAAATAGAATTTTGATCTATGGTTAGGGTTTAGGTCGGATAAACCGCCTTATCGCTTTCTGTATAATAATACTTCGGTATAATCGCTTAGGAATAAGGATCAAACTGTAGTAGTCGTAAATTCTGGTTACAACCGCGTTTTTCTTAACGTCATTTTGAATAGCTAAGGAATTAGGATGGAAAATAACTGTCAATGGTTTTCGGCTAAGGAATTAGAGAAAACAATTCTTGAGAATCGGCGTTGAATAATTACAACGTAGATATTATATAATATGGAAGTAGTGTAGTACAAAGCAATTCATACATCTTGCCCTAACATGCTTTCTTATATCGATTAAAAGATTTTTATACGCTTTGTGTAATTTATTCTCGTAATTATCATTTCGAAAACAATCAACAAACCCCCTTTGATCTTCTGTTCAATGGAATTATTGTAAAGGTTTGTACTTAATACACAGTCCTCGAGATCGATACTCGGGATAACTCCCATTTTATTACTACATCGGTGCAAATAGTACGCTTGCTATTTTACCGATCAAGTTTTTGGCGCCGTTGTCGGGGACTGCCAAAGTATAAGTTGAATAATAATTCAATTGAAATTTTGTTGCTCTACAACCAAAATTTTATTTCTCTGTACTATTGTTTCGTTTTATAATAATTGTCTAATCTTTGTATGCGAGGTAAGACCTCGGCTGAATTTCTTTTTGACGCAGAACCAGAAAGATTATTGTGTGCAAGACGCCGAAAAGCTAGACTGGAACTATCAGAAGCGACCCTCATTGTTTTTGAGTCTGAAAAAGAAGAAGTTGTTTCAGTTCATTCGGAAGACTCCGACATTGTATCTGAAACGGTGGCTGAAGCTCCACCTCCCGTGGAAAGACTTCTGGGTGACTATGGAGGTGCAAATGCTCCCACTAGAAGGTTAACAATAGTAAACCAACCGGTGAATGTTGAACATTTTCAGCTACACCCTTCAACGATTCGTCAACTCGAAAGGAGACTGTTCTCCGGAAAAATCAATGGAGATGCCAACAAGCATTTACAAAGATTTCTGACCATGACGACATCGTTGAAAATTGAGGGACACTCAGAAGAAGCTACAAAGTTGGTGATGTTTCCGTTTACATTATCGGAAGATGCCGAAGAGTGGTTTTACTCTTTACCCGCGGGAAGCATTACAGCTTGGCAACAAATGGAGACAACATTTTTAAATGAGTACTTCCCTGCCTCTGTTTATATCCGTAAGAGATATGACATATTTAATTTCAAACAGAAGGAAGGAGAGTCACTCAGAGACGCTTATAAGAGGTTCAAGCGATTGTTGGTTGCATGTCCTACTCATAACATGGATGCAACCGAACATATGCAAAATTTTGTGAATGACCTTAGAATGAAAACTAAGCAACTCATAGACACGGCTGCCGGTGGCTCAACAAATTTTACAACAGCCACTGGAATAAAGAAAATCATCGAAGCCATTGCAGCAAATGAGCATCTGGAGCTCTATGACCGCAGTGTAAGTCAACCTAAAGGTATCATTGATCTCAAGCTATCAAATTAAGTTGTGAAGATGGAAGATCAAATAACAGCTGAAGTGGAGCGAAGACTCAAGAAAATGGCTCTTGACACTCAAACGGTGGCACAAGTTCAACTGGTTCAACCAATTCAAGCGGTTAGTTGTGAAATTTGTGGGGGACCTCACTTCGCCATGCATTGTGTGGCAACTGCACAACAGGTAGAAGAGATTAATTTTCTGAAGCAGAAAAACCCCTACTCAAATACATATAATCCTGGATGGAAAAATCATCCAAATTTCTCCTGGAAGGACCAACAAGGAAATGTTCAGAAGCAAGCGCCCAATCAATATCAAAGCCAACCACAACAACAGTATCGACCACAACAACAACAACCATACCAGCAGCAGTTTCAACAACCCTAACAACAGTTTCAACAACAGGTACCAAGAAAAGCAGATTGGGAATTACCATTGAAAAAATGGTGGCTCAAAGTTCCCAATTTCAAGAGGAGACTAGAAGTAATCTAAGAAACACTGGTGCTTCGATAAAAAATCTGGAAGTGCAAATGAGTCAGATTGCTCAACAACTCGCGGGTTCTCAAGCACCGGGTGCATTACCTAGTGCTACAGTTACAAATCCAAGAGAGCATAATAATGTGAGTGTTGTAACCACAAGGAGTGGTAAATCGAAAGAAGTCCCTGAGAAAGATGACGACCAAGAAGACCAATTGCTTGAAGTTGAGTTGGAAATAAAAGAAAATGAGGTTGTGAGTGAAGAGGTGGTGGTGCCTAAACTGGTGGTTAAAGAAAAAGTTAGTGAACCAAAGTCGGTTGTCAAACTCCCTTTTCCCACAAGAAATAAGAAGAAAGCGCAACATGAGAAGAACTTCGAGAAATTCTTAGAGATGTTCAAAAAGCTTGAGATTAACATTCCGTTCTTGGAGGTACTTGAACAAATGCCCTCTTATGCCAAATTTATGAAGGATATTATTTCAAAGAAGAGGAGCATCGATACTGACCCGAATGTACTAACCGAAACTTGTAGTGCAATTTTGCAGGGTATGAAGATTCCGGTGAAGAAGAAAGATCGAGGCTCAGTAACTATCCCTTGCACTATTGGGGATAGATCTTTCAAAAAGGCCCTTATAGACCTGGGGGCAAGTGTGAGTCTCATGCCGTTATCTATTTAGAAGAGGTTGGGGATCGGAAAAGTGCAAGATACCAGAATGACACTTTAATTTGCTGACCACTCTGTGAAGAGACCCTATGGAGTAGTGGAATATGTTCTTGTGAAGATTGATAAGTTTGTGTTTCCAGTGGACTTTGTCATCTTAGAAATGCCGGAAGATGAAGAGATACCGCTCATTCTTGGTAGACTATTTTTGGAGATAGGAAGATGTTTGATAGATATAGAAGAAGGCACCATGACTCTAAAAGTTTACGATGAAGAGTTAAAAATTGGTGTGCGAAACACCATGAGATACAAAGATGATGTGGCCACCAGTCAACACATAGAGGTGATTGATCAAGTGGTTTTGCAAGAAAATCCTTTAGGTGAACCAAAATTGCCCTTGGAGAGAGTTCTAAGTCTATCAATTTCTGAAGACACTCAAGAAGTTGATGAAAAGGAGAGGGAAGTGTTAGCTATGATGGAAACACAACCACCCTTTAAAGGATCCCGATCACTCTGGTGGGAAAACTTGAGGGAACCTCAGTTGGAGGAAAAGAAAGATAAGACCAAGAAAGTAGTTGAACTGAAACAACTGCCTGAAAATCTCAAGTATGTTTTTCTAGATTCTGAAAGGAGATGCCCGACTATTATAAGCTCTAATTTAGAAGGTTCCCAAGAAGACAAGCTCGTCAAGGTTCTGAAGAAGCACAAAAGTGCAATGGGATGGGCCATATAAGACTTGAAGGGGATTAGTCCTACGGTATGTATGCATAAAATTCTCATGGAGGATGATCACAAACCAGTAGTGCAACCCCAAAGAAGACTAAATCCTGCAATGAAGGAAGTGGTTAGGAAAGAGGTTGTTAAACTATTAGATGCGAGGTTAATTTATCCCATATCCGATAGCTCTTGGGTAAGTCCTGTTCATGTGGTTCCAAAGAAAGGAGGGACTACCGTGATAAAGAATGAGAAAAATGAGTTGCTCCCTACAAGGACAGTCACAGGGTGGCGTGTTTGCATCGATTACAGAAGGTTGAATTTGGCGACAAGAAAGGATCACTTTCCTTTACCATTCATCGACCAGATGTTGGAATGGTTGGCTGGTCATGACTACTATTGTTTCCTGGATGGCTACTCTGGATATAATTAGATAGCGGTTGCACCAGAAGATCAAGAGAAGACAACTCTTACATGCCCCTATGGTATTTTTGCTTACAGAAGAATGCCATTTGGGTTATGTAATGCGCCAGCCATATTTCAAATATGCATGACCTCCATTTTTGCTGACATGCTTGAAAAGCATATGGAGGTCTTCATGGATGACTTCTCGGTATTTGGTTTCTCTTTTGATAATTGTTTGACTAACTTTTCCCTTGTCTTAGAAAGATGCCAACAGACCAATTTGATCCTCAACTGGGAGAAGTGTCACTTCATGGTGCGAGAAGGCATAGTTTTGGGTCACAAAATTTCCCACAAGGGAATAGAAGTGGACCAAGCCAAGATCGGGGTAATAACAAAGTTGCCCCCTCCAATAAACGAAAAAGGTATAAGAAGTTTCTTAGGGCATGCGGGTTTCTACCGCAGGTTTATAAGAGACTTTTCTAAGATAGCTAAACCTTTAACTACCCTTTTGGTTAAGGACAAGGCTTTTATTTTTTTATAAAGAGTGTGCCATTGCATTTGAAACTATAAAAAATAAATTGGTGACGACACCAATTGTCATTGCCCCAGAGTGGTCTCTACCGTTTGAGATCATGTGTGATGCGAGTGACATTGCAGTAGGAGAAGTTCTTGGGCAACGTAGAGATAAATTGTTGCATGTCATATATTATGCTAGTCATGTTTTGAACCCTGCACAGATGAACTACGCGACTACCGAGAAGGAGTTGCTAGCGGTGGTCTATGCCTTCGATAAATTCAGGCAATATCTGTTGGGTTCTAGAGTCATTGTTTATACTGACCATGCTGCCTTGAAGTATTTATTTGCTAAGCAGGACTCCAAGACTATTGAGATGGATCTTACTCCTCCAAGAGTTTGATGTGGAAATTCGTGACAAAAGAGGGTGTGAAAATACTGTGGCCGATCACCTCTCTCGGATGTCCCCTATAGAGGAGAATGAGGAAAAGCGTCCAATAAAGGATGAGTTTGCTGACGAACACATCCTTGTTGTTATTGGAATGCCATGGTTCGCAGGCTACGCGAACTATCTAGTAGGTGGGGTGATCCCTAGCGATTTTGACTCTAACAAAAAGAAAAAGTTTGTGCATGATTGCATGTTTTACTTGTGGGATGACCCATTCTTGTACAAGAAAGGAGTAAACAGGTTGGTTAGAAGATGTGTTCCCGAAGAAGAACAGAGAGATGTCCTAAAAGCATGCCATGACTCTGACTATGGTGGACACTTTAGTGGTGATAGAACCGCAGTCAAAGTCCTCCAGACAGGCTTATACTGGCCTACACTTTTCAAAGATGCTCAACAACTAATCAAAGAGTGCGATAAGTGTCAAAGGATGGGTAACATCTCGAAAAGAAATCAGATGCCTCAGAACCCCATGTTGGAAGTTGAACTCTTTGATCTTTGGGGTATCAACTTTATGGGACCATTTCCACCTTCATTTGGAAAGAATTATATTTTGGTGGCGGTGGATTATGTATCCAAGTGGATAGAAGCAGTTGCTCTACCAACGAATGATGCAAAAGTGGTAGTCAAGTTTCTAAAGGAGAACATATTTGTCAGGTTTGGAGTGCCAAGAGCTCTAATAAGTGATGAGGGAACTTATTTCTTAAATCACTTAATGAAGAAGCTACTCTTGAAGTATAATGTAAAACATCGTATAGCCACTCCATACCATCCGCAAACAAGTGGTCAATTTGAAGTGTCGAATAGGCAGCTGAAACAAATTCTAGAGAAGACGGTTAACTCATCTTGCAAAGATTGGGGAAGTAAGCTTGATGATGCGCTTTGGGCATACCGAACTGCTTTCAAAACACCGATTGGTATGTCTCCTTATCAATTGGTATATGGTAAGGCCTGTCACTTACCCTTAGAACTTGAACACAAAGCTTTGTGGGCTTCAAAATTCCTTAATTTGGATCTTTCGAAAGCGGGAGAGTCCCGAGTCCTTCAACTCCATGAGTTAGAAGAATTTAGGAACCGAGCATATGAAAATTCCAAAATTTACAAAGATCAAACAAAAAAATGGCATGATAGAAGGATCCAAAAGAAGGATTTTTAGGAAGGACAAATGGTGTTATTGTTTAATTCGAGGATGAAGTTGTTCTAGGGAAAGCTGAGATCAAAATGGTTGGACCGTTTATGGTACACAAGGTATATCCCCATGGAGAAATTGAAATAAAAAATCAATCCAATGGGGACATTTTTAAAGTGAATGGCCAAAGGTTAAAACCTTAGAATATGGAGCAAGAAGTTGGTCAAATTGATGTTGTTCATCTTGTCTGAGAAGATGAATAACCGTCGAGCCAGGCGACGTTAAACGAAGCGCTACGTGGGAGGCAACCCGCGCTTTTGTGTCTAATTATTTTCTTTGTTTTGTTTTGTGTTATTGACTTGTAGGTTTGAACAATGTTTGCTAGAGGAGCCAAAAGTTCATGTGCAAAAACTCTCTGGAAAATCGGAAGCAGAAGCCCGACACGAAGCTTGAAACAAACGATGAAAGAAAAAGAAAAATAGGGGCCTGACACGGCCTGTGTCAGCCCCTACTGAAGCAGTTTTGAAAACAAAAGAGAGGGGAAGAGCGCTAACACGGTCGCCCGTGGTGTAATACCCCAAAATTTACCCTTCATTTTTCTTGGAAGCATGGGATTGTGTTTCACATTGCATTAGCATCATACTAGGTCATACTCATTGCATACTGCATCAGTGACTTGGGAAATCAAGGTTTTATTGATCACTCCTTAACAGAAGGAGCCTACATAGAGCAAGACTGAGAATTGAATTTCATTCTCCAAATATACAAGTCTCAAGGGTCTCAAGGGGTTCCATATGTCTTATTATGGTCCTCAGTTCATCAGTGGAAGATTCAGAGCTCTCAGAGTGTGCATATGGATTTAATCAAAAAAATCAGGGTTTCATGGCTACCCGCAATAGGAAAGGTTTGGTTGGAAGTAGAAGGGCTCATTCATGTCATTATTAGAGAAGAACCTAGGCCTAAGAAGATCCCCAATTATCTCACAAAGATCCATTGGCAATCAGTGTAGTCACTTCCTAGTCATTTTTGCCCTAAAACTAGGGTTTGGTATAAAATCGGTTTATTTCTGATTCCTTGAGTGAAAATAATTTCCATGGCCCTCCACATGTCCACAAGGATCTACATGCAAAAAATCAGCTCTTTATTTGAGCCAGAGGTGCTTCAATTGATCAATGGAATCGGAAATCAGACAGATTGGGAAAAGTCAATTGTGGGGCCAGAAAAGTCAACTCTTGACATTTTGAAAGTGGAATCTCAAAATTCATGCCTAAGGAAGCCTACATGTGAAATTTGATCAAGGTTGGATCATGGATTCATCATTTAATCAGGAGTTGGAAAAGTTACCAAATTTGGAAATAGTTGACTTTCCATTTAAGGCAAGTTTTATGGTTTTTTGCATCCACTTTAAGCCTATATTCCATCAAGATGCAAGCTCCATTTGAAAATGTCTTCAACATGAAAGTTGTTCCTCTTGTTCTAAGCTTTCTGGAGATATAAAGTTTGTTTCATTTTGATTAAAATTGAGAAAGTTATGCTTGGTCAAAGTAGGACTTTATTTTAGGACACTTAGAAAATTTTCTATGTCCAAAATTTGCAAAATTTGTCAAGACTTATGGGCCAGATTTCTTGCACTTCAAGGCATCTTTTGGAAACACTTTCTTCATGACAGTTGTACCTTGTTATGTCCTCTTTCACACCTTTTTGGAACCACCCCATTTGGATCATTGGTTTGGGAGATACACTCATCTAAAGTTGGTATCATAGGCTGAATTTTTTGACAGCATTTTGGCCAAACTGGCCCAACCATTTTGCAGCCATGAGACCTGAACTTTATGGCTATTTTTCACCTCTTTCCACTCACCATTTCAAGATGTGTTCAACATGAAAGATGTTAAGCTCCCTACCCTTTTTCTACTGTTTGCATTGCCTTGCCATTTGGACATGTATTCATCAAGTTACAATGCCTTAAAGTCACCTAGTTGGGTTGTTTTCATGCTGCACAAGAAAAACCAAGTTTAACCACAAAAACGACCAACACATCTTTTACCTCATTTGGCCATTTTCTTTTGGTTCATTCACTTAAGTTTTGCCACTTTTAACCATTTCTTTTCACACCTCATTTTTGCACAATTGGTCCATGACTCAAAACCAACCCTTAAGCCCATTCAAACACTTAAAACCCTACATATTTAAGACTTGGAAACCCTAATCAGAAGGGAGGCTGCTGCATTTTCGACCTAAGCAAGAGCAAGGCAAAGGCAAGGTGGTTTCTCACTTCCATTCTCCATTCTTCAAGTTTGCAACACCATTGAAGTATCTTCATTCTCCATTCCTCTCATCCCAACAAGAAGCAGTGGACTTTCTCCACTAGGTAATCTTCTTATTCCAACTTCCCATGGCCATGAATGCTTTGCTTGTTCATCATACTTCCCATGTTCATTTCATGACATCTATGCATACTTTATGTATTTCTCTATTATGCCATGCTTTCTTTTTCCTTCATGCTTTTTTTTATGTTCATGCTATGCTATGCTTGTCCATAGGACCCTCACCATGAGGCATTGTTTTAAGTTTTAAGTTTGTAACATTTATTTTTTGCAAAAAAATCCTTGCATGAGCCCCCCTTGTTGTCCATATTTCTCTATGATAAAGTCATTATTTTGCATAAAATAAAACACCATGATGTTCCTCTCACTTTGAACTTGAATTTGACTTTTTACATCATCCCATTTCATGCACTAGAGAGTGCGATAAGTTGAGTTGAAGTTTGGAAAAATGTACTCAAATTCCCGCGTGCTGCATGTGTTTAAAGTTTTTTATTTTTCTGCATGAAACGCCGCTGACGTGTCGCACCCTGGACCTCCGGATTGCGCTCGTCCCATGAAATCCCAGCCGTCGCCTTGCGTTTTGTCCTTTAGCTGTTTTAATGAAGCCTGACTTATTGAGGCTTAGTCACATGATTTTAATGAATGCACATTCATTTTCATGCTGTCACGCCTGGGTTTTCGCTGGACCGGGCCTAGCACTTCTTTCCCATCTTTCGCTATTCGCCCCCCACACAAAGCCCACTTTACCATTTTTATTTTCATTTTTTTTCTAATTCTTATTTTTATTTTATTCTGTTTTGTCTTAATTATTTAAAACTTTTTTATTTGTTCATAAAAATTCCAAAAAATATTTTTTACTTTTCTTACTGTCTTAATTAATTTATTTTGATTTTTATTTTCGTTTTTATTTTATGTTAGTATTTTATTTTAATTATTTGGTTCAAATAGTCCATTTTAACACACATATTCTTATTAATTTTATTTTATTGACTTAAAATTATTTTTAACTTCTGATTTTTGGGATGGGGGTTGACCAATGTCTCATGGTCAACCTGACCTTTTATTAGAATTTTATTTCCCATTTTTAATTTATTTTGGATTTATTTTTGACCTAGTTTGTTTGGTTGACTTTTCATTTGACTTTTGTTTTATTTCAATTAATTTAATAACCAATTTTTATTATTTTTAAAATCTTTTGGGGGGATGATGATGTCCTGGTCCCACCTAACTTAGTTTAATTTTTCATAATTTTTGTGATTAATTTACTATTTATTTGACATTTTTAAGTTGACTTGACTTTTCGGTTGACTTTTCTATGATTGATGTTTGACATAGGGATTGCTTAGGGAAATTGAATAGATCTTTTGATCCTCCCCTGTTCATCTCATGTGCCACATATTAGAGGCATTTCATCTTGATTTTATTTGATCCTTGCATCATTTCCCGATTAAATTATTCATTGGTTCTTTGTGTGCATAGTTTCACTTGTCTTATTTCATCTGATATTTTTTTACACTTGTTTCTTTCATCCATGCTTCTATTGTTTGATTGTTTAACATGTTTATAATTTTCATACATTGTTTAATGTCTTATTATTTCATTCTTTGATTATTTTACTTGATCATATACTTGTTTATATATCTTATCTATCTGATTAATAACTGTTGCATACTTGTATGATGTATGAGGCATATATTATTATTGTTTGTTTGCCATGAACAATCCCCATTCATAACAAATGTATCCCTCTCCCATGAAATGTATAATATTTATTCTTTCATTCTTTATTCACCTGTTAATACAAGAATTAAAATGAACATTCGATAACCATTTCAAATAAGATCAAAACCTCGATCCAACGTCGAGTAATCATTTTCAAAACTTAACAGAACCAGCACGTATTCATCCATTTACCTTTTAAGTCGATTGCTTTATGCATCGCCATAAACCTTGTAAGTCGATTGCTTTATGCATCACCATCAACCTTGTAAGTCGATTGCTTCATGCATTGCCATCTACCCATATCCCTAGCACCTCTCCTTGCTCCATTCGTCGATTTTTATTCCGTTTAGGTAGCACCCATTAGGTAGAACCTTTTGTATGATAACATAGGTAGGATTCCCATACCCTTTTGTATGATAACATAGGTAGGACTCCCATATTCTTTTGTATGACAACATAGGTAGAATTCCCTTATTCTTTTGTATGATAACATAGGTAGAACTCCCTCATTACTTTGCATGCTAACATTAGGTAGATGTTCCCATTTGTAAATCCTAACACATAGGTCCACATTGCATGACAATTCTAGGGCAGAGCTTCCCCATCTTTAGGCCTTTCCGAGCGTCTCCGATCTTGTGGCATGTCACTCCGTCCTATTGCAAAGAGGTAACTGCCTAAGACTCGATTCAGTGAGCTGCGACACCTGCTGCTAGGATGTGAACACATTGCCCACTCTCCTTTGACACAACTGGTGTCCTCCTTTGTAAGTCCATGTTCAGATGGCAACCCGTAGTTAGCCGAACTACGGCAACTCTGATTCTCATGTTCAAATGAGATACGTAGGCACAAGATGCGATGTCTTGCCGAGTTTTGACTGACGATTAACAACTAATCCTTGCTTGCTTTCGCCATTGCTGCGATTCTTTTCTCTCGCCCTCGTTGCGATCGAGACCTTCCCTTTCTCTTGCCCTAGTTGCAATCGAGACCTTTGTTCCCGTAGTTAGCCGAACTACGGTTTGCTCTGATTCTCATTCCAGATGAGATACGTATGCATAAGACGCGATGTCTTAGCGAGCACACTTCTCTTTAGCCAATAGGTTAGCCGAGCTACGAAGACTCTGATTCTCATATTCAGATGAGATACGTATGCAGTGGATGCGACATCCGTGCGAGTCATTTTCTTTTGACCCCTCTTTTAGTAAATAGTACATTAGATAAACCCACACCCTTTAAACAAGAACAACAAGAGTGGATCCCGTAGAGTACTACGGATGCGTAGGGGTGCTAATACCTTCCCTTCGCATAATCGACTCCCGAACCCAAGATTTGGTTGCGAGACCTTGTCTTTTCCTTTCCTTTCTCCAAGTTTTCTTCGAGCGTTTCCTTTCCCTCCTTTGGGATAAATAACGCATGGTGGCGACTCTTCTGTCATTTCTTTTCTCGCCGGTTGTCTTTTCGCATTTCTATATTTTTTAGGCTACGACACGTGGCAACTGACACGGTCGTGTCAGCAAGCGCGTTTTCAATTTTTTTTGAAATTTTTGACCGTGTGGACATGGGGCCCACCTCCAATTACACCCACTAACTACCTTTTATAACTCATTCACACATCATAAACCCTTTTTCTTACCTATTCTCTCACCTTCATCTTTCTTCCTCTCAAGAAAACCTAAGAGCCTCCATTTAAGCTTCACAAAAAGCTTCAACCTTTCCCCTAAAAACTCCATCAAATCTCCAACCACCTTCACAAAAGCTTATCCATTTGCCGTCCTCTACCTTCCTACGGTAATATTTTTCCCTAATCTTTCTTTTCAATTTCAAGTTTTTTGTGTGTGCAGGTAATAACATGTCTCGCCGAGTAGACAGAAGCACGAACGTGGCAGAATCATCCCGGCCACGTCAAAGGGCAAGAAGAACTCCGAATGAGCACGATATTGTGTTTCAAGACTTAGAGCACCAAAAAAGGTATACTGCTCACCTTAAGAGAAAATTGACACCCACTAGATACATGTGTGATAGCACTTTGTAGGAATTAGGATTGCAGGCTGAAATCCACCGAATGTTCCATAGCTTAGGTATGTTGGAATTCATGCAGTTAGAAGCGCCAACTTTTGCGCGTATTACTCTTGAAATTTTAAGTACCATTGAATTTAAATTGAAAAATCGGTGGAATGGAACTGAGAAAGAGTACTATGGTACTTTACGTTTTTGTTTGTTTAATACTAATCTGGAATTGTCTGTGGACGAATTGGGGAGTATCCTAAAACTCCCAATAGTAGGCCTTGGAACAGGGGCCGATACTTTTGTTCCGGCTGAATTCTGGACAGCTATAACAGGTAATGCTAAATATATCTCCAAGGGGGAAAAAGCATCGGGTATCCATAACCCTTGTTTCAGGTACGCTCAGAAGGCTTTGGCGTACACCATGTTCGGTCGCGGTGATAGCACCGATGTCGCCATCCAAAGGGAGCTTTTCTTTTTGTATAGTATGGAAGCACAAACACCTATCAATGTAGCAGCATTTGCAGCTGACTACCTAGGCAGAGTTGGTCGCGCTACCTCATGCGACATTTCGGTTGGCGGAATGATCACACAGATTGCCGACCATTTTGAGTTTGGTGTTGCGCTTCCTGAAGCTCCACATGTGCCAGGTAAGAATAAACTGGACATGATCACGTTGATTCAACAAAGCATGATTGAGGTAAAACAAGATCAATATTCTCTTGTCTGCCAAAAAGTTCATATTCTTGCTTTACCCGCTTATGGTTTCATTAGTATTACTAACAAAGCCAACTGGCTTTATGAGTGTCCCGACCTGGATGAGGGGGACGAAGATTTTCTTGATTCCTTTCCTGCAGATGAGCATATGGAGGGTGCACTTAACACTGAGGAGAAGTTCTACCAACAACCACAAGGAACGACCCAAGCTTCAGGGTCCTACTCCATGCTACAAGACGAATGGGGTTGGATTCAAAATGAGATCGGTCACCTTCGCACGGAGTAATCTAAGCAAGGTGAGGAGCTCACAAGGTTCGGAGTTGAACAACGCCGCCAAGGGACGATTTTGGATGAAATGAATGCGATGATGCAACACATGATGTTGCATTATCCGTATCCTCCTCCACCTCCTCATTAGACCGAAATAGGGGATGGTAGACCCAAGCTGAAAAAGAAGCTGCTTGTCATGAAGAGTGGTTTGGAGCCTGCAAGCTTATCCAACATGGTGAGAGTTCAACAAAACCAAACACAAAAGAGTGCATTCATGTATGACTTTATCTCTCTGATTTTGCGTAAGTTCTACTGATACAACACAATACAAAGACGCACACTAAAACACGTTGTTTGTTTTCACCCTTTATCCTTTCTAGCCATCCGTAATGTTGTATTTATCCATTGTTAACCCCGTTGAGCCTGTGCCACCTTGTTTGTGAAAACCATTATGTTAACCATAAGCCAAACACTTCCTACCTTCGCTCGGCATGACTGTTGTAGTTCCAAATTCGTGCAAAAAGATAAGTTTGGGGTGGTGATCCTTAGAAAAATTGAAAAAGGGAAAGTGCAATAAAAGAAAAAAAGTTTGTGGAAACATATACTTCTACCGAAAAAAAAAAGAGAAAAGAAATGAAAAATGGAGATGAGATAAAAGCACTTGCCTAATTCAAAGACTCATGCCATAATGAGATACTCAAAGAAAGAAAAATTGAGTGAAGAAAAAAAAAGAGTCAAGTTGGACAACACCCCATGAAATAATTTGGGCACAAAGAAAAACAACAACATGAATGTCGAGTTTTAAACCCTTGTCATCCATTTCCTTGTGTATCCCCACCGTACTTAAGCCCAGTTACAACCCGAAAGACCTCTAAAAGTGTGTGAATTTGGTTTGTGTAGTGAACGTAGAATTTATTCAAAAATTAAGAGTTGATATTGCATACCTTGATATTATGAGTGTTAAACACTTTAACCCCGAGAGATTTGGTGAGTGGTGTGAAGAAGTTTGCAGGTGAAGAAACACTCTGACATGGTAATGCGGTGGACAGTTCGAATGGGTGAACCAGAAGCTTAATCGGGAAAGAGGAAGATAAGTTGCGAATAACATCAGTTGTATTATGGAAAGAAGAAAATCCATGGTTGACCTCTGTGTTGTCTCTTACATCACTTGAGGACAAGCAATGAGATAAGTTTGGGGTTGTGATCGATCACCATTTGCACTTAGTTTTCATCATCCATCCAGCATGAATCTTCAAGAATCAGTAACACTTCGTTCTTTCGTTTAGTTGACTTCCTAGGTTTTATCGCATTTCATAATTCCCTTCATGTTTTATGTTTTATTAGTAGTTCATCTCTTTTTGTCGCATTTTATGCGTGTCTGTGGTAGTTCTATTTGGTTTCCAGGTCCAACAATAAGCCCAAAAGATGCTTAAGGGAAGAACGGGAGTCAAAAATGGTTTGTAAAGCGAAATATGCGCAAAACAGGTTCC
Source organism: Lathyrus oleraceus (assembly GCF_024323335.1). Taxonomy (NCBI): domain Eukaryota; kingdom Viridiplantae; phylum Streptophyta; class Magnoliopsida; order Fabales; family Fabaceae; genus Lathyrus; species Lathyrus oleraceus. Next base: position 210,382,678 of record NC_066582.1, read on the forward strand.
TGACATGGGTGCCCGTGTCAGCTGACACGGCCCGTGTCAGCCTGTGCAAAAGTTGAAAGCAAGGAAGCAGAAAACAGGGGGCTGACACGGGTGCCCGTGTCAGCTGACACGGCCCGTGTCAGCCTGTGCAGAAGTTGAAAGCAAGAAAGCAGAAAATAGGGGGCTGACACGGGTGCCCGTGTCAGCAAAGTCTGAAGGAAAAGAGTAAATAGGGAGCCAACATGGGCACCCGTGTTAGCTGACACGGCCCGTATTGGCAAATTCGCTCCTTTTGTTGATTTTTATCTTTCCAGTCTCGTTGTAATTCCGGAGGGCAGTCTTGGTATTTCACAATGCTTTTGGATGATTTAGAACTATTTAGTCTGCTATTGGTGAAGAGAAAAGGGACTTTTGATGGTACGAAGAATAGACAAAAAAGAGAAGAGAGCTTTCAAGGGGTTGGGAGGAGAAGAGATTTTCAAGATCGGAAGAGATTGAATATCAACCTTCATCACCAAAGAATTGTAATGTCTCTATTTTGTAATTTGCTTTCTTTGAATACTATGAGAAGCTAAACCCCCCAATGCTAGGGGGGTGTCCCTGAATTGCTTATGTATGAACAATATTTCTATGTTTTATGATCATCAATGTTGTTCTTAATTCAAATTATTATACAAAGTTCTTAATGTTTTTTTGTGTCGGACAAATAGAATTTTGATCTATGGTTAGGGTTTAGGTCGTACAAACCTCCTTATCGCTTTTTGTATAATAATACTTCGGTATAATCGCTTAGGAATAAGGATCAAACTGTAGTAGCCGTAAATTCTTGTTACAATTGCGTTTTTCTTAACGTCATTTTGAATTGCTAAGGAATTAGGATGGAAAATGATTGTTAATGGTTTTCGGCTAAGGAATTAGAGAAAACAATTCTTTAGAATCGGCGTTTAATAATTACAATGTAGATATTATATAATATGGAAGTAGTGTAGTACAAAGCAATTCATACATCTTGCCCTAGCATGCTTTCTTATATCGATTAAAAGATTTTTATACGCTTTATGTAATTTATTCTCGTAATTATCATTTCGAAAACAATCAACAAACCCCCTTTGATCTTTTGTTCAATGGAATTATTGTAAAGGTTTGTACTTAATACGCAGTCCTCGAGATCGATACTCGGGATAACTCCCATTTTATTACTACATCGGTACAAATAGTACACTTGATATTTTACCGATCAAAGAGACTCTAGAATATATATATATATATATATATATATATATATATATATATATATATATATATATATATATATATATATATATATATGATGCATGGAACAAGTAACAGGCATAACAAAATTATTTTGCAAAATTACACAGTAGAAAATTGAGTCCAAACAGCGACCACTCGACCTGTTCACACAGGTCACTCGACCTGTTCAGACCCGAGGCAAAACTACTCAAGTGAAGTAGGCGATGAGTCGACTCAAACAGGGTTTTTCCAGAGTTGAGTCGACCTATGACTCAACCTGTTCAGACCCGTGGTAACATGGTTCAAATGAAATAGAAAATGAGTCGATCAAATAGGGGATGTGTCGACTCAAACAGGTTTTTCCAGAGTTGAGTCGACCTATGACTTGACCTGTTCATACCCGAGAGTTACGCTCCAGAGCATGAGTCGACTCACAGACTCGACCTGTTCAGACCTGAGAGTTATGCTCCAAGTCATGAGTCGACTCACAGTTCTACCGCTCCAAGTCATGAGTCAACTCAAAGTTCTTAAACTGTCAAAAATGAGTTTTTGAGATGTATTTTGGTTAATTCAAACCATTCTCTTATGAACCTAAGGTACCAACGATGATCAAGTGCATTATTCACATCTATGATATGCTCCTATATGCATGGACACATTGAACTTATACTTTGAGCATGTTAGAGGATGAATGCATTCTATAATGTGATGACACCATCCAAAGTACATATTATGAGCAACTAAAAAGGTTTGACATCATTAAAACAAGGACTAGGAATCTAAGGACTAGGAATCTTTTCCCTCGCACAACATATAGACTAACAGTCAGTATTCCCTATGTGCCCATAATCAAATTAAAAGAGTATCTCACATAAAAAAACATTAAGAACAATAAGCAATTGAATGACATTATAGATTAAAATGTTCATAGAAAATCAAATCAACTTGGAACCCAACAATATTGAAATAGGTTCATCATAACACAACCTAACCTAGAGAAGCTTAGCTACTTATAATGCAATTAACAATACCATAATTGATAGATGAAAATAACATAAGAAATACCTTGAAATGATGGCCTATAATGGCTTCAAATTCTTGAAAATTCACCATTTGTGCTCTCAAAATTGTGTTTCACTCTTTCCAAATTGTAACCCTTGTGAAAGTGCAGAAAATCCCCTATTATTGGCTTTAGAATGGACCAGAACGCATCAGAAAAGCCTAGAAAAAGTGACAATCGTGCGCGTGATGACTTGCATCGTGTGCGCGATATAATTTTTATGGCCATATCGCGCGCGATGCTATGCAATGGTGCTTATGATTATTTCCGAAGCTGCATCCTTTTTTGCTCCCTTTTCACCAAGTCCACAATCTTCATACTTAGTTTTTTTTTCTCTTCATTCTTTGGTCATTGTTCTTCATTTTAGCTCAACCTTCACTTATTTTGCTTCGATTCTTTGACTAAATTTAAACAATGACGGATTGTCATCAAAAGTGGCGTCTTAACCAAGATCTGAAATTGAATCTGGTGTCTTAACCAAGAACTGAAATTAAAAGTGGTGTTTAACCCAAGAACGGGAAATCGAAAGGGATGTCTTAACCAATAGAGTGGTGTTTAAACCGAAAAGGGTTGTTTTAACCAAGAGATGGTGTTTAACCCAAAGAGAGATATTTTAACCACGAGATGATGCTTAGCCCAAAGAGAGATGTTTTAACCAAGAGATGATTATTAACCCAAAGAGAGGTGTTTTAACTAAGAGATGGTGATTAACCCAAAAAGAGGTTGAGAGAAAAATGAAGGTGTGAAAAACACAAGAAAGAGAAATGGGGGAGGGGGTGAATTGGGTTTTAAAAACAAAAGCTTTTACTCAACTAAAGAACACCACTCAAATGTTAATCAACAAAGAGATAAAACACAAGTATTTTTATCCTCGATCCGACTATATAGTTTGAATAAATCACCTCGCGCACACAATTCAAGTCATCACAAGCAGATTCCAAAACACAAAGAGATAAAAACCACCTTACGGAAAATCAAACAAACTATTTGAATAAAAGTTTGTGTGTTTACAAGATGCTTCTACACAAGCAGATTTTATACAAAAGAAATACAAATACTTTAAGAAATATTGTGTACAAAAATTGATAGTTTTTCACAAAGAAAAAATATGCTTGTCAAAATTTATAGCGTTTTAGCAGAAATCTTGTTTTCTTCAAGTCTCCAAGTCCTACTTATATAGCATAAGAAGAAGACCGTTGGAGGATAAAATGGGGAAACCAAATAGAGTGGTTGTTCACTGTTGGATGGTGAAAGGAGTGATATTGTATACTGTCATTCACCCATAAATTCAATGACAGGTGTTATGTATAGTAATGTCCTTGCCCACAACATCGGGTAGTGGAAAGAATATTTGATTTGTATTTTGTACTATTTGATCACGTATCCATTTGATCTTATCTTAAAGTTCACTGGCTTCTGATGAAATTTGATGAAGCATGAAATAAGAATTATAAAGCTGGATTCAGAGACTTCAGAATCTTTAGTCAGAACCTTTACAACATCGACAATCTAGCTTGAGATCTTCAGTATCTTCAGAATCTTCAGAGTCTTCAGAATATATAGTCAGAACCTTGATAACGTCAATGTCTGGCTTGAGATCTTCAGAATCTTCAACTTAGTAACAAAACTTCATAAGCTTTCCATTCTTCAAAAGCTTGACAATCAGAGTCACATTCAAAAACAGAAGTGGAGATAACGTTGTAGCAGCAACCTAACGTCTCTTCAGAAACTTCTCAGGAGTGAATCAACACAAAAACAGAAAGAACATTGCAGCAACAACTTGATATCTTTCAAAACTTCTCATGGTTAGCGCAAAAGTGTAATTTGGTACTCAATTGTCTAGAAACGGATGAAGTTGCACGACGTATACTCAAAATCAGAACTTGTTGTTAAAGCTACACAATAATAAACCATTAGGGTACCAAAATTGTTCTCACACAAATACAACATTGTTATCATCAAAACTCAAGGTATAAATGGATAACTAAATCTTTTTCTAACAATCTCACCCTTTTTTATGATAAAAAAACATGTATTTTTATGAACAATTTTGTATAGGGTAATCACAGAAGGATACATCTTAAAGAAGCACAAAGCTCCCCCTGAAGACTTGATGCTTGATTCTGATTCCTGGTTGAGATCTTTCTTAATCATCAATGTGAAAAGTTTTCAGACTCAGATAGTAGACCATTTCATTAGAAACTGGTAACTTACATTCTGATCTTACAAACTTTTGATGTTGAACTTAACCCTGTAAAACAATTAACAAATTATTCTTCGAAGTAGTTATTATAATAAACATTAGCAAATGTTTGGGTTCTAATTCAAGAATATAGGTATGTCAAAATCAATTACGATTCTTCCTCTTAGATATGTTTCTCCCCCCTTGTCATCAATAAAAAAGACAAAGATAAAAAGAAAAGAATAAATTGGAAAGAAACATGAAGATTTTCATTAATCATGCCAGAAGTCAGAAAAGATACAACTGAATACTAAAAAAACTTAAAACAAAATGAAAACTTTGAAAAAGTGCTAAGGGTTCTGAGGAGGAGGCGGCGGAAGTCTTGATAGTATTAACTGAAACATCATTTCATGCCTATCCGGACGTTCTTTGAGTAGGGCATTCTCAACTTTCATTTCATCGATGGTCTTTAGAAGCACATCAAGAATATCCCTAGAAGAGGTTCCAACAAACTATTGATTATGAGAAACCTCAATTTGGTAGTCTTTGGAAACAACTGGTTGTTCAACAACTTCTTCTGTGACACATTATGGAATCCCATAATCTACCTCAGCCTCTAGAATAACTTATTTAATCTCTGGAGCAGGAAGACACGATGGAGCATTTCATAACTTCTAGATTTCCATTTGGAGTACAAACCTAGAACAAAAGTTTCTTTCAGATACTTTGTATCCAAAGTTCTTTAGCTTAGAGATTTTGGAGTTTATCCAACTTTTGTAGTCTTCCCAAGCTGAGTCACTTTCAGCAAGATTAGCTGATGAACAACTAGTCATCATAGCTACACAAAGGCGACTTCTTGAGTCTGACTCAAAATTCTTCAAAATCTTACCAATATACAGGTTTAGTTTTTAGTGGTTTAGGGATTCTAACAGAAAGATCTATTATAGTTGGATCAGGATCCGGACCATAAAGAGTTGGAAGAGTAGGGGGAATGACCTTGGGTGTTTCTAAATCAGATACTTCTAGTTCAGGTTCAAAATTGAACATGCCTTCAGGAGTACCCTAAAACACTTGATTACCAGAATCTCAATGGATATTTTTTGGGTGTTGTTATGTTTGAATTTTCAATGTAGGGAGCATAAATAGTTTGAGATGCGGGTGGAATGGGTGATGAAGGTAACAGTGAAGGAGGTGATGTTTATGGTATCTGTTGTTGTTGTTGCTGTTGTAACTGAGTTTAAAAAACTGCAGGAGTTTCCATAACAGGTTCTAAAACAGATGTTTCTGTGGGAGGTGGCAGTGGAATAAATTCTTCTATGGGAGGTTAAGGGGAATAGGTTCAGAAATTGGTTGAGAAAGAGATGAAATTGGTTGTGAAATGGGATGTGATTTAGTTGGTAAGACCCTTTCAGAATTACTAGAATCAAAAATAAAAATTTCTTTGGCCTTAGGAAGCTTACGAGGAGCAGGGGTGTTAGAAGGTTTGGAAGATTGTTGAACAACACCTGACGCGTCCTTCAGAAGAATTGCTTTCTAGAGCTCATTGAGAGGTACTTCATCTTCATCCAGAAAGGTAGCAACCTTCTTCTTCTTCTTTTGAGGTCTTGAAGGTCCTTCTTCACGATACTCTTTCTTCCTCTTCCCATGCACATCTGGATAAGTTTCTGGTAGGTTGAACGGGTCAACCAATAGATTGATTCCATCCTTAAGACAAATTTCAAGGTAATACTCCAAAACTTCCTGAGGATCAATCTTGGTGAAGATTGGAAAGTTGTCAACTGGAATCCTCAACCTATCAGATAGATCTTTAACACTTGGACCTTTTCCATCATCCAACTTGGTTCCTTCCTTAAAAATGACAGATGCAACCATAACTTCTCTTCTTGTATCAATTTTAATGTTGTAGACCCTTTTTCCACAACCGTTGTGAGAAATAAGGTCAGCGATAGATTTCTCAGTGATAAAAATATTCCTATTCATGACGAAGGAAGAAATTGTGTCCTTTGTAGCGACAACATGTATCCAAAACTGCTTCACAAGCACTGGATAAACAGGACTAGTTAACCTTTCAAAGAAACCCTTCCATCCTTGGAATTCCAATGTTTCAGAAAAATCAAAGTCGTCATCCTTCAAATTTTTGAAGTCCATGATAGTCTCACAAAGAACCCTAAGGTCATCAACGAGGATGTTAAGAGTTAATTCTGGAATCCCTTCCATAACAGAATGTTTTTCGTCAGCCATGGAGCAACTGAGAGATTGTTGATGTTTTTGAATCCGTTGTTGAGGAACAACCATTGTTGAAGTTGAAAGAGAGGATAAACAGATGTAAAGAGGGTGTTTTAAGGTTTGAAAGAAGAAAGTGTGGGAATATTGTGCGCATAGTGTGAAAGTGTGAGTGAAATGGGTTTATATAGAAAAAATTTGCAATGATGACAAGTTAAAAATTACGCAAACATGTGGGGAAGCGTAAGAGATTTTAACCTTATTCCAAGAAATGTGAAACACAATGTGTCACACTATCATCACGCACACTCATAAAGTGAGATAACTGTCACCACTTATAACTGAAGGAGAATAGCGATCCAAAATGCAACGGAAATTAAAAAAATTCTCCTTTAGTGATCCTTACGAATGGGAATGATCAGTAATAGAATCATTACCTCTTGTGGCAATTGAAACCCTTGATGCAGATCGAAAGAGTGATCACGAATGTTGAATGGTGACAACGCCTCTACTCAGTCCACACGAATGAATTCCTTCAGTCTCAGTGCTAACTGCTACGAATGAAGGCTTTGAGTGAGAGAGAGAGAGAGAAATAAAATTTTCATCTGAACAAATGCTTCTGCACAAGGGTTCTATTTATAGAACCACTTGCGTGGGCTGTAAGCTAAAAAGCCCACTTAAGTGTATGTGGCCCATATCTTATGATATACCAAAATCACTTAAGCGCGTGGTACCTTACCATATTTCGTATTATACTTAAGTGCACCGTACCTTACGATGTTCTACAATTCACTTAAGTGTACCGTACCTTACGATGTTCTACAATTCACTTAAGTGTACCGTACCTTACGATGTTCTACAATTCACTTAAGTGCATCATGCCTTACAATGTTCTACAATTCACTTAAGTGAATTGTACCTTACGGTGTTCCTTATTTACTCTATCTCTCTTTAATCCGTCCTTTTGTGTGTGACCCTATTGGTTTTTGCGATATTGGAAATTATATTAAATCACGTATTTAACATAATAAACAGTGAGCGGTATCTAGCAACACATCACTGCTACCCAAGACACGAAAATGTCATGTGATCTGACAAATCCTTTTGTGATAATACTTGTGTGTACAATTACCCTTTTCCCCTTATGTCTATATTGAACAAAAGGCATAGATCGTGTCATCCTTGTCCAGTTCAATATTGGGCCCTTTTAGTCATTTATCCTGTTATGCAGGATGGGCAAATTCCATCTAGGTCACTCATGTCCCTCAGCATGCTTCGTGGAGTACCCATCAACTGTCTTTATGGTCATCCAGTTATAGGCAACATTTGATCAACAATAAAGCACTCAACTCTACATCTAGGGTTCTTGTGGTTTCAGGTCGATGGGTGGTATACACCATTATCACCATGAGAATAACTTATGACACTTTGCATAACATTCTATATAGTATTCTCATAGCGGGTCAATCCAGTATAAATATTACTCCTAATATTCATACCTATGTTTAAGACTTGATAACTCCTTATCTATGATCCATGAGATATGATCATTAGTCTATATACATAATAGTCTTAATGCTTTAATGTTATCCCACTTCACAACAAAGCTCGACTACCTATACTTTAAGAATAATGTCCTTATGTTTAATGGGATCTCATGATTAAGTCACACTTGATACATTAAACGAACTAGCTATTCTAGGGACTTTATTAAACAAACATAATAAAGAAAAAAGCCTTTTATTATTAATAAATAATTCGATACAAGTACCAAATGTATTGGCCTATAGGGCTTACACCAACGATAACCACGTGATATAAAACGACAAGACAACCATTTAATGCAACAACAATTTAGAATAAAAAAGACAAATCTATAAGATTCCTTCTGATCAGAACCTTTCTGATTCATGAAACTTCCTCACTTCAGAAATCTCATGTTTCAGAGACAGCAAAATAAATTGTCAGAACCTTATCTAGAGTTCTAAGAGCTTAGCATTCTGAAATTCAGCTTTTCATTCTGGACAAGAGTCCATAAATAAGTTTTTTAGAATGAAAATGAACTTATCTTCAACAAGGGGTTTTGTAAAGAGATCAACCAATTGATGGTCTGTATCAACAAATTTTATGTGAAAAATATCCTTCTGGACATAGTCACATAAAAAGTGATGTTTTAGTTTTAATATGCTTAGCCCTAGAATGCAAGATAGGATTCTTAGACAAACAAATAGAAAAAGTATTATCACAGAGAACATGAATGTTACTCTCGAATATCTGATAATATTTCAGCTGACTATTCATCCAGAGTATCTGAGTGTTATATCTAGAAGCTGCAATATATTCAGCTTCGGTTGTTGAAAGTGCAATTGTTGACCGTCTCTTATTGTACCATGAGATTAGATTGTCTCCCAGAAATTGACAACTTCCTGAAGTACTTTTTCTTTCTATTCTGTCTCCAGCATAGTCAGCATCACAATAGCCTACTAATTTATATTTCACTTGATTTTCTATAAAACAAACCAAGGTTAGTAGTACCTTTTAGATACCAGAAGATTCTCTTAACAACAGTTAAGTGAGTTACCCTAGAATATGATTGGAACCGAGCATATAAGCAGACACTGAATAAAATATTAGGTCTAGAAGTTGTTAGATAAAGGAGAGAGCATATCATACCTCTGAATAGCTTCTGACTTACCTTAGTGTTTACCTCTTCTTTCTCCATAATGCATGTGAGATGCATTAGAGTCTTTGCTTGCTTGCATTCTGACAAGTTGAACTTCTTCAGAAGTTCCCTTGTATACTTGCTCTGATGAATGTGTGTTCCTTCTGAACATTGATCAATATGGATTCCCATAAAGAACTTGAGTTCTCCCATCAGACTCATTTCAAATTCTACCTGCATTGAATTAGCAAAATCCTTGCACAACAAAGCATTAGAAGGATCAAACGTAATATCATCAACATAAATTTGCACAACCAGAATATCATTCTTATAGGTTTTGCAAAAAAGAGTTGTGTCCACTTTCCCTATGGTAAAATTATTTTCCAAAAGAAAGTTACTAAGTCTATCATGCCAAGCTCTAAGATCTTGTTTCATACCATATAGTGACTTTTTCAGTTTAAAAACAAAATCTGGATTTTAAGAACTTTCAAAACTAGGGGTTGGTGCACATACACTTCTTCAGAAATGTATCCATTTAAGAATGCACTCTTAACATCCATTTGATAAAGGATGATGTTATGATTGACTGCAAAAGAGATTAAAAGATGAATAAACTCTAACTTGGAAACTAGAGCAAAGGTTTCTATATAGTCTATACCTTCTTGCTGACTATAACCTTGGGCTACCAGTCGAGCCTTATTTCTGACGATTTTGCCCTTCTCAATGAGCTGTTTTTGAAAACCCAGCTGGTTCCAATAACATGAAAACCCTTTGGTTTCTGAACAAGATCCCAGACATCATTCCTGGTAAATTGATTCAGTTCCTCTTGCATAGCCATAATCCATTTATTATCCATAAGAGCTTCATCAATAGTTGTGGGTTCTATCAGAGAGACCAAACCCAGAAGAGTTTCTTCAAAATGTTTGAATGAAGATTAAATTCTGGTTGGAGCGTCTTTATCTCTCAGAAAATATTCTTCAGAATGAGAGGTTCTTGATCTACTCTTCTTTTGATGAGTTGGATCAACAACAATTGCTGGTTGAGTCGCTTCTACGTCTTTTGCTTCAGATTCTTTAGCTTTTCCTTCTGACTCTTTATCCTCAGATTTTGAGAAGTTAATCTTCATGTCTGTAAAATTCTCAACCAGCTTTGACTTTTCAGGGCCGAGCTTATCATTGAATCTAACTTGAATTGATTCTTCAATAATTCGTGTTTCAGTGTTAAAGATTTTGTAGTCTTTAGAGCATTTAGAATATCCTAACAATAAACACTTCCATGCTTTAGAATCAAACTTGCCAAGATTATCTTTAGTGTTCAACATAAAACACTCAAAACCAATAGGATAAAAATAAGAAATGTTGGGCTTTCTGTTCTTCCATAATTCATAGGGAGTCTTACCCAAAATAGGTGAAATAGAAATCTTGTTATGAATATAACAAGTTATGCTAACTGCTTATGCCCAAAAATGCTTAGCCATATCAGTTTCTTGAATCATGGTGGTCCATTTCTTGTAAAGTCTTATTCTTCCTTTCTACAACCCCATTTCTCCGTAGAGTTATAGGACAAGAGAAATCATGGGAAATTCCATTTGCATCAAAAAGATTTTCAAAATGTTTATTTTCGAATTCGCCACCATGATCACTTCTGACTTTGACTATTTTGAAATCCATCTCTGTTTGCACTAGTGAGCAGAAAGTAGAGAACACAAAATGTGACTCATACTTGTGTTTCAAGAGCTTTACCCATGTCCAACGACTATAGTCATCAACGATGACCAACCCATACTTCATACCATTGATAGAGGCATTTTTCACTGGACCAAACATATCAATATGTAGAACTTCTAACGATCTAGAGGTAGAAACAACAGTTTTTGCTTTGAAAGATGTTTTAGAAAACTTGCCTTTATGACATGTTTCACAAAGAGCATCTGAAGCAAACTTCAGATTGGGTAAACCTCTGACTAATCCAAGCTTATTTAGCTGAGAAATCCTTCTCATACTAACATGGCCCAAACATCTATGACATACCCATTTCTCCTCATTAACAGATATTAAGCGTTTAAAGTTTTGATCCTTAATATCATAAAGTCATATTTTATAAATGTTATTCTTTCTCTTTCTATTAAAAAGGACTATACCATCTTTCTAACTAACAACCTTACAAGAATTTTTATTAAAAATGATGTCATAACCATTGTTACTAAGTTGACTAATAGATAATAAGTTATGCATCAAACCATTGACTAAAAGAACATTAGTAATAGAAGGAAGTTTACCGTTACCAATGGTTCTAGAGACAATGATCTTTCCTTTCTGGTTTCCTCCGAAATCAATGAAGCCTCAAGTCTTAAGTTCCAGATCTTGGAACATAGACCTTCTGCCTATCATATGTCGCGAGCATCCACTGTCCAGGTACCATGATTGGTGTTTCAATTGAGCTGCTAAGGATGTCTGCAACATAAATTATTTTATCCTTAGGTACCCATTTTCTGGGTCCTCTTTTGTTAGTTTTCCCATAGTTTCTTACAACCTTGGGTCTTTGTGTAGAAGGATAATCACAGGGAATTTGTGCATGGTATTTAGGTTTCAGAACTGAGTTCTTACCATTTGTAGGTTTCTGTGTCTATGCAGAAACATCAAGCTCAATCCTAGCAGGCATGAAATGCTTATATAGAGGTTTTGGTTTTATCTTTTGACTTTCATCAGGTTTTATAGATTATGTACAACCTAAACCTTTCTTGCAATTTTTGCTAACTCCATAGATCAAAGAAGCCATTTTTCTTCTATCTATGCTTTTAGCCAGAAAATACTAGAATGCTCTGTCATATCTGATGATGCAATCAGTACTAGAAGCTTCTGAGACTATTTCTTCCCCTAGTTTTAAAATTTTACTTTTCAAAGCAGATTTATTACTTTCTAAAGAAAAAACTTTTTCATTTAGAGAATAAATATCTTTCTCAAGCTCACTGCAAGTTTCAGAAGTAACTACTTGGACTTGTTTAAGGTCTTCGTACCTACTCTGAAGACTCTGATACTTTTCCAGTATTTTAGAGAGACATAATTCTAAATCATAACGCGATAGGTTAGAAAATACCGCTTCAGAATAGGAGTCTGATTTTGATTCTGACAACACCTTGTCTTCTGGTTCTTCATAACCTTCTAGATCAACTGTTGTTGCCATCAACGGAAGGTTGGCTTGTCCCTCGTCAAAATCTTCTTCTTCTGATTCTGAGTTGTCTCATGTAGCCATAATCCCCTTCTTGCCTTTATAAGAATTCTTCTTAGGCCTTCTGTTCTTTTTCAGCTTATGATATTCACTCTTGTGGTGATCTGGCTCCTTTCACTCAAAGTAGATAACCTCTTTACCAGAACCTTGCTTCTTCTGTCTAGACGAAGAATCAAAATGACCAGCAGTTCTTCTAGCTCCTCTGAACTTTCCTTGACCATTATGCATGGGCTTCCAGAGTCTGTTGACCATCTTTGAAATCAGAGACAACTCATCATCATCTTCCGAGTCTTCATCAGAACCTCCTAATTCTTCCTCAGCTTGATAAGCTTTTGTTTCTCATGCTTAGAATTTAAAGAAACAAATTTACCTCATTTATGAGGTTCATCTTCCTCGAGTTTAATCTTGTGGCTTCTTAAAGAACTAACAAATTCTTAAAGACTAAAGCTATTAAGATCCTTTGCTAGCTTCAAAGCAGTTACCATAAGTCTCCATTTTTTAGGGAGACTTCTGATAATCTTCTTAACATGGTCAACTGTAGAGTATCCTTTATCCAGAACTTTCATTTCTGCAACAAGCATCTGAAACCTTGAGAACATAGTCCCAACTGTTTCATCATTCTCCATTATGAATGCCTCGTACTTATGGATTAAGGCCAAGACCTTTGTCTCCTTTACTTGAGCATTCCCCTCATGAGTCATCCTCAGAGAGTCGAAAATGGATTTGGCAGAATCTTTGTTTATTATCTTCTCATACTCAGCATAAGAGATATCATTTAACAATATAGTTCTGGCCTTGTGATGATTTTTGAAATCCTTCTTTTGTTGATCATTCATAACACTTCTTGCTATACTATTTCCTTCATCATTAACTAGATGAACATAGCCATTAACTACAAAATCCCAGAGATTAACATTGTAACCAAGAAAGAAACTTTTTATTCTATCTTTCTAATAATCAAATTTCTCACCATCAAAGATTGGTGGTTTTGCACTGTAGTGATCTCTCTCATTGTTGTTAACAACGTTAGAAATGTGCATTGTTTCTCACACTTAACTGGATTGCTACTGAACACAGTGAAGTGTTGATAAAACTTTTAACATAATCATAACTGGATCTCTAATTCCAATTGAAGGTGTGAAAAACACAAGAAGGGGGGGGGGGGGGGGGGGGGGGGCGTGAATTGGGTTTTAAAAACAAAAGTTTTTACTCAACTCAATAACACCACTCAAATGTTAATCAACAAAGAGATAAAAACACAAGTATTTTTATCATAGTTCGCTTGAAACTCAAAGCTACTCTAGTCCACCCGCCAAGGTGATTTTGCTTTATACACAAGGACTTAATCCATTATAATCAACTGATTATAATAATCACAAAGAATACCCTTCTTTGTCTTCTCAAGGATCCGACTATACCCTAGTCTCCTTAAGAAAAATCAAACAAACAGTTTGAATAAAAGTTTGTATGTTTACAAGATGCTTCTGCGCAAACAGATTTTACACAAATTAAATGCAAACACTTAAAGAAAAATTGTGTACAAAAATTGATAGTTTTTCACAAAGAAAAAATATGCTTGTCAAAAGTTGTAGCGTTTCAGCAGAAATCTTGTTTTCTTCAAGTCTCCAAGTCCTACTTCTATAGCACAAGAAAAAGATCGTTGGATGGTAAAATAGGGTAACCAAATAGAGTAGTTGTTCACTGCTGAATGGTGAAAGGAGTAATACTGTATACTGTCATTCACCCATAAATTCAGTGGCAAGTGTGATGTATAATACTATCCTTGCCCATGATATCAGGCAGTGAAAAGAATATTTGATTTGTATTATGTACTACTTGATCACATACCCATTTGATCTTATCTTTAAGTTTATTGGCTTCTGATGAAAGTTGATGAAACATGAAATGAAGAATCATAAAGTTGGATTCAGAAACTTCAGAATCTTTGGTCAGAACCTTGACAACGTCAGCAGTTTGGATGGAGATCTTCAGTATCTATAGTCAGAAGCTTGTCATTCTTTAGAAGCTTGAGAATCAGAGTCACGTCCAAAAATAGAAGTGGAGAGAATGTTGCAGCAACAACCTATTATCTCTTCAGAAACTTCTCAGGAGTGAATCAACACAGAAGCAGAAAGAAAATTGCAGTAGCAATTTGATATCTTTCAGAACTTCTCATGATTAACATAGAAGCAGAATTTGGAACTTAATTGTTCAGAAATTGATAACGTTGCATGTCATATACTCAAAATCAAAACTGGTTGTTAAAACTATACAATAACAAACCATTAGGATACCAAAATTGTTCTCACATAAATACAACATTTCTATCATCAAAACTCAAGGTATAGATGCAGAACCAAATCTTGTTATAACAAGAATATTATGAAATGTCTTTGATGTTGGTTGTGATTGATTTTAGTCTGAAGACGAATATTGAAAACTGACTTAATTTGAATTGCACTAAGCCTATGAATGAAGGTGAATACTTTGAACAACTGAGTCATGTGTCCCGTATCCAAAGATATTTAGAACGGGGATAAGAATACACCCTCTCATTCTTCTCCATTTCTTAAGACTCGTGACGTACAATTCACACCATATTTTTTAAGTATTTTAGTTTATACTTGACGTTAAATCAAGTTTATTTGTAAAAATAATTTTAGTTTTAAATGAAAGAGAGAGATGTGATTGAAAGAATGAAATATGATACCAAAGATGGGAAATGAAGCTTGATGTTGTCATGTGTTGATTGTCTTATCTTCTAGGGTTTTACAAGGAGAGAATTAAAAAGAGTTTTAGTCTTATATGGATGAGAAAATGACATGGTGAAATTATGGTATAAAATGAGAATAATTCTTAATGTTGTCAAGTATTTAATCAATTAATCAATCAAAAGAAATAATTAAATGACTAAACAAAAATGGGGAGAAATAAATCACATAGCAATTGAATTACATTAATTTAAAAATTAAACTAATTAAAATTAGTTGTCAAAATTAATTCCATTGAAAATTCATCCAATTTAATTAGCAAAATTAATCAACTAAAGAATAAAATTTAGTCACATAAGGTTGCTAATAAAAAAATGAATAAAAGGATAAAATGAGTCAAATAAAAGCATAAACTTATTTCTATCATTTAAACCCATTACCAATTAAACTAAGACATGCATTAAAATATTTTTTTTTTGTTTATATGTTGATAATTTGTCAAATGCTTAAGTGTTAGTCATATTATTACTATTATATAATTACATATGCGTTTCTATATGACTCATATTATTAGCAACAAATATATATATATATATATATATATATATATATATATATATATATATATATATATATATATATATATATATATATATATATATAATATATATATATATATATATATATATATATATTAGTAACGTAGAAATATAAAACTCAATAAGAATAATTAAATAAAAATATAAACAAACATTATGTACGCGTGACTCAATTGGGATTTTGAGTTTGGATTTTTTTTGCTTTTAGTGCTGATTTTTTATGGTGCAGAATTTTCCGATTTAGAGCAGAATTTTCGGTGCAGAATTTTTCGGGTTAGTGCAGAATTTTTCGCGAATAGTACCGTATTTTTGATGCAGAACTTTCCGGTTCAGTGCAGAAATTTCTGCGTGTAGTGCAGAATCTCCCGTGTGTAATTCAGCCCCTGTATAATGATTCTCGTTCTTGCATTTTTTCCGATTTCGACATAATTACGGGTTCGAATTATATCGATTTCGGGGTTAGTTTTGATGCAAACTTTTATTCGAACACAACAAATAGCAAGCATACAACTCTATAATGATAAATGCGATGGGAATTTGTCGATGGAATTGAAGAAAAATATAGATTTCGCTATTGCATGCAAGATGCTCGATAGAATGTTTCAATCAATTCGGAAACGATAATGTAAAATATAGAAAAGAGAGGTAAAACATCTTACCAACAGAACAAAGGTTTGCCCCGATTAGTGTTGATAATTGTCGACGAATTTACCGACAAGAAACCCAAAAAACTTCAAAGTAAGCTCCTTTAGTCCAATTAATTTCTAAGTTCTTGATGAACATATGATTGTGGATGATGATGATTATATTTGAATGAAAAACCTTGGTAAATTATTGTTGAGTTAAACTTTAGATGATGAGTATGTTGATGAATTTTTGGTTATTGGATATAAGATAGAAATGTTGAACCCTTGATAATGTTGATCCAAGCCCTTGAATTCTTGATAGAAGTAATGTTGAATTTTGTGAATAGTGATGTAAATGTTGTATTTTAGATTAGTTTAGAATGAAGATGATTATGGAAAAATGGTAGGAGTTTAAGCTCAATCGAATGGAGTTTCAAGTGATGAAACTCCATAAATTTAGTTTATGAGCTTTAGGTGACGGTGATGAATTTTGACATAATAACTTTACTATGAATTCATGGTTTTTAGAATGATAAGAAATAGTAGGTTTTTATAGTTTTTCAAAGGGAAAGGGTGATTATGGATGAAATGATTCTAGACCTAGGATAGTGATCCTAGGGAGAATCTTATCAAGGATTGAGAATGCTCCCTTAAATGATAGTTAGGGTTTGTGTTAGTTTAGAAGTTAATAGTTGGTTAAGCTTCGATGTGACCTAGGTAGTTTAAGGGTAATGGAGTAATTGAGGGTTTTATGAGGAATGAGGTAGTTAGAGGGTAAAAGTGTTGGAATTTTGGATAAGTACCAAGTTAGGATGTAAGACAAAATGTCATTAGTGATAAACTTGAATTTAAATGTTCTGGCTTGATTCTTTTGACTATTTTTTGATGAATTAATCATGAAATTGTAGGATTAAGTTCTTCCATGGCCATTAGAAAGTGCTTTTACATGATGAAAAATGGAATTTTGAATGGTGTAAACTCATGAACCAACTTCTGATTTTTTTTGTTGTAGAATTGTTTTAAAATGCATTAAAGAAACCATAATTTTAGCAAAAATGCAGAATTTTTCTTTTGTTTCTCGAGCTTTTCATGATTTTCCATGACTTTTTGATGATTTAACTTCATGATATGGTAACTTAACTTGATCCTCCTTTTTCTTTGTAGCAAAGTGATCATTGTAGTGAAAAAATAAGCTAAGAACAACAATGAGTACATGAAGAAAAGCAATGGAAATGGAACCTTAAAGGATATAAGACTATTTGAAATGATACATGTATCATAATCATGAACTCTTGGGCTTTCCAATGAATGATAATAACTCTTTGGTCAAATCTTTGTAGAATAGGTCTAGGAAAATCCAGGAGTCAAAATTGAGTAAATGGTCAACAGTTGACCAAAAGTCAATCGTTGACTAAAAGTCAACTATACCAAAATTTTGCAGTTTTTTTCTTGTAATTGACCATTTTTCCTTGTAATAAAGCTTGGGATGCTTATAATATATTCCAATTACTCATGAATGAAGATATTCTCTTTCTTTCCAAAAAGTCAATGAAAGTCAAAATATGGTAAAAGTAAAAATAATAAGGAAATAGTCAACAATGATTAATGTTCATAACAATTCAAAGTCAGTAACACCCAATCAATGACGAAAAGTCAATAATAAATTAAAAGTCAATGGTAATGATAAAGTCAACAATTATGATAAAAGTAAATGCATGGGAAAAATCAACATTAATGGTGAAATTGAACAATGGCGAAAGCATGATTAACAATATTGAAATGATCAAAGTCAATCAATAGTCAATTGTCAGTCACAAACCAACAAAATATAAAGATTAATTGAGAACCTTTGAACCATTAAGTAAAATAAAATGTAAGATCGACCAAATGAATTTTTTTATGGTGTACGACAAGTGTCTATTTGCAAATTGGGGTATGACAGGTGTCTACTTGCAACGGTTAATCAACAGAAAAAGAAAAAGAAAAAGAAATGTAAGGTGGACCATTATGTGTTTTCACTTCACATGTTTATAGTGATCTTATTCTATTGTCTTCATATTTGATCTATATCATTTACCATTTCATGCCTATATTTGCATGTTTGCATGATTTTAGCTATCAAACCATTAAAAAAATACCATATGCACGTGTGTCTCATTCAATAATTTATGTATGAGTCAAATTGAGTAATCTAAAAGGCCATCCAAAGTTCACAAGTGTCAATTTTCCAAGTTTTATATATCATGTGTCGGCACAAGACTCGTATAGGTCGACACATAATATTAAGTTTTGAATTTGTCAAAATTCATTCAGTAGGTGTCAACGCATTTAATGGATATGTCGACACATAATTTTTTTTTTATTTCTTGGGTATTCGCTTCAGTATGTGCCAACCTGTAACCTTGATAGGTCGACACATTCGTTCTGAGGTCGACTCATAAGTGCAGATTGAGTCATTTATCTTCTCTTTGGTTAAATACTTTTCATTTCTCATACATGCACTTAAGCTCTCAAGTTCCCAAACTTTATCTAAAATTCTAAAACTCATTCAATCACATTAAATTTTGTGTATTTCACTCATCCCACATCATTATAATCTTTAGTTTCATAAAAAAATAGCAACTCTCATCAATTCCTCTCATTTCTCTTTAAAAACTCTCTTTTACCCTAAGTCACAAAAGTTTTGAATTCTTACTTTTCTTGAATTACCTTCACTTCTTTGTATATTTCCTTGGTTGTGTGTCTAATTTGAGCGTGTGGACATTCATAAACCTATCATACTCAATCATTTTCCATTCAAACATTTCATAAAACAATTGGAGTGCATATTTTGTCTAAACATCTTCTATGGCTCATATGCTCTCAAAGACAAAGGGTGATGCCAAAGGAAAAGGTAAGGCTAGCTCATCCTCTACTATTGTAGAAACTCCTTTTTCTTTGGTATCTAGAAGATGTGCTAAAGAGTTTGAAGAGAAACACAAAAGATATACTTGTGGTGAAACAGTATGTGTGGAAGGAAAGTATAGTTGCTCGTTTGGATCTTCCTATAGTGGCCGATCTTGTTGTACATCAGAAGATTGATTATATTCTGCAGCTTACTCAAGATTACAATGAAGACCTCATCCGCGTCTTCTATTCTGAGTTGGATGACAAAAAAAGATCTTGCTTCAAGTTTACTATTGGTGATGTGGTTTATGAATTTACGGATGAATTATGGAAATCTCTATTTGGGCTCATTCCTTAACATTATTTCAAGGCTCATTGGTGTCTCATAAAATTCAGTTGTCACTAGTATTATTCCAAGCTCATTTGTTACTAGAACTCATTTTAAACCCAATTATCGTTGGCATCATTGTCACTCCGTTTGTAAATACAATCGTAATTTCTATCTAAAGTTTGGTTGTCACCAACATCATTTCAAGTCCAGTTGTTGCTGGCAAACTCCGTTGTATCCGGTAATTGTTTTACTAATTCCGTCGGTCAAGTCCAATTGTTATTGGAAAAATCCATTAAAAGCTGGTTGTAATCCATTGCTTATGGTCAAAGTCCAATTGTTGTTGACACGTACAGAGAGTTTGATTACTCTGTCTTTCCTGATGGTTCCGTGAAAGTCATGTATGATTTATCATCTTGAGGAATTCCCAGAAGCTTGGAGGTTTTTCGTGTTATAAAACTCCAATGATGTTGGTTTTGTTTGATTTCTTTGTAAAGAATCATTGTAGCCTTTTGCGTGGATGATCTACTTATAAGAAGACTCCCGTTTATCTTTGTTTTACATAAATTCTCTGTTAGGAATCTCCAAAATCTATCAGATGTATTCTAAAGTGTCAGGTCGTGTATGAACCAATTGACTAAACTTTCCTTGATATTCAAACTGTCATCAGGTCATGTCTGAACTTGTTGTTTAAACTTTCTTTGTATGTTCCCTAATGCTGTCAGGTCATGTTTGAACCTATTAATTGAGCACTCTTTGAATATTCCTGCTTTGTCAGGTCATGCATGAACCTGTTGTTAAAATCTCTTTGCATATTTCCCAAGTTGTCTTTCCTCTAGTAGGATTGTTATCTCTAGTGAATTTCTACCCTCACTTTTTATTTTATGTGGGTCACCTTTACCATATGTATACATCATTCCCCACAGATCTTTGTTTCATTCTGCATCCGTCATAAAGCATCCTGCTAAGGTTTATCTTATGTCTGATCAAATCCCTAGCAGATCAAAATAAAAAAAGAGAGAGTCTTGCATCAACGCATATCATATCGTATCATGTCATAGGGATTCAGGATCAAAATCCGGATCTTCTTAGTATTTAACTATCTTCCACTATGATCATATGAAGAATGCCCTACTTCATATTATCTTGTTGAAGATACTTAAATAGGGGCAACTGTCACACCCCGATTTTGCCCCTGAAGCCAGATTCAATACATTAATCATAGTTGTTGCACCTCTGCATAACATAACATGCATTCCATACCGCATAATGTAACACCCCGAATATTGTTAGATTAATTTAAATATTATTTAACATGATTATTTGAAGGTAAAATGAATTATTAAATAATATTGGAAATTATTATTATTATTATAGATGTTATTTATTTTAATAATAATTAAATAAATAAAATAAATGGAATATGAAGAGTGGAAGGGTAAAAGTGGAATTGGATAAAAGAGGCCAAAGTGAGAACTCAGAGTTTTTCACGTGTTGTTGCCTCAGAGTCAGAGAAAGGGAGAAACGCTGAAGAGAAAGAGAAGGAAGAGGAAAAGGCCAAAGTTTGCTCAGAACTTCCTTCAATCCAAAGAGGTAAGGGGTCTGAACCTTATTAAACGATAATATGCGAGCAAATTCATGATATATGTTGGATTGTTGATGAATTTTGGGGATTTTAGGGAGATTGGGAAAGTTAGGGTTTTGATGGAAATTCTCCGATCTGTGAGTTTTGTTGAGTTATATGCATTGTAATCGAAGTATGTTACGTATATATGACTGTTAAGTGTTGATATTGGGTTGTTAGCTGTGGGGTATGAGTTATGGCGAGTAGAGAAGCAAAGTTGCGCTGGTCCCGTAGCAGATGGCTTCTATTCGCGCGCGATTCGCGGCGCGAAGCCCAGTTCGCGGCGCGAACTGGGCAGGATTCAGAGGAGTTCTGTAACGCATCGTTCGCGGCGCGAACCCTGCTGCGCGGCGCGTACTGAAGAGAAATTAATTGTTCGCGACGCGATCCTTCGTTCGCGGCGCGTCCTGGGGTGAATGGAGGAGTTCGCGGCGCGACCCTATGTTGGCGGCGCGAACTGTGCTGTGCAGCTAATGTTGGGGAGTTTTTGAGTACGTTGAGTTGCGAGACTCTTAGTAAGTCGCTGTAATTGTATCATAAACAATTAATAGTGATTATATGATTGTGTATGAGGTGTTTATGATGATGAGATGTTGAATTTACGTGCTTAATTATAAATGTGTTATGTAACGATGTGATATCGTTGAAATGTTGTTGTTGTTGTTTTGTTGAGTTGTATGTCATGCTATTAATGATGATGATAACATGACTATATGATGCTGTTGTTGCTATGTTGATTATGATGCATGTTTGGTGTGCATGCATTCATGAGAGGCCGATGCCTAGTGATGAACGGACTGAGTTCCAATGATGTTGTTGACTCCGGGCTTGTTGAGAGGCTTGGTTCCTTGCGGGGAACTCGGATTCTATGGTGATGAATCTGGGAGTGGTGATCCTGTAGTTGGTCACAAAATGGGTATACCGAGTCGTGTTGAGTCATGCATGGGTGTGTGCATTGCATTTGATATGTTGTTTTGTTGATGTTCATGAGTATGTTGATTATGATGATTATGATGAGCTGTGTTGGCATATGTGAAATATATTTATGTTTATATTTCTGTCGTTATATTATTATTTAATAATGTAATTCTCACCCCTTCTGCATGTGTTTATGTTCATCTATGATGAGCAATGTGCAGATAAAGAGGAATAGCTATTGTTGAGGTTTGAAGAATAAGTGTAGAGTTATTCTACAGAGTCGAGTCAAATGCTCTGGTCATGTGACACCGGGGTTATGGGATTCGATAGATAATTGGTTATTATTTACGTTGTTTATGATGACTAATATGTTGAGATGCTTTGTTGAGAAAATGATGAAACATTATTATGAATGATGATATTGTGTTGTTGTCCGCTGCGAAGTTTTAATAAAATAACTAATATGTTTTATGTTGTGATGCGATAAGTGTTATGTTGTAAGAAATGTAAACTCTTCTACTTGTTGTACTCTGATAATCTATTAAAATATGTCGTTTGGGTAGAAGGGTGTTACATTAGTGGTATCAGAGCATTTTCAGTTCAGTCGAGTCATAATGTGATGTTTTCCCTGTTGGTCGATTAGTGTAAATGACACTGTCGATATTTAACGGTTGTGGTTGTGTTGTGCAGAGTATGGCTGGAGAAAATGACCGTGCGATTGCTGAGGCTTTGGCTGCTATGGCGCAGGCTATGCAGGCGCAGCAGAATCCGCCGGTCGACGAGTTTAAGAATTTGGGAAGGTTTCTGAAGAATAACCCTCCTACATTCAAAGGGCGCTATGATCCAGATGGTGCTCAGATTTGGCTGAGGGAAATTGAGAAGATTTTCCGGGTGATGACGTGTACTGAAGCACAGAAGGTGCAGTTTGGTACGCATATGTTATCTGAAGAGGCTGAAAACTGGTGGGATAACACTCGCCAGAGAATTGAAGTACCAGGTGCTGAGATGACTTGGGAAAGGTTCAAGACGGCCTTTCTGGAGAAATATTTTCCTGCTGATGTGCGATGTAAGAAGGAGATGGAATTTCTAGAACTGAAGCAGGGTAACATGTCTGTTGCTGATTACGCTTCGAAGTTTGAGGAGCTGGTGCAGTATTGTCCTCATTATAATGGTGTTGATGCTGAGGAATCCAAGTGTGTCAAGTTTGAGAACGGGTTGCGTCCCGAAATCAAACAAGGCATTGGTTACCAGGAGATTCGTAGGTTTCCTACACTGGTTAATAAGTGCAGGATATTTGATGAAGATAGCAAGGCTAGGACTGCTCATTACAAGAGTCTTAGTGAGAAGAAGAATAAGGATCGTGGTAGTCCTTATGCATCTCCGAATGGTAAAGGTAAGCAGAAAGTGGTAGATGAGAAGAAGCCAAGTGGGGGAGGATCTCCCATAGCTGGTAAATGTTTCAAGTGTGGCGAGCCAGGCCACCGTGCTGATAGCTGTACCAAGAAAGTGCTGAGATGTTTCCGATGCGGTCAGGCTGGTCATAGAGTTACTGAATGTAAGGATGCTGGTCCGACATGTTTTAATTGTGGCGAGAAAGGCCATATCAGTTCGCAGTGCTCGAAACCGAAGAAGGCGGCTACTGCAGCTCATACTACTGGTAGGGTGTTTGCTCTGAGTAGGGCTGAAGCTCCTAAAGAAGATAATCTGATTAAAGGTACTTGCTTGATTAATAATGTTGAATTGCTTGCTATTGTTGACACTGGTGCTACTCATTCGTTTATTTCGTATGAGTGTGCGACCAGGATTGGTGTGATTATGTCGTCCCTAGGCGGAAGTATGGTGATAGACACTCCTGCTAATGGTTCTGTGAAGACTTCTGTTGTCTGTCGAGGTTGTCATTTGACGATCTTTGAGAGAGAGTTCGTGGTTGATTTGGTGTGCTTACCCTTGCACCAAATTGATATTATTCTGGGAATGAATTGGCTAGAATTCTATGGCGTGTTTATCAACTGCTATAGGAAGACGGTGCGGTTTTCTGAAGTTGGTGAGAATGATGAGGCAAGATTTCTATCTGCTAGGCAGGTGGGGGATTTTGTGAAAGATGAAGCTCAGATATTCGCTTTATTTGCGTCTCTGCAAGCGGATAAGAAAGTGGTGAGTGTAGATTTGCCTGTTGTCTGTGAATTTCAGGATGTGTTTCCGGAGGATGTAAGTGAGTTACCTCCAGAACGTGAAGTCGAATTTGCCATTGACTTAGTACCAGGTACGAGTCCAATGTCGATGTCTCCTTATAGAATGTCGGCAACTGAATTAGTTGAATTGAAGAAGCAACTTGAAGAATTGCTTGAGAAGAAGTTTGTGCGTCCAAGTGTTTCTCCTTGGGGTGCACCAGTATTGTTAGTGAAGAAGAAAGAAGGTACGATGAGGTTGTGTGTCGATTATCGGCAGTTGAATAAGGTGACTATCAAGAATCGGTATCCATTGCCGAGGATTGATGATTTGATGGACCAGTTGATTGGAGCTCATGTTTTCAGTAAGATTGATTTGCGGTCGGGTTATCATCAGATCCGAGTGAAGTCAGATGATATTGCGAAGACTGCTTTCCGTACGAGGTATGGTCATTATGAATACACTGTGATGCCGTTCGGTGTGTCTAATGCTCCAGGTGTGTTTATGGAATATATGAATCGTATATTTCATCCGTACCTTGATAATTTTGTTGTGGTGTTCATAGATGATATACTGATATATTCTAAGACGAAAGAAGAGCATGCAGGACATCTGAGAATTGTTTTGCAGGTGTTAAGAGAAAAGAAATTATATGCAAAGTTATCTAAATGTGAGTTCTGGTTGAAGGAAGTGAGTTTCCTTGGCCATGTGATTTCGAGTGGTGGGATTTCTGTTGATCCTGCTAAAGTTGATGCTGTATTACAGTGGGAGACTCCGAAGTCTGCTACTGAGATACGCAGTTTTCTGGGGTTAGCTGGTTATTATCGCAGATTTATTGAGGGCTTCTCTAAGTTGGCGTTGCCGTTGACGCAGTTGACTAAGAAGGGTCAAGTGTATGTGTGGGATGCAGCTTGTGAAGCGAGTTTTGTTGAGTTGAAGAGGCGGTTGACCAGTGCTCCAGTGTTGATCTTGCCTAATCCTGGTGAGTCCTTCGTTGTTTATTGTGATGCTTCTTTGATGGGTCTTGGTGGTGTTTTGATGCAGAATGGTAAAGTTGTAGCTTATGCTTCTAGACAGTTGAAAGTTCATGAGAGGAATTATCCTACGCATGATCTAGAACTTGCAGCTGTTGTATTTGTGTTGAAAATGTGGAGACATTATCTGTATGGTTCCAGATTCGAAGTGTTCAGTGATCACAAGAGTCTGAAGTATCTGTTTGATCAGAAAGAGTTAAATATGAGGCAGAGAAGGTGGTTAGAATTACTGAAGGATTTTGACTTTGAATTGAGTTATCATCCCGGTAAGGCTAATGTAGTTGCAGATGCGCTGAGTAGAAAGTCTCTACATATGTCTATGATGATGGTTCGGGAGCTTGAGTTAATTGAACAGTTCCGTGATATGAGTTTGGGTTGTGAAGTTTCCGCTGATAGTGTAAAGTTGGGTATGCTGAAGTTGACTAGTGGAATTCTGGAAGATATTCGGAATGGTCAGCAAGTTGATGTCGCTCTAGTTGATCATATTACTATGGTTAACCAGGGTAATGGTGGTAATTTTGAGATTGATGAGAATGGCATCCTGCGATTTAAAGGTAGAGTTTGTGTTCCTGAGGTGTCTGAATTGAAAAAGAGTATTCTTGAAGAGGGCCATAGGAGTGGATTGAGTATCCATCCAGGTGCAACTAAAATGTATCAAGATTTGAAGAAGTTGTTTTGGTGGGCTGGTATGAAAAGAGATGTTGCTAAGTTTGTGTATGCCTGTTTGACTTGTCAGAAGTCAAAGATTGAACATCAGAAACGGCAGGTATGATGCAACCTTTGAAGATTCCTGAATGGAAGTGGGATAGCATTTCCATGGATTTTGTGACGGGATTGCCGAGGACGGTGAAAGGTAATGATTCTATTTGGGTGATTGTGGATCGATTGACTAAGTCGGCGCATTTCTTGCCGATGAAGATTAATCACTCTTTAGAGAAGTTGGCAGAGTCGTATATTGAGGAGATAGTGAGGCTGCATGGTATTCCATCCAGTATTGTGTCTGATAGAGATCCCAGATTTACTTCTAGATTTTGGGAAAGTTTGCAGAAAGCGTTGGGGACTAAGTTGAGGTTGAGTTCAGCTTATCATCCTCAGACTGATGGTCAGACTGAAAGAACTATCCAATCCTTGGAGGATTTGTTGAGAGCTTGTGTGTTGGAGTAGAGTGGTTCTTGGGATAGTTATTTGCCGTTGGTGGAGTTTACTTATAATAATAGTTTTCATGCTAGTATCGGTATGGCTCCATATGAAGCATTGTATGGTAGGAGGTGTAGAACTCCATTGTGTTGGTATGAATCAGGTGAGAGTGTTGTACTCGGACCTGAGATTGTGCAGCAGACGACTGAAAGGGTTAAGATGATTCAGGAGAAAATGAAGATTTCTCAGAGTCGTCAGAAGAGTTATCATGATAAGAGGAGAAAGGCACTTGAGTTCCAAGAGGGAGACCATGTGTTCTTGAGAGTTACTCCGACGACAGGTGTGGGTAGAGCTTTAAAGTCTAAAAAGCTTACTCCGAGGTTTGTGGGTCCGTATCAGATTTTGAAGAGGGTTGGGGAAGTGGCGTATCGGATAGCTTTACCGCCGTCGCTTTCTAATCTGCATGATGTGTTTCATGTATCTCAGTTGAGAAAATATATTGCGGATCCTTCGCATGTTGTTCAGTTGGATGATATCCAGGTGAGGGATAATTTGACCGTTGAGGTGTTGCCAATTCGGATAGATGACCGAGAAGAGAAGACCCTGAGAGGTAAGAAGATTGCTCTAGTGAAAGTTGTTTGGGGAGGTCCAGCTGGTGAGAGCTTGACTTGGGAGCGTGAAGATCAGATGAAGGGGTCGTATCCGGCTCTATTTGCTTGAGGTATGTTTTCGAGGACGAAAACTTCTAAAGTGGGGGAGAGTTGTAACACCCCGAATATTGTTAGATTAATTTAAATATTATTTAACATGATTATTTGAAGGTAAAATGAATTATTAAATAATATTGGAAATTATTATTATTATTATAGATGTTATTTATTTTAATAATAATTAAATAAATAAAATAAATGGAATATGAAGAGTGGAAGGGTAAAAGTGGAATTGGATAAAAGAGGCCAAAGTGAGAACTCAGAGTTTTTCACGTGTTGTTGCCTCAGAGTCAGAGAAAGGGAGAAACGCTGAAGAGAAAGAGAAGGAAGAGGAAAAGGCCAAAGTTTGCTCAGAACTTCCTTCAATCCAAAGAGGTAAGGGGTCTGAACCTTATTAAACGATAATATGCGAGCAAATTCATGATATATGTTGGATTGTTGATGAATTTTGGGGATTTTAGGGAGATTGGGAAAGTTAGGGTTTTGATGGAAATTCTCCGATCTGTGAGTTTTGTTGAGTTATATGCATTGTAATCGAAGTATGTTGCGTATATATGACTGTTAAGTGTTGATATTGGGTTGTTAGCTGTGGGGTATAAGTTATGGCGAGTAGAGAAGCAAAGTTGCGCTGGTCCCGTAGCAGATGGCTTCTGTTCGCGCGCGATTCGCGGCGCGAAGCCCAGTTCGCGGCGCGAACTGGGCAGGATTCAGAGGAGTTCTGTAACGCATCGTTCGCGGCGCAAACCCTGCTGCGCGGCGCGTACTGAAGAGAAATTAATTGTTCGCGACGCGATCCTTCGTTCACGGCGCGTCCTGGGGTGAATGGAGGAGTTCGCGGCGCGACCCTATGTTGGCGGCGCGAACTGTGCTGTGCAGCTAATGTTGGGGAGTTTTTGAGTACGTTGAGTTGCGAGACTCTTAGTAAGTCGCTGTAATTGTATCATAAACAATTAATAATGATTATATGATTGTGTATGAGGAGTTTATGATGATGAGATGTTGAATTTACGTGCTTAATTATAAATGTGTTATGTAACGATGTGATATCGTTGAAATGTTGTTGTTGTTTTGTTGAGTTGTATGTCATGCTATTAATGATGATGATAACATGACTATATGATGCTGTTGTTGCTATGTTGATTATGATGCATGTTTGGTGTGCATGCATTCATGAAAGGCCGATGCCTAGTGATGAACGGACTGAGTTCCAATGATGTTGTTGACTCCGGGCTTGTTGAGAGGCTTGGTTCCTTGCGGGGAACTCGGATTCTATGGTGATGAATCTGGGAGTGGTGATCCTGTAGTTGGTCACAAAATGGGTATACCGAGTCGTGTTAAGTCATGCATGGGTGTGTGCATTGCATTTGATATGTTGTTTTGTTGATGTTCATGAGTATGTTGATTATGATGATTATGATGAGCTGTGTTGGCATATGTGAAATATATTTATGTTTATATTTCTGTCGTTATATTATTATTTAATAATGTAATTCTCACCCCTTCTGCATGTGTTTATGTTCATCTATGATGAGCAATGTGCAGATAAAGAGGAATAGCTATTGTTGAGGTTTGAAGAATAAGTGTAGAGTTATTCTACAGAGTCGAGTCAAATGCTCTGGTCATGTGACACCGGGGTTATGGGATTCGATAGATAATTGGTTATTATTTACGTTGTTTATGATGACTAATATGTTGAGATGCTTTGTTGAGAAAATGATGAAACATTATTATGAATGATGATATTGTGTTGTTGTCCGCTGCGAAGTTTTAATAAAATAACTAATATGTTTTATGTTGTGATGCGATAAGTGTTATGTTGTAAGAAATGTAAACTCTTCTACTTGTTGTACTCTGATAATCTATTAAAATATGTCGTTTGGGTAGAAGGGTGTTACACATAATGCCTAGAATGTCAGTCGAATTTTTTTTTCCGGATCTACAGGCAAACCGGTTGAATCAATTATCAAATGTGTGTCAAAACAACGGGTAAAAAAGTTTCAAAATCAAACTTGCAGACATCAGTTTTATTAATCTACGTTTCATGTAGTTTAACCTGGTGTGCTCCATTTATTTTTCGGTCACGTTTTGGTCCGTCTGAGCGTTTTAACCGAGCATTTTCCATTTCAAAATTTGGCCAAAAGTTGTATGTTTTCGAGAAGTTTATTTCGCATCGATGATTTTGGTGCATTCAGTTTAGTTTTTTGAGCACTTTTGCGCCCGATTTTTATTCATTTTTAATCAGTTTATTTATTTATTTTTTTGTCAAAATATTTGAAATAAATAAATAGAATTAATTACATATTAAAATTGATTTTATTTTATTTATTTTAAATGTATGAATTGTATTAATTGATTTCAATTCATTTTTGCACTCAAAATATCAAAAAGGGCATTGCTGGCATTGTTTAAAATTAAAACCTAATATATATTTCTACTGCTACTAGTTTGTGAGAGTAGAACGGAAGGCCAACGGTGCCCCTTTATCATTGTTCATTTCTGGTTTTGAAAAAAGAATAGAAAAACAAAGTTAGGGAGACAGCCATTGCTTTTGTTCACGTCTCTCAATCTCATTATATTCCCAACAATGTGATTCCGTTTTTTTCTCTTCCACTTTGAACAACTTCAAATTCAATTATTTTTCTTTCACTCTAAAAAATATGTTTTTGTGATGGGTTTTATGTACTGCTTTTTCACCATACTCAAATGAATAGTTAGCCCGTCTATATCATGTTTTCAACAATTGCATCAGCTTGTTATTTCTTCTTAATTTTGTTTCATACATATTATTTATTTATTTATTTCACTTTTAATTTTGAACTTCATATCTCTCTTCTTACTGTTTATATGAGTTTTATGTATATAACTTTCAGTTTTTTTTTTAATTTAAAATTTATATGTACTTTTTTTTATGTATATATACTGTATTGTTTTACTATATGTATGTATATTTACTTTTGTTTTCTTTTATATATAATTTAGTTTACTTTCAATTTTTTTATTTTATATATACATTTACACTTTTACTTTTTTAATATATATATATATATATATATATATATATATATATATATATATATATATATATATATATATATATATATATATATATATATATATATATATATATATATATATATATATATATATATATATATATATATATATATATATATATATATATATATATATATATAGGGATTAATAATATTTTCATATTCTATTTTATTTTAACTCTATTTCAATACTGGAGCATTGCAGATTCATTGTAGATAACGCGTGCGTGTTGTGTCTAACTTTCTATTTTTTTTATTATTTTAAGTTGATGTAAAAATTAGGACACTGCTGTAGTAATAATAATAATGTGCTTGATTGTTGTTTAGTTTATTATTGTGTTGCGATCTCGGAGTTAAAATTCAATTTAACTTTCGAAACTCGCTTGAACGCATATAGTTTTGTTTGGCTTCTAATAGAGTTATTCATACATGAGTCTACTTTAAGTTATCTTAGAAATAAATTCAATTGCTTTCGATTTCGGTTGGTTTCTGGTCCTGTGGCTTACTCTTGGGCCTTCTTACAATAAGCTCTTCAGTAATACCAACTTAATTTTCAATATCAAACCTTTCTACATCGATCATTTTAATTTAATATTCAAACCCTTTTCTTAATAAAATTGAAAGAAAAAGATTATCTGGGTGAAAGGTCCAGTTGTAGTCCCGAATGCTAGGCCCAAGTTGTAAGAGCTTGTATGTCATAAGTGTTCGTCTTCCCTTTAAAACATTTGTAAATATTCAAACTTCATTTCTCAATAAAATTGAAAGAAAAAGATTACCTGGGTGAAAGGTCCAGACGTAGTCCCGAGTATTAGAACCAAGTTGTAAGAGCTTCCAAGTCATGAGTACTCGTCTTTCAAGCCCAAAAATACATCCAACCAATCAAACTTTTTTCCTCCGTCGTGCGATTGATCAGAAAAACCTTTTCATAAACGAAAGACATCTTATCTTAAGATGATGCAAAACAATGCTTCATCCACAATTGTTGAGTTGAGATAAGTGATGTTTTTCCGAATGTTAATTTGTAAATCCATTCGATGTATTGTATACGTCCACTCCTCATCTGTTTTGGGTAAAACAATGTTTTTCGTCGATTAATACAAGATAGATTTCGCTAAAATCGACCAACAAACAAATATTTTCTACCCAGAACTACGTGTGCATTGAGTTCTCTATTGAGATACGTAGGAGTAGGATTACGAAATCTTGTCAGGCCCATTAATAGAAAAACTTAGGTTTAGTCCCATTCGTTTCAAAATCCAAAAACACCTTCTCTTTTCTTTTGATCCTATTATTTTTTCCCTCCTAATAACTTGAGAAGCCTAACATTTTAAGCTAACACTAACGCGCACAACTAACCTAATGGTTCCCGTTGAGTACAACGGATGTGAGGGGTGCTAATACATTCCCCTTGCGTAATCGACTCCCGAACCCTGATTTGGTTGCGACGACTATAATCATTGTCGTTCTTTCTTGGGTTTTATCGATATTTTCTCTTTCCTTTTTAGGAATAAATAAAGTTCGGTGGCGACTCTGTTCACTCCATCATTGCGAGCGTGCGATTGCGCTTCACTAAGTCGTGTTCTCATTTTTCGAGGCGCGACATCATGCTTTGAGTCAATATGCATCTTTATTTTGTTTCTGGTTTGTTTTTTGCTTTCTGTTTATGTATTGACCAATATTACTTTGCTATTTTGGAATTTGAAACAATGATGCAATTTTGATTGTTGTATTGAATGATTATGACTATTGTTTAATATGGTTCTGTTTATTAATCTTTTTATCTTTGCAATTGCCTTTGTATTGTATATTGAATATTTGATATTGCTAATAGTGTACTTTGTCTCTTTTTGATGTTGTCAAAGGGGGAGATGTATATGAAGCTATGATGCACACATTCAGGGGGAGCTTTTTATGAAGAAGAAGCACATCGTTTCAAGTTTTGCCATCATAAAAAATAAGGAGTATGTCAGTGCAACTTTCCATTTAGATGTGTTTTGAATGATGTTAAAACTATGTCAAAACTAGGAGAAACTTTATTGTTTTTGTACATTGGACGATATCAATTAATTATAGGTGTGCATTGTGCATTTTAGCATTAGGAAGCATGTCAACATGATTTGAAATGATTTAGAAAGGGTTCATGCATCAAGAAAATATTTTTATGCATAAAAAATTAAGCTTTTGTGTGAAAAACACTACATAGATCAACACATACGTCCTTAGGTTGACCTATAAAAGATTTTCTTTAGCATATGTCGACACATACGACTTTAGGTCAACCTATAGAAAATTTTCTTCGGCATAGGTCTACATATAGAGTGTACAGGTTGACACACATACTACATTATTAAAGCCTGTAGGCTCTGTTCCATGTGCTGCCTTGTCAGGTCGACCTATAGGGAGCACATGACCTTTACAGGTCGACCTATGCTTCAAACAGGTCGACATATGACTTGTATAGATCGACACATGGCTCATATAGGTCGAATTATAGACCTTAAATCTTGAATTTTTGCATTCTTTTCAATTTCTTTTGCATTCCTTTTTTTCCTTCAATCACTCATGCATATACATACTACATACATGCATCATTCTCTAGAAAGATTTCTAGAGTGAGTAAAACCTACATGAATCCAGGATTTCAAATCATTCTCATCATATTCAACTCCATCTATGCATACACACAATCAAACTACAAATAATCATTTTTTGATTGGGTGTCATTTAGATTAGGGTTAATAACGTCCAATTAGGTTTATTGTACCGAGAATATTGGGTTGAGAACTTTGAAGGATTCAAATCAGAAAACCGAGTTGGGGTTTTACTTCAAGATCTTTTAGGGTTTAAAGGTTTTGGACAAGATTGTGCAATTCGGATCCAATCGAGTGAAAGCCTTGGGATAAGGGGTGCTTGCAAGGAAGTACCGTGAGACAGTGGATTATGTTGACAAATCTTGGGTTTCAACAAGTGTGCGTTTGGGATTAATTCAACCGGGTGAAAGCCTTGGGACAAGGATTTCTTTGCAAGGAAGTAGCAAGAACAGGTGAATTGAGGCATAATTGTTGGTTACTTGATCAATCTTTGATCAAGGGTTTTGGAGATGGTAGAGTCAACATAAATCTTAGGGTTTGTAGAGTTCGATTTCTTCATCTCTTGTATATAGACATTTCACAAAGTAAGATAAAATATAATATCTTAATTCAAATTTGAAATGAGGGCAGACGTATCCATAGCGAAGTCGATTGGGAAATGCCTAAACAAATCCTTATACTCTCTCTCTCTCTCTCTCTCTCTCTCTCTCTCTCTCTCTCTCTCTCTCTCTCTCTCTCTCTCTCTCTCTCTATATATATATATATATATATATATATATATATATATATATATATATATATATATATATATATATATATATATATATATATATATATATATATATATATATATATATATATATATATATATATATATATATATATATATATATATATATATATATATATATATATATATATATATATATATATATATATATATATATATATATATATATATATATATATATTTTATTTTGTGGTTTGCAAATTGTCGACTACATTGATCATTTGATCAATATTGTTTAGATCATAATTTTGAATGCATTTTGAAATTTGTGTTGTTATGTAGATCACAAACCATTTGGTTGTGATTGGATTTCTAATAAAAACAAACACCACATAAAGCTCCAAACATAGTTGATCTCACACTAAGTGTTCAACAAATTGCTTGACTTAATTTTGTGTGTGTTTTGTTCATTGGAGATAGACTTTTCCTATTATATTATATTCAACTAATTGTGATTAATTGTTGTTGATTGAATTGTGGATTATTATCATTGCATTGACACCTATACATATATCCGAGCTTTTTGATAGTAGGTTCAGTGAGACGAGTTTTGATCCAGAAAATGTTTTAAACTTGCTTCTGTGCTATAAACTTTTTCAAAATCAATTTTTGTTCAAGTTTTAAACTTGTGATCTATTCACCCCTCTCTAGATTTAGGCCTATCTTCTAACAACTACCACTAACATCACAATCCCTAAGAAATATTATCTTCTAAACAAGAATGCAATAAGTATTGTGAAAATATAGAATAAGACAACATCTATGGTAAGGCTTTGTGTGAAGGACAACATGACAAAATTCGTAGGAGCTGTTGTAAATGAAATATTATAATTTTGTTGTATGAAATGATTACGGGAAAAAATACGATGAAAATGGAAGCCCAACACTCTAGAACTTATAAGTAAGTAAATTGAATTTTTGTTCTTCTTCAGGAAAGATGTCAGACACAATGTGCAGGAAAATGTGCATGGCAAAATCAATACAGTGATAAATAAAATACAAATAATGTAAGTGAACAGAAAGAATTGATAACCCAGTTTGGTGTAAAGTCACCTACATCTGGAGGACGTCAACCCAAGTAAGGAAATTCACTCTTAATATTAAAAGTACAAATGGGTCTTAGTTGAACCCTTCTAGTTCAAAGCCTTTTTTATTAATACTATCCGCGAGTTCCTGTTTAGGACTTCTTCTGAATATGAAACCCCTATGACTTTGTCTCAAGCACGTTCCCAAGTGTTTGGACAATTACAATATAGTATAAATGGTGAAACCAATTATAACTCAAAGCAAACTCCATTCCTCTATATATGAATGACACTAGCGATTAGAGTTTCACAATATAAACTAATAATGAAAACAAAAGACTTAGTAAACTAAATGTGTCTTGCTTGTTGTTTTAAGGTCTGAGTCTTTTGAATGGAGAACTCCTCCTTAAATTGAATAGAATCCACCTGCATGGCCCATTATGGTTTTGAACATTTCGTGCGACTGAAGTAAATCCAAAAGCACAATACATTAATCTCCATTAATTTAATTTATAATCTTTGATATAGTAAATCTCTATCAATATAATTTATTCTTTTTAAATCTAGAAAAATATTCTTTTGGTAAATCTTTTCTTATTCCAAAAAGCACATAAAACAAACAAAAAATTAAGGAAATAAATTTTCACCAATGTGTGGAACATCTTGCTCTATATTTTTCCACTTGGTTTGAGCTCGTAGAGATAGGATGTATCAACATAATGTCATGTATCTTTCTTCACATGTTACCTATAAAATTATGTGAATCAAACGTAACAATATAAACCCTCTAGACCAAGTGTCTTCTAGTAACGTAAAGCCATCACTAGCATGAGAAAGTATCAATGGTTGTGCTCACAAGCATATAAGTGGTAAGACTAATTAGATTGACTAGTTATTTTAAAGACATTTTAAATCATTTTTATCATTAATGACACACTTAGTCTATTAATTAGATCCATTGATCATGAAACCAACCATCAGATCTATTTGGATGGCTACGATCAAACCCAACTTAAACCCATTGGTTAAAATATTTTTTGTATCGCCTTTAAACTCCCCCCCTCCCAATCTTTTCGTGCCTTGAGGGACAACATATTATCATGTTTTCACCCTAAACCATTGTTCCCTTACAAGTCTCCTGCTTGAGGGACAGTGAACTATTATATTTTTCCTTTAACCACTTCGTCCTTATAAGCCTCGTGCTTGAGGAACTCTAGACCATTATGAATCTCACGACCTCAGCATCACCCTTAAAGAACTTCTCACATCCCTGGACTCATGCTTGAAGGACTATTTATCGTATTAAACATGATGTCCACATTCATATGGTATGGAAGAAATTCAACCCACTTAATAATAAACATGCATGATGGATGAAGGGTGGATGGAGACATCTAACATAACTAATATGTGCTTGTCATATGGGATATGTCATCA
This sequence comes from Lathyrus oleraceus, assembly GCF_024323335.1. Lineage (NCBI taxonomy): Eukaryota > Viridiplantae > Streptophyta > Magnoliopsida > Fabales > Fabaceae > Lathyrus > Lathyrus oleraceus. Next base: position 210,418,904 of record NC_066582.1, read on the forward strand.
TATTATGAGGTTAACTCAACTTTGAGTCAGGAAGTTGAGTCGATATTGAGTCATGTAACATATTTGGATAGGAATCATCCGTCTGAATCCAGACAAAGAAAGAAGAAGTCAATAAATAATAATAAAAATGTAATAGTAAGAGACATAAAGACCATATTAAAACCAAGATAGCTATAAATACATCGGTGGAAGAACAATAGTGGAGTATCACATATTAAAAAATCACAAACCCTTAAAAACCTATAGCTTCGGGTATCTCAGGTCAGGGACCCCTACTATTATATTCAATGCAAGTATAATAGGATGATTTTGGGAATAATAAGCTTTATTCAAAAATATAAAGTCATTCAAAATAATTGGGTTCGGAGTAAATCCAAACTCAACCCATGAAACCCATAAGTTGAAAAGATATTTAGAATTCTAAAACGAAAACATGTTGAAAAAAATCCTAGAAAAAAATTGCAACATTGAAGTCTTAAACGACATCGTCTTATTCCTTGAGATGTCTTGTTGTCATTGTATGACATGAACTTGTTTGCATATGATGCCCAAAGTGTAACATTGATTTCATTGCCACTAAATATAAAAACAACATTATGTTTGAGTATCAAATAAGTAATCCAAAAGATACAATGAAAATAAAATGATAGTTACCATTCATCTGTTAATACAAAGTTGACACAAGCCTTTCTTCCAACTCCAGAATGTTGCATTTTCATAACTTCATGCATACCCCCAATGACATATTGAGAAATGGAAACTTGGTTAGATGAATGATGAAATAAATATGATGGATAAGCTAGATATACCATATAACATGACATTTTGTAATTTTCCTTCTAAGAAGTCTAAAATGGGCTTGAATTTGAACTTGTGTGCATGGATTTCTAGTATGTCGATCTTGGTGACAGTTGTACCACCATTGAACAATAGTTTCAAAGGATTCTCACAAATATTTAAAGGTAGATAATTGTCAAAGGAATCACCATTATACACAACATATATTTTATTTTCTTCAAGCTTTTGTTTCCAATCCTAAAGTTCATGATTTTAGGTAATTACTTGCATTTGGTAAGCCTATACATAAGGAAGACAGTTTTGTTTACAGTGGCTTTAGTACTAAATTGGACAACATAACTATTGAAACATATTAACGTATAATATTGACAAACAAACAAACGAACAACAAGAAATTTAAATTTCAAGAAGGACAATCAAACAACAATGCTTAACATGAGACAAAACACATGATGTGAAACAACCATAACAATACACAATGAATTGGAATGAAGCTAAATAACTTTTTTTAATCAAAATTAGTAGAAATTTTTATGCAAGTAAGCATAGTTAAACAATCACATTATAAGAGGAAAAAATAAAAAATTAAACGAAATTTGGAATAAAAAAATGAAACTACTATTTTAGCAAGAAAATACTACTTTAGGAAGAAAATTCCAAACTAATAGAAAGTATGAATGAAAAGTTTATAAAAAAGATTGAGAACCAACCTCAGCAAGAAACAGAGAAAATTATATCTGATTTTGAAGGGAAGTTGCAAAGAAACAAAGAAAGTGACAAACATTTCTTATTGTTCAAGGTCATATGTCATTTCAAAAGTTATGATTTTTTTTTGCTTATAATATCTTTAATATTTAATTATTTTAAAATACTTTTTTTCTCTCATCATAATAAGGAGTTAGGATTAATCATTATTATTTTAAACTTTATAAATGATAATTAAAAAAAAAATATAAAATTTTCAAAAAAACAGACATTTTTAAATGAACATAGAAGTAATTAGTTCATTCAAACCACGTTAGAGATATAAACTCAATTTTTTATATTATTATATGAAGATTAATTATTATACATTTTCGGTGTAAAAGTTTTACACCGGTTTATCACCATCATCCGTTTGTATTATTTTATAGATTTTTAAAATAAAAGTCAAACTTCTTTTAATATCCAATTTCTATTATTAATTGATGGTGTAAAACCTTTTTACACCGCCAGTGTATTTCAATTAATCTCTTATTATATTAGTGTTTTTTTTAGTGTTTTAAGGCAATAGATTTCAATTTATTTTTTAATTAAAATTTTTAATTAAATATTAAAAATGTAAAATTTTTGAAAAAATAAAAATAAAAATTCCTCATGGCAGTTTGTTCGTTAACCAGTTGTCTACACTATGAGCACCAGAAGCGTCCCCCGCCTTCAGGAACACAAGAAAACCATTCCAACTCCAAGCATTCATTCCACCAAAGCGACACCGTTGGCTGAAAATCCATTTCGTTCATCGATGCATCTTCTCAACCATTTCCAAACCAGAGAGAAAGAAGAATTTATAAAGTTTAAAATAAAACCCAACAGAGCTTAAATAGAATGGTGCACAGTGCCTACGATTCCTTCGAACTCCTCACCGGTTGTCCATCCAAAATCGAATCTGTCGAATCGTACGGTTCCAAGATCCTCTTAGGGTGCGCCGATGGCTCTCTCCTCGTTTACGCTCCGGAATCGACTCGTTCAGCGACGGTGCCGGAGATGCGGAAGGAGTCATATGCACTGGAAACAAACCTAAAAGGATTCGCGAAGAAGGCTGTGGTGTCAATGCAGGTGGCGGAATCGAGGGAGCTTCTTCTCTCGCTCTCGGAATCCATCGCGTTTCATAAGCTTTCTACGTTTGAAATCATTGCTGTCATCACCAAGGCTAAAGGCGCTAATGCGTTTTGCTGGGATGAACATAGAGGCTTCTTGTGCTTCGCTAGGCAGAAGCGAGTCTGTATCTTTAGACACGACGGTAATTCTCTTCCCTCTTAGTTAAAACTTTAAAGTTAACTTGATCTCAACTAATTCAGACATATACATTATTAATAGTAGTTATAAAACACGGACATCGGAAACACGACACAAGTCCGTCGACACCGACATGTTAGTCGGCACCAATAATAGTTTTAAAAAAATAATTAATTAATTGTGTCTAACACGGACAGGCCTTTCTTCAGAGGTGTCGGGGGGCTAGAGAGAATATCAATAGATTATTCTTTTTGATATATTAAAAATGGTAGTATTATATGAAAGAGTTCAATGGAGATGCACTTGTCATATAGCAACATAAGGCCAATACTTAACTATATTTTAAAATAACTGCAAAATACTGTATTCTCATATGATAGTGAATGATACTCATTAGTCGTTATCATTAGTAACTACGATGGCGCCAATGGCATGGGGCTGTCAGCACAGGCCAACCCAACCTAGAGGGTTACTACTCCGTAGTTCTAAACACTAATCAGTTCTAATCATTCACAAATAATCAACTATACCACCAGCCGTAATTACTATCGAAGAGAGGTTTATCCACCAAGAATGATTTTCAGTTTTTAGTTGCTTCAATGGGAATCAAAAACCCACATCTATGGAGAAGGTGATAATTCAATCCCTTAATCTTGATCCCTAAATTTCTAAATGTAGTAAAGTGGTGTCATTTAGTTACTCGCTGTAGTATTTGGTATAGAATCTCAAAAAACAGGAAAAGAAAAGGAACATAAATATGTAACTAGAAGTGTTTTATGTGAATACAAGTCGGACATATGGACAAAAATAGAGCTTTGATGTGATTGTATTTCCTTAATTAGCCATTGGTGTTTTTCCTAGGTGGTAGAGGATTTGTGGAGGTGAAAGACTTTGGTGTTCCTGATGTGGTGAAGTCAATGAGTTGGTGTGGTGATAACATATGTTTGGGAATTAGGAAAGAGTATGTGATTCTTAATGCTACAAGTGGTGCAATATCTGAAGTTTTTACTTCTGGGAGGCTAGCACCACCTTTGGTGGTATCTCTTCCTTCTGGAGAGCTCCTTCTAGGCAAGGTATTCACTTGGTTGTTTTACTCTTGAATGATATATTTGTTGGTGCTAATTGTCTCGTATTTCCACAAGTGCATTCTTTTCCTAGTGGCATAAAGTGCTTAGAAGTTAGAATGCAGTTTATGTAATAAATGCTCGTCCTACTTTTCCTTGCTATGTTGCCAATGAGCTAATGGCAATGACATTATGTTGGATAGATATATTGACCATGTTCAAAATGACCTATAAGGTTGGGATTGGAGTTGTAAACTGCTCGAACTTACGGGGTATAGTAGGGAGGTACTACCAGTTATGTATAAAGCAATGAGACAACAAGTGTTCTGCCACTTGGTAATGTCACATGGATCAAATTGTTTTATATTGCTCATTAGCCCACAATATTGCTTTCCCCAAGAATGGTCAAGTGAATATGTTTCTGAAAGTTGTATCTAAATAACAATGTTGAAATATTGATGCAGGAACTCAAAATCTAGCTACTATTAGTGCAGGGGCGAGCAGTCAAAATATTAACTGAAGTTCTTTATTAAAACCCTGCTTTATGCTTTTGCATTTTCAGGAGAATATTGGCGTCATTGTGGATCAAAACGGAAAACTTCGCCCAGAAGGTAGGATTTGTTGGTCAGAGGCCCCCACAGAAGTTGTAATTCAGAAGCCATATGCTTTAGCTCTGCTGCCAAGATTTGTGGAGGTAACTAAATATATGGTGTCAAACCCTGGTTATCAAGAATAAATTTCAGGCTTTTTTATTTGCGTGGCAGGAGGTTGTGCATCTATACGCTTTATGTTGCTTGCATTTTGCAGATTCGATCTCTCCGAGCTCCATATCCATTGATACAAACAGTAGTTTTTCGAAATGTACGTCATCTTCGCCAGAGCAATAATTCAGTGATTATTGCTTTAGAAAACTCTGTTCATGGCCTCTTTCCTGTTCCTCTTGGAGCCCAGGTATTTGGAATATGATCCATTTTCATAATGTGGTACCTGTTATTGGGTTCTAGCGCAATTGGAATAACATTGATACATTTTTGTGTTTTGTTATGATATCACATGTTAAAGATTGTACGAACTATTTCATTGCAGATTGTCCAATTAACAGCCGCTGGTAACTTCGAAGAAGCTTTGTCATTGTGCAAGCTCCTTCCACCTGAAGAATCAAATCTTCGTGCTGCAAAGGAGGGTTCAATTCATATAAGGTTTATAGCCCTATTGTATTATTCTTATTAAAGAAAATGAAACAAACAAGACAGTTTTCCTTCTTTATTTTAATTTTAATTCATCAGATCTCTCTGAACCAGTTAGGTGGCAGTGTAAATTTCATACTTATTTTTATTTGTTGACAGAAAACTTAAAATGATAACAAATTGATAGTAATCTTAAAACTTGAAGTAATAATTAATAACTAATATAAATAAAACTTAAGTAAAACTATATAGCTTTACTGTTGTAAGATTGTCATGTCATGTGTCGACAAATTAAGAGCCCATATTTCAGCTTTATATATTTTAGAGTATAAATAAGTTATCAAAATTTGAGACTGTATGTGAGGCCTTTTGAATTATGTATACTAGCCCCAAGATACTATTATGCATGTAGTTATTGGGGTATTGATATGAGTTGCATAACAATGCCTTCAATAGTAATAGGTGAAATATTTTTTGTGGAATCTTTTGCAGTTCATTCTTGTGGAATTCTAAAGTACTAAAATCTTGACATGCTTCGTCTAGCAACAAAAAAAAATCTTGACATGCTTCTCATTGTGCAATTTTCTCACCAAGTTGTTAAATGTGATTTTACATTATAGATATGCCCACTATCTTTTTGACAACGGAAGCTATGAGGAGTCAATGGAACATTTTCTTGCATCTCAAGTAGATATAACTCATGTGCTTTCTCTGTATTCATCCATTATCCTTCCAAAGACAACAATTGTTCATGAAGCAGATAAGTTGGATTTTGGAGATGATTTGCATCTCTCGAGGGGTTCTTCGCCTGTGTCTGATGATATGGAACCCTCAACAGCATCCAATATGTCAGAATTAGATGACAGTGCAGAACTTGAATCGAAAAAAATGAGTCATAATATGCTTATGGCTCTGATAAAATTTTTGCAGAAGAAGAGACATAGCATTATTGAGAAAGCCACTGCAGAAGGAACTGAGGAAGTTGTATTTGATGCAGTGGGTAATAACTTTGAATCCTATAACAGTAGTAGGTTTAAGAAAATAAACAAGGTACAATACTGATTTTGTTAGTTTGTTCCTTTTTCATGTGTAAAGTGTAGTGCATATATGATTAATGTTTCTATTTATCTTCAATATGCATGATGACAAATGTTTTGAGGGAGATTTGCTAGAATTTACAACTCATGCATATCTTTCGAGGTCAAAAAAGGAAATATTGTGCTTGCATAATACTCCCTCCGTTACACAATGAGTTACACAATGAATGACTCAGTTGACCATTTCACACAGATTAAGAAAAGAGAATAAATGAAAGAGAGAGAATGATATTTTTACTAAAGTGCCCTTGTTAAGTATTGAGAATGATGAAAGTGATATTAATTAGATGGTAGAATTGGAAAAAGTGTATTGGAAATTGAAATGGGTCATTCATTTTGGAACACTCTTTTATTCCAAATGGGTCACTCAATGTGGGACAGAGGGAGTAGTTTATTGACAAAAAAAGTACTACACATATTGAAGTACTTTGGCTTTCTTCACAGAATGTATGCAATATTTATGCTGAAACTGTGGGATATAAGATGCCCTTTATCATTTATGTAACGTTATAGCTAAGCAATACTAGGATTGATTTTTATCACAATTGTTATTGAAGTTATTGCTTGGAAAAATATTGGTGTCAGGGGCGTGGTAGTATACCTGTTAGTTCAGGAGCTCGGGAGATGGCTTCAGTATTAGATACTGCTCTACTCCAAGCATTGCTTTTAACTGGACAGCCTTCTATGGCTGAAAATTTGTTGAGAGGTCTTAACTACTGTGATTTGAAAATATGTGAAGAGATACTTCAAGAAGGAAGCTATCATGTTGCTTTAGTAGAACTTTACAAGTGCAACTCCAAGCACCGGGAAGCCCTTGAACTTATTAATAAATTGGCGAAAGAGTCAAAGGCTAGCCAGTCTAACATTGCTCATAGATTCAAGCCGGAGGCCATCATCGAATACCTCAAGGTAAATTTTCTATTTGGTTGATAATTTTGCTCATTAACATTTTAGTTTTTTGTTTTTAAAAAGCTGTGTCATGCCTATAAATTGGCTTCCTTAATAAAATAACTGATTTAACACAGTGCTAACTGCTAAGGAAGCAAGAGAGTCTGTGCATATGACATTATATAATCTGTAATCTGTTAGGTCCCTGAAAAATGACTAACAACAACAGAGCTATAATTGAAAAAAGAAGCAATTGATAAAGGTTGTTTATTATCAAAGTATGGGTTTACATTAGATTGAAAATCACACTTCCACAGAGCTCCGCTCCTATGGAGATGCTAGAAGCACTCCATCCTATTACAACTTGAGTATTTTCAAAGATCCCCCTCTAGATCCTCTCTCCACTCTCCATATTCACCCAGCCTAACAGAATTGGTTAGAACCAATTCCCTCACCCAAGGCCTAACCACCAATCAACACGTTCTTTCATTTCGTAGTGTAAACCTGCGTCTTTGATCCACTGGGTCCCGCTTGATTAGTGGCCTCTATCTCAGGCCCATTAGCTAGACCCGGATTCCTAACATAATCAGATAGCAAGTGTACTGTTACTTTTGTTGTATTATTGTAACTTAAAGGAATGAATGGTTTTTAGTTTTATTTACTAGTGTTCATCAGATGGAATTTCATAATCAAACATTATTTGCTCTTCAGCAGTAATGTGGGGACAATGGACATCAGCGAGCTGTCTTATGTATATTGTATAATTTAGTCATTTTCCTCTTCTGACATATAGCTGGATGGAAAAATGTCACTTGGAATTTTTTTTGAAACAGGTCACTTAGGGGATTAGTTAAAAATATTCAGATTCCATTATGCATGCGTTAAATTATTTACGAGACTCCAAAACCACTTTAAATGAGCTATTTATTTCCATTATACAATGGTTATTGTTAATCGATGCTAATTTTGTGGTTTCTGATGCAGCCACTTTGTGTAACAGACCCAACACTTGTTCTAGAGTACTCTATGCTTGTTCTTGAAAGCTGCCCAACCCAAACAATTGAACTCTTTTTGTCTGGAAATATTCCAGCAGATATGGTGAACTTATATTTAAAGCAAAATGCTCCAAACTTGCAATCCACGTATTTGGAGCTCGTGCTTGCAATGAATGAGGACGCCGTATCTGGAACTTTGCAAAATGAAATGGTGAGGTCCTCACATCTGATTCAATGGCTCCTAGGACTAAACCAGTTCTATTTTTTTTTCTTTTTGAAACGCATTTAGCTCTGATACTTTCATGATTGATGTGGTCAATAATTGAGAATAATCTCTATTTACTTGCTGTACTCTGGAATGTAGGTACAAATCTATCTTTCTGAAGTACTTGATTGGCATGGTGATTTAAGTTCTCAACAGCAATGGGATGAAAAAGTTTATTCCCTGAAAAGGAAAAAATTATTGTCTGCCTTGGAGAGTATATCAGGATATAATCCAGAGACTCTGCTGAAACTTCTTCCGTCAGATGCTTTATACGAAGAGCGGGCTATATTGTTGGGAAAAATGAATCAACATGAACTAGCACTTTCTTTGTATGTTCATAAGGTATATCAAGTAAATACCATCCTGTCTTTTCTGTGTAAATCAACTATAATGGTGAAATGCATTTTAAATTTATTTGTTTATGCACGTGTGTTTTACATAAATTTTAGTATTTTGTGTAAATATAATGGGAATAAGTGAATCCCTTTTCATTTGTAGCTTCATGTTCCAGAACTGGCATTGTCGTATTGTGATCATGTGTATGAATCTACTCATAAGGCTTCTGGAAAATCTACTAGCAACATATACCTAATGCTTCTGCAAATCTATTTGAACCCACGGACGACAACCAAGAACTACGAAAACAAAATTTCAAAAATATTATCCCCCCGAAGTAAATCCCTTCGAAAGGTTAGATCAAGATCATTCTCAAAATCCAGAAGCCTAGGATCAAAGAAAATTGCAGCAATAGAGATTGCAGAGGATACAAAAGCTAGTCAGAGTAGCGACAGTGGTAGGAGTGATGTTGAAACAGATGAATTTATTGAGGAAGGAGATATTTCTATTATGCTTGATGAGGCCCTCGATTTGTTAAGCCGCAGGTGGGATAGAATCAACGGAGCCCAGGCCCTTAAACTCCTACCAAAAGAGACCAAACTGCAGGTATAATTGAGGAAAATATGGAATTTCATTGTCTTTATTTAATCAAAGACAAAGCTTGGTTTACTATTTCATGGTCATTCTGTCAATTCTTGATGTTGGCTAGATAACAAGAAACACTTGTTTTTATTGATCCAACTTATGCTCGTGGCGGAGTTTGTTCCGTTAGTTGAAGTTTTTTTAAATATTTTATTAGACATTATTTGTTTCTTTATTTCTTTGGATGAGTGCATAATTGGATGTTATCTGCAGAACTTGCTTCCATTTCTTGGACCCCTTGTGAGAAAATCTAGTGAAATGTATCGTAATTGCTCAGTTGTTAGGAGCTTGAGACAGAGTGAGAACCTACAGGTAAGCGTGCATCAGTTAATTAGGTTTACTTATTTTTATGACAGCTTTCAATACATTTATTGATCAGTATCCTTTAATTCTTTGTTCTTCACGTACTAAGGTAATGCAATCTAGGAAACAGAGAGCCGCATGATCTTACATATTCAAATACTTCTCTTTTGTTACCGTGTGAGTACATATCTATCAGACTCAATTTGCTTTGCACAGGTGAAAGATGAACTCTACAATAAGAGAAAAGCAGTTATGAAGATTAGCGGTGATAACATGTGTTCCTTGTGCAATAAGAAAATAGGGACTAGTGTTTTTGCGGTGTATCCGAATGGGAAAACTCTAGTGCATTTTGTTTGTTTCAGAGACTCTCAAAGTATGAAAGCTGTGGCCCAAGGGACTCCATTCAAAAAACCATTTTGAAAATGGATATTGAAAATTGATACCAATTGGTGGTTGTCTGATTCTGAGCATTGTCTTATGTTCTACTCTATGTAAATATTGTGTGTTTTTTTGCATGGATAAGTTAAGCATTGAGAGAGGGAGCGTGTATTTTTCGGGTCAAAATACTCTCCCTTTTTGTATCCTCTTCATTTGGTTTATTATTGATGTTTTTGGGAACATAAATATAGTAATAGAAAAGGAAATGATAAGAGAAAAATGAAAAGATCATAACTCATATTTTTCTCTCATTTCACCACGTGTTCTTCAGAATTGGGGTTAATATATTAACAATTGAATCACTTTGATCCGCAATTCCTCCGACAGGGTTGGACATAGTAAGAATTTAAAAAATGAATAAACAGACTTTAGACAGTAAAGTAAACCATGAGTATTTGAACCAAAATCAAGGTGTTGAGAACTTGACAAGTGAAACGTGCTATTTATAGTAAGATTGTCATGCCTGAAAGCTATATAACGAAAGCTCCATAGAAATATGGGATCATTAGTGTTTAAGAAGGAGCCTCAAATTAAAATGAAGAGAAACGTGAAGAAGGGATATCACAGTGAGATGGTGTGTTGTATCGTCATTGGCTCGATGGTGCATGGAGGACACCAGTCATTTTCTAGTGATAAATATTGAAGAACAACAAAAATAATGAAAGACATATTGAAAGAACAAAATGGAAGGAGAGAGAGACAAAAATAACACTAAGTTACTGTACTTTTAATCAACGATATCGACTTTTTGTCAATTTAGCTAAATTTACTCTTAAACTTTATTTTAATGAACTTAGGTTTGTTTATTTATTATTTAAAAAATGTGACATGATAATAAAAAGATGGATCCAATTTAAGAAAAATTATTTAGGAGAATCGCATTGGGATGAATTTATGGGCTTGTGTTGTTACCTTTTTTCTTAATATGATTTTCATTATTTTTGTTAAAAAAATAAATGAAAATTATTTTAAATATTTTATTTTGTTCAATTTTTTTAGATGATAACATTTTAATATACTTAAAATTAAAAAACACAGTTATTTTAAGTAATTTTTCAAAAAAATAAAATAAAATATTTTATATTATGATAACATTTTATAAATAAATATCTTTGTTATTGAATATTAAAATTATTCATTTAAATCATAGGTAGTGTTTAAGGTGAGGGTTCAACTAAGTTTGTCCCTTTAAATATGAGGGGACCATGACTAAAAGTCATAAGATGAAGAAACATATCAAATCGTATTATGTGATAGCCACACTAGATTGGAAGCTAACAATTTCAATTTTTTTTCTTCTCTCCCTTTGTCGTTTCTTCCCTTCCCTCCCTCTTGTTATGGTGACCCTCGACCATCCATTCCTGTTCTTTTTTTACCATTGTAAATGTGACCCAAATTTAACATTAACCTACGTATGCAAATTCCTTCTTTTTACTAATGTTTTGTTAGGGAATTAGAAATGTATGGTGAAGTGATAGAGTATTGGTGCGGCGGAATACACTTTGGATTTGGAAAAGAAAATGTGAGTGGACCTACAAAGTTAACACTTCAACATACAAGTTAGTTAATGAGTAACAAAAGAGAAGAGTAAGTTATGGTTAGAACATATCTCAAATCTCGAATATGATACCTTATATATGAGGGACGCTTAGAGATGCTACATGCTTCCCGACATGAAACGTGGTGAATCGTTAGATAATATTCAACAGTGAATTAACTGTTTGCGGTGTGGATCACGTGTGGAACCTTGTTTTGCAGATGATATGCTTTTAACAAGGACATCAACTTTTGATGATGACAACTAATGTCTTATGATAATGCATGCATAAACAGTTAAGCGGATAAAGATACAAACCTTATCACTAGATTTTGATGGATCTAACTATCCGATGATGGAAATCAAATGGGATGTAACTAAAGCCTCATCTCAAGCTACTCAAGCAAGTGTCAACAAAAGAGAAGTATCTGGAAATGTCTTGAATTACTTAGGATCCTCCAAATTTAGTAGTGAGTGAACCTATTGTAAAACATAAGGGTTTTATCGTAAAAATGCATGGTGAAAGCACACACACACTAAAATGATTTTCAAAATGTTTTACCAAAAGAAAATACCTTCAAAAATATCTTGAAGTTGTTTCAGATGAGTTAAACAGTCAAAATAGCTATAGGTGAAATTTTGACTTATCTAATCGATTAGGGCATTTGTCTAATTGATTAGCTCAGTTTAAAATTGAGCAATAAGCGATTGGGGCAACACCTTAATAATGTGCGATGGCTAGATATTTTTTCTTTCCTTTTATAAACTTACAGTTGATTGTATTTCAAACTTCTAATCGATTGTGAATATGCTCTCTCTCTCTCTCTCTCTCTCTCTCTCAAGTTTTAACATCCTATGAAGGACCCTTTTGTTCAAGGAATAACAAAGAAAATGAAGAAGTTTCTTCAATACTCGAATGAAGAACAAGAGGATAAACATCAACCTCATGGATAAATATGGAAAGTCTTCTTCCAAAGAAGAAGATGAAATCTACTTAAAGGCATCCTACAAGGAAGATATTATTCCAGGTATCAAATCATCTTATGCTCAGTTATTTCGAATGAGTGATAAACTAGTGGAGGAAAATAATAAACTAAGAGAGAGTACCCTAGATCTTAAGGAATCCTTTAGATATCAAAAGGAAACAAACAATTCTTTCAAAATAGAGATAACCAAACTTAGAAACTCGAAAGAAGAATGTAAGCGGTATAACATCCTTACAAAAGAAGTAACTAGGCTTTGTGAAACCTTAGAAAATCTTATCCAAGAAAAATAAAAGTTTAACCTAATTCTATCTAGTCAAAAGCCTTCCCTAAGCTGAAATGGAATGGGATTTAAACCTAGAAAAGGTGTGGATCATAAGGAAAACAAATGTCCAATTTTTAAATGCACACACTGTAAAAGAATAAGACACGTATAACCCTTTTGTTTTGATAAATTAAAAGGATCTAAAAGTAAACACCTTAGATATTTTGTGACTAATGCACCTAGGCCCAAGAATATGTTGGCACCAAAGGTGAAACATTTGTGTTTTACAGGTATGCTTTGCAACTTGATATTTTTATGATTATTAGTGAAGTTGTACAAAGCATGGCATAATTCTTAAGTGTACAATATTATGAAGTTTCTGATCTAAGGATAAAACGATGATGACAAATGTCAACCATTGTGATTAAAGCAAATTATTTGGAAATGTCTCAAAATATATGATCCTTATTGATCAGTTGGATAAATATGTTTGTGATGGATATATTCATTTTGTGGTTTTACCAACTCTCGCATCCAACGATGGATGAAGGAGGATACACCATTTTAGTGTCTTCTCTTTTGGGAAATATTTATCAAGACCTCTTGATAAATGAGGTAAACTTATTTTAAGGTTGAAACAATCAGGAAAATCTGATTAACCCCTTAAAATAATATTTGTAAACATTTTACTCATCAAATTAAATTATTTTATAACCCATAAAATGAGTATTTTAAGACTTTTTAGCAAAGGGGTGCAAAAATTCACAATTGGTGATGCTGAAAAGTATAAATCCAAAATACGGCCCAAAGTAGGCAGAGCTACACAAACCCAACCGGTTAGCACATGTTGACAACCGATTAGAAAAACTTGAAAAAATATGTTAAGATCAAATCCATGTTTACCTTACTCCTCAAGCAAATCGAATCCCCGCATTTATGAATATCACATAAAATCTTGAGAAAACTGAAGATCTAATTGAATGGATCCCCTAGCCAATCGATTAGGAGATAGAAAAAGGAAAGATTTTGATTTGATTTTTGATCAGCACGATCTACATTAAAATATTGTCAATAACACATGCTCAAACCCTTGGGTGGAACGCTATAAATAGGTACTCCTTTCTCACTCATTTGCATTGCATATTTTCTTTTTTCAAATCTTGTCTGTGAGATTGTTCTTGCAAAATCATCATGAATCCAAAAAGATTAAGCTTCAACTCCAGCCCCTTTACTGATGATTTCACCACTAGACAACAAGAATCAAGGTAGTTTGAACACTTTTCCAACCAAACCCTTCTAAGATTTTATGTGACTATCTGATGATGGAAATCAAGTAGAATGTAACTAAACCCTCATCTCAAGCTACTCAAGCAAGTGTCAACAAAAGAGAAGTATCTAGCAATGTCGTGAAGTACTTAGGATCCTCCTAACTTAGCAGTGAGTATACCTATTGTAAAACATAAGGGATTTCTCATAAAAGTGCATGGCTAAAGCACACACACACTAAAATGATTTTCAAAATATTCTACCAAAATAAAATACCTTCAAAAATATCTTGAAGTTGTGCTAGATAAATTAGGAACTTTCAAAATATCTATAGGCAAAATTTTGACTTATCTAATCGATAGGGACATTTTTATAATCAATTAGATCAGTTCAAAATTGAGCCACAAGTGACTGGGACATCACCTTAATGATGTGCAACAACTAGATATCTTTTCCTTCAGTTTATACACTTACAATTGATTGTATTTCAAACTTCTAATCGATTATGAATATGTGTCAATCGATTAAAATGTCATAAAAGGCTTTTATTGAAATTTCATTTTGGAGTCAACCTCTGGCCTATAAATAGAGGTCCCTTTTCTCATTTCATACCATCAAGAACCGTGTTTTGACACCTCTCTCTCTCTCTCTCTAAAGTTTTACTTAACTTTATCTCACTAATGTTTTAGCCTAAATGCTTTTGAGAGAAATGTCCTTTTGTAAGTGAGGAGATAATTGTAATTTTAGAAATGGTAGAATTCTAAATTTACCAAGGGAATCTTTTGTATACACCTTGATTGAATATTATCTATTTAGGGATTTGTCTGGATTCGAAGGTAAACCCGTAAAAATCTTTGGTTTGGAATTGTGTGATTCAGTTATAGTTTAGGCTGGAGATCAGTCTGTGATAAAATCTCCTAGGTTCTTGGTCATACCGGTATTAAAATCAAGATAGGTTAAAGCTTAGCCTGGTATTAAAAGCTTCATAGGTTCAAGACCATCATGGTGTTAAAATCTCACGGGTTATTGGTTATCCATTGTTAAACCAAGTTTTAAGGTTCGTGAGCTCAACTCGTGTAAGAGCTTGCAAGGTTTATGAACTTGGAGTCTAGCCGCTCAAAGATCCTAGTTTGTGAAGAAAAGATTGGGCGTATGGATTCATTGTTTGTAAGATAAGACTCAAACTACTATATCCTAGAGTCTTGTATTATTTAGTTGGAGGTCAAACATCATTTCCTTGTATAAGGGGGTTCGTGAGTTTTTCCTACTAAAAGCTCTCAAATTTTATTGGACACTCTCAAGATAAAGTCTTGGGGAGATGATTAGGTCATTTTACTGTTTGACCAAACCTCTATATATCAGGTGTTCATCTCTTTCCCTTAACTCTTTTAATTTCCGCATTTTATTTTCTGCCTTTTATTTTTCCGCTACTAAGTTTTTCAAAAATATTTTTAAACTCTGATTTTATTTCACAAAGATTTTCAAACCATAATTTTCCAAACTACACAATTCACCATCCCCCTCCCCTCTTGTATATGAAGTCTCAAGTTCAGCATCAAGTACGAGTCACAAGGTCGTGGATGCACTGTATTTTTCTCCTGTTATAGCCATGGCCAATATCTTGTTTATAAATGTTATTTTTCTCCTTTGTTTTAGACATGGCCAGTTGTAGGAGACAACCTAGTAAATATCATAAAAATACCTAGTGGTGATGATATAAGAAATGTTTCATCTCATAATGGAGCGATAAACCCAAAATCATTGAATGTCGCACATTTAGTGGTGGATCACCCCCTTGCGAACCTTATTGTTCTGAATGATAGCTCTTTATCTAATGAGGGTTCCATTGAATATAGTATTGAACATTTAAGACCCCATTTTGGCAGAAATACAAATGGTTCACTAGAAAGAATCAGAGGGATAAACCATGATCTCCCCTTATTAAGGGAGATAGTGTTAGTCCCTTTTTGGTGGAGACCAAATTGGTGGGGATGACTTCCATCTTCAGTAACACTCAATTTTTAGAGGGTGTTTGTTTGGTTGTGGGACCATCTTCTAATTGGTCTATTTCTCACACTGACACCAACAAAAGGATATGTAGCTCATTCGATAGATGTCCAGTGGCTCTCCACAAATGTATGTTCTCCAAGTTAAGGTTCAAAATTCACTTTAATGGTTTTGAGGTGGAAGTATTAAACCATTTGAGAATCACTTAGTCTCAAGTGTACCTAGTATCTTGGGCTATTGTAAAGGTGTTCCAATACTGATGTGAGTACTGGGGAAAAGTGTTGGCTTTGAAATTATTCGTCAATCTCTTCACCATAAAATGTAATTCTACTCTAGAGGAGTAGGGGAAAGGGTTGCTCTCGCTCAGTCATCAAATGAAGGTGTTTCACGTTTATCTTAAAATTTTGAAAAATTTAAGGATCATTACTTATTGGTCACTCCTCGGAATCAAGAACCCCAATATATTTTATACATGCTTCCTAAAGATACCCCCTCCCTTTCGATGACAAAACACACTAGGGCCTATGTAGGGAATCTCGTAAGGGGAAATTCCAAAGAGGCCAACATTAACTTTAAGGCACTCAGTGATCCCTTTATTCATTATAAATGATAACTTGGCCCATTTAGAGACCTACCCTGCTAGATTAATGTCGAGCTCAATGATCTCAAAGTTTTCATCTAGAATCGGCCTTATGGTTCTAACTTTGACTTATCTTAGTGAGCCAAGTACATTATTTCACAATGTTTCTTCTTCTCACACGTCAAGGTTGATGTATTGACGACTTGATTGATTTTCTTCCTTCTTCTTTCAAAAGTGATAGTGCTTGCAAAAGGTGTTTTTAGCATGGCTTTAAGTATGGGGCAAACTCCATGCAAATTGGCCGAAATGACAACCAATTTATTTGAATCGTAGTGATATTTAATCTTCAAATGGATCGGATGTGGATCTATGTGCTTGCAGGTATAATCACTAAGAGATGAAAGATAGTGAAGCTTATGGATAGCAAAACTTCAACTCAACTAGTAGCTACATAATTTTGATGGTGACAATACTTGAAGTCAAACAACTAATAAAGATAACTCAAGTATTCAAATATGAATAAGATGGTTGATTAAGTTATCCTTCCTAATCAAGCTCCGCTCTTGAATAAATTCTTAAAGATCAAGTTAACATTATAGTCCAACAATTTTCAAGTGAAGACTTAGGTTCACCGGTGGTTTAACCTCTCAATCTCTCAGATGATGGTAATCAAAATGAAGATATATCAAGCCTCATTAAGAAGATTTAAGGCTCTTGTATGATTCTAAAGTCAAAGATAAAGGTGCTAAGACTTGAAGCTTCAAAGTTGTGAAAGAGAGGAAGTGCGAAAACTCGTTTTGTCGTTTCTGTTTGAGTGACTAGTGTCTTGTAAAGACACAGGGGTATTTTTTTTGGAAATATTATGACTAAATCACACACACATACATAATTTTTTTTGATAGGCCTATCATTTCTAAATTAAATCTCAAAAAAAAATGTTTTTAGGCATAGCCAATTGATTAAGAGAGTGTTTAATTGATTAGAAGACATTTTCTAACTATATAATTGATTACATTTTTTGTCTAGTCGACTAGATGAGGCTTAGTTGAGTCTAAAATCATTTGGTACAGTCTTTTAATGATTGGTAATAGATATATATCAAAACCTTCCATTTGTGGCCTTAGAAATCGATTAATTAGAGTTCCTAATCTTTATGAAATTCAATTGGACCATGGACTGTTTCCAAATTGATATCATGCATTGGCTTATAAATAGATAGCTTCTAGATCACTTTCCACATTCATAAAAAGAGAAAACCTCACTTTTAACCATAGTGCTTCGAGAGTACTCTTGAGTCTAAGTGACGATAATTGTTGGGTGAGGGAAAATTTGTAAATTTTCCAAGAGTATATTTTCTCTAGAGTAAATAATTCCTCCATAGGAATATGTTATTTTAGTTGTGAGATAAACTAGTTAAAGACTCTTGTATATTTTGGGAGATTGTCTTAGGAAGTCTCGGTTTGGTTTGTGAGTTTTTCCGTTGAAGAAAAAGTTATCTTTTGGTTTATGACGATCAACCAATGAAAATATCCACAATGATTTTTAATCTCATCCCAGTTAAAAGCCTTATTGGTTTGTGATCATCCCGATTAAAATCTCTCTTGGTTCCTAAGTTCAACATGGTGTAAAAGATCAATATCTTTGAGATCATTCCGATAAAAATCTCAATTATGTTTGTGGCCAGCTTGTGTAAAAACCCAAATCGGTTCTAAGGATAGCCAAATCAAATTTACATCTTGGTTTGAGATCTGCCCATAGCAATTATATGTTTGGTTTGAAGGCTAACCTCTTTAAGCCTTGTTTGTTGTTTGGTTACAATTTAGCCTGAAAACTTCATTTTCTTGTATAAGCTAGTTAGTGGGCACATCCTTCTAAAAGTTCTCAAGTTTAGTGGATACCCTCAAGAATATTTTTTTTGGGACAAGAGTGGGTCACCTTAAAGTCGAACTTGTAAAATTCTCTTGTGTTCTTTCTTCTTCCTTATCTCTTTTACTTTCCAATGATTTTATTTTCTTTTGTTTTTTGCTGCCAGTTTATTCATTTATCTCATAATATGTTTTCAAACTCTGTTTTACAAATGATTTTGTGTTAAACCAATTTTTTTAAAAAGTCCACAATTCATCCTCCTCTTGTGTATGGAGTCACATGTCCAACAAGTGACATAAGAATCTAGCTCATATTTAAAGACTAATCTTCTTAGGAGGAAGATGACTTCCAACACTTCTTTTAACAACATAACTTTCATAAATACACCTCCATTGTTTAATGGTGATAAGTTTGAATTGTGGGAGGCTAGAATTAAAATTTTCGTTCAAATTTTGATCTTGAATTGTGGGAAACAATTATCATTGGTCCATGTGTTCCTACTCACTATGTTAATGGTGAATTAGTAGATAAACCTGAGTTCCTTTGGACCGAAGATCACAAAAGAAAGTCTAGAATTGATTTAAAAGCTAAAAACTTTTTAGTTATGTATTTGAATGAAAATCCATTTCTTTATTTCCTTAATTGTAATTCCACCAAGAAAACGTGGGACACTCTTGAAATGACCTATGAAGTCTCTCCAATCATCGAATAAGAGGGGATGAACAGATGAGGCGAAGTACCAGATGAATGTGAATGTTACTTTCACAGATGTTGTTCAAACTTTATAAATATTGGAAGCCATGTTAGAATTTTAATTGTTAGAAAATATCTAAGAGTTAAGAATTAGAATCAGAAACCATGTCCAATCCTTAAATCGAGATATGATAATGTTTGTGATTTTCAGGAAAAATAATAGAAGGAATAAATCGTTGAGAAACTTAAGGAGTTGATACATGACTAATCTTAGAAACCAAGCTAGTAAATGTGAGACTTTTGTTCCGATGACAAAGGAAGTGAAATATCTTTATGAAACCCTAATAAAATTTACTAAGGGGAGAGAAAACCTAGATTTGATTCTATCAAATCAAAGGTCTTCCTTGAATAAAACTGGATTAGAGTTTAAATCTAGTATATCACATAGTAAAGGCTTTAATAGGAAAAAATTAAATCACCTTATTTGCAAATACTCCTATTATGATAAGCTTGGCCATCTAGAGCATTTTTTATGATAAACTAAGAAGATCTAAAGGTAGTAATCCTAGACCTCTTAGAACTACAAACACACAAGGACTTAAAAAGATTTGGGTAGCAAAGGTAAAAACCTATTTTATTTTGCAGGGATAATTTGCATCTTTTAATGTTAGCCTTAGGGAGTATTAAATAAAGATATACAAAATCAATATGCATACCTTTGAGTATACGTGATGTGTCTGATGTCGTTTGATGATATTGATTCTTGTAATCCAAGTATGTTCGTTGATGGTGTATTTCAACATACGAGATCAAAACACTGTTGATAGAGGATGCTTCTCAACATTTATAATGATTTGTGAGGATCATTTAACCTCGTATTAGGTTGAGATAATAAGTATTTAACATATTTACCTGTATCTCTTTTTAAACCAACTTTCGTGTCAAATGATTCGCAGGGAAGGATGTACAACATTATTATGTCATTCCCTTGAAAGAGGGAGTTTCTATAAAGGTTACTTGATAATTAAGGTAGTAAACTTTTTAGAGGTTGAATAACGAAAAACTATGATTTACCCTCTAAATAAGTGGTTTATTATGTACTCAATAAATTTAAATTATGCTTACTGATGAAATATTTAAGTTTTTATTATTTTTTGATAAAGGGGTACAATCTGGATGAAAAAGGATGTGAAAAACAGTATGCCAAAGCTAAATCTCAACCCAAGGCCCAAAAAGACCAATGAGGTTCAAACCAGTGGCGGAACTGAGGGGGGACGTGGGAAGGCCACGGCCACCCCTCAACTTTTTTTTTTTTTTAATTCATATATATTAAATTACTAAAACATCCTTATTTTAAATTAAAATTAATTTTTATTTTTTCTTTTTCATTCAAAGTTAGGTTAAAATTCAGATAAGGTAAAAAGCTCCTACCTTTCCTTTCTTTCTCATATGGGTTTGCTACCGGCACCGGAATCGGAACAGATTAAAGTGATCGGCATCTAACAGGTAAAAAACTTTATTCATTCTTCTTTTATAAAAAATAACAAATTAAAGTGATTGCTTGATTTGTGTTTTTGAGATTTTTAGGGTTCTTCTTTCTTGATATGTTAAAATAATCTATATGAGGTTTATTAAGCTAATTCATAACATCGTAATTTACAAATATAATTATACACTGTAATAAGGTTTATTTAATCATTGTTGTTGCTAATTTCTAATAGTGAAGTTACCGGTATTTGAAAACGGATTAAAGTTGATTAATTAAGTTTATTAATTTTTTTTTCTTTTAATTTTTATGTTCTCTAAATTGATTTTTGGATCTGATATGATATTATAGAAAGAGTAAAGATGAATAATAGGAAAATTGATTCTTTTTTCAAAAGGAAAGCATGTGAAATTGAAAGAGAAGAGAGAGATGAAGAAATTATAATCCCGACATCCGAATCTGAAACAGTTCTTGAGAATCCAACAATTGAAGAGCATCATGGTTTTGAAAATTCTTTGGAACGTGATCCTGGAAAGCGTCCTCCGATTTGGCAATATCCACCAAATCAAGTGGATGCAATACGAAGAGCTTATCTAAAATGGGGTCCATATCAAATTCATTTAGAAAACTATCCTTTGTCCGGTAACGAGGATCATCCGAGAAGGTTTCAACATACTTGGTTTAACATATTTCAATCATGGTTAGAATATTCACCATCTAAAGATGCCGCATATTGCTTACCATGTTACTTTTTTAGCAAAAAACTAAATGGACGTCCCGGATCACTTGTCTTTATTTCTATGGGTTTTAGAAATTGGAAGAAAGTTAGGAATGGAAAACATTGTTCCTTTCTTAAACACATAGGGAATGATCCTTGCTCACCACACAACAATGCAATGAAAGCTTGCCAATACTTGTTGAATCAAGATGGTCATATTAGAAATGTTATTCAAGTGAAAAGTTCAAGTCAAAGAATGAATAATCGGTTACGACTCAAGACTTCAATTGACATTGTTCGTTGGTTAACACTATAAGCTTGTGCTTTTAGGGGTCACGACGAAAGTAGCAAATCAAGAAATCAAGGTAACTTTCTTGAGTTATTGAAACTTTTAGCATCCTACAATGATGAAGTTGCAAAAGTTGTGTTGGAAAATGCTCCACAAAATTGCAAGTATACTTCACATCAAATTCAAAAAGAGCTCTTGCAAATTCTTTCTAGTAGGGTGAAAAAGAGTATTCGTGAGGAAATTGGTGATTCCAAATTTTGTATCGTTGTTGATGAAGCTCGTGATGAGTCAAAAAAGGAACAAATGGCTCTTGTATTAAGATTTGTTGATAAAGTTGGTTTAATACAAGAGAGATTTTTTGATGTGACACATGTTAAAGACATCACATCTTTAACTCTTAAGGAAGCAATATGTGATATACTTTCTTGACATAACCTTGATGTTTCTAACATCCGTGGCCAAGGGTATGATGGTGCTAGCAATATGAGAGGAGAATGGAATGGTTTACAAGCCCTATTTATGAAGGATTGTCCTTATGCATACTATGTTCATTGTTTTGCTCATCGATTGCAACTTGCATTAGTTACATCATCAAGAGAAGTCAAGCTTGTTCATAAATTTTTTGAGAAGCTGATCTTTGTTGTGAATGTTGTTTGTTCTTCTACAAAGCATCATGATAAGTTACAAGCTGCCCAATTAGAAGAAATTGCTTATTTGTTAGAGATTGATGAGATTGTAACTGGTAAAGGTGCAAATCAAGTTGGTACATTGAAACGAGCTGGAGATACTCGTTGGGGATCACATTACGATTCAATTTCTAGCTTGATAAACATGTATGAAGCAACTTATTTAGTTTTAAAAAAAATTGCAAAAGATAGTGGGAGTTATGCTACACGCGGGGATGCAGATAGTTGTTACAATTACTTGAAGGCATTTGATTTTATATTTATTTTGCACTTGATGAAAGAAATCATGGGAATAACATATATGCTTTGTCAAGCCTTACAAAAAAATCAAGATGTAGTTAATGTTATGAACTTGGTTCGTTCAACAAAACATCTTATTCAAGGTTTGAGAGAAAATGGTTGGGATATATTGTTTACTAAAGTGGTATCTTTTTGTGAAAAACATGGTATTGAGATTCCTGATCTAAATGATGTTCATTCAACAACAAGATTTGGACGCTCCCGTCTTGAAGAGAATCAAGTCACAATTCTACATTACTTTAAAGTTGAAATCTTTTTCACTACCATTGACAAACAGTTACAAGAGTTGAATAGCAGATTCAGTGAGCAGACAATGAATTTGTTAACTCTTTCTTGTTCTTTATCTCCTAAGAATGGATATAAAGCTTTTAGCATCGATACTATTTGTTCTTTAGTTGAAAAATATTATTCTATGGATTTTAGTGATCAAGAGAAGAATAATTTGCAATTTCAACTCCAACATTTTCTATTTGTTGCTCGTCAAGCATCAAACTTGAATAATTTATCAACTATTCAAGAACTATGTTCATGTTTGGTTGCATGTGGACAGGCTGAAACTTACTTCTTGATTGATAGACTACTTCGTCTTATCATGACTTTTCCCGTTTCTACGGCCACAACTGAGAGGTCTTTTTTAGCAATGAAAATTATTAAGACTAAGTTGAGAAACAAGATGGATGATGGGTTTCTTAGAGATAGCATGACAGTATATATTGAAAGGGAGATTAGTGCAAGCATTAGTTCGGAGTCAATTATTGACGATTTCAAGTCACTCGGAACGCATAAAGCATTACTTTAAGGTAGTTTTAAGTCATGTAATTTAAATTTTTAGTAATTAACTTTGTATTTATTTTAACTTTAATGTTTTATTTAAAATACTATTTACATTTTATTTATAATCTTTATTTTACGTTAGCGGTCATCCCAAATTTTTTTATCTGGCTCCGTCACTGGTTCAAACCAAGACAAATAATCAATTAAATTCCATATACATTTCAAATTTCAGATGAAATCCTATTATATCTTTGCCTCCAAGAAAATCAAATCAGAGCATTAATGAAGAACGTCGAAAATATTCAAAATCATCATCAAATAATCGTTCAGGTCCATAAAATAATCGACTAGGAGGCATGTTTTGGAAATTTCTAGTTATGATGTTTTATTGGTCAAATCTTCAAGGATTTTATGGAGTTTTCACACACCCAAAAGCTCATAAGCAACATTGTAAATAGGTAATCATATTCCTTCTTTTGCATCATCTTTTTTCTCTATTATTCTTGTGTTCTTGTGTGAGTTTTACTCTGCGTCATTAGTATCATCACCTATGGCTCTAAAAAGAAGCCTTTTTACTAGAAGCTTTTCCTAAAAGAGACTGTTATTGGAAGGATCATCCTTGAGAATTCAAGAAAGGAGAGAAATGTCAAATTGTAAAGTCTTACGACCTGCTGTTATAGAGGAAATTTTTCTCAATAACTTCAAGTCATATGTGAACATTTGTGAAGGTTTTTTAAGATAATTCTTCATAAAATACCAGATTGAGTATTTTTGAATCTTGCAAGAGAGTTATACTCCAACCTGAAGTTTGAATATCTATCCCTAGAGACATTTATAAAAGGAATAGAGATTTACATTCATAGAGATCAATTCAACATAATGTTTGAAATGTCCTTTTATGGAGTATCCAATATCTATGATAGGCTAATAAAATTCAAAAGATTCCAACTTTCTACTACTATCCTCTCCTTTTTCATGAATCCCATGGGAGATAGGAAGCTTCCTATATAAACAAGCTACTTAAAGGCAAAGATTCATGTGGTGTAGTATTTGATCACTAAGATACTCTTCCCGAGGCAAGATAATCTTTAGGTTATCGTTAGAGAGGATATGGTTCCTTTATGGTTACTAACCCAAAAATTTCAAACAAATTGATTTGACGGGATGCATTTCCATATGATCTACTTCAAGCAAAATCGATCTGTAGGATTATTGATCGGTCACCATTTTCACTATGTTTTTTATGCTTATTTGACAAGAAACCAAGGATTTTAAGACACTGGGTACGCATTATGGTACCTTTAAAGTTAATTTTCATTCCCGTAAGTTATTTAAGCAATTTTATTAATTGTCAGTTTTATTTTGTGTTTTCGTGATTTTACGCTTCGGGTCGTGTTTATGCCCTCTAGGTCCACGAAGAAGATCCAATGGACTCAATGTGAGAAAGTGGAAAGTTCTGGCATTCAAAAAAATAAGATTTCCCAGTTCAGGAGGCCTGACACGGCCACCCGTGTTAGCCTGACACTATCAGTGTCAACCTGACACTGCCCAAAAACTTGATCGGAAAAATAGCAAGTGTACTATTTTGCCTGTTATAGTAATAAAGGGGAAATTCCCCAAATGTCGATCTCAAGGACTACAAGTTAATATTGAATTCAATTCATCGTTCAATAAAACAAAAATTATAATTGGGGTTTTTAAATTCAAAATTATAAAAATAAAGGCAAATGAAAATAATAATAAAAAAAATACGGGTTTGCAAGGTATGAGGAACAATGCCAAGGAAGGTGTATGATTTATCCATGTAACAACTCTGAGTTACTATTGCATCAACAAATATCAATTACTACCAGTTCTCAAGGGTATTTTCTTCCAAGTCCTTGGTGAGAAAACCTTTAATCATTCTACCCTAATTTCTATGTCCATAGGCAATTAGGGTGAAGTTAAACTTTATTACATCAAGAATGCTCTGATTCATACAGGGTATCCCTAGTCCTAGGCGATATCTACTGCAGAGTAATCTAATGAAAACCTTATCAATGACGGTCCAACCTTATTGATAACCATACAGCAATCACGATTGGTCCGAAAGAGAAAGCATTAAACACATCAGAAGATTAGCGTAAAAACAATATTATAAATGCAATCATAAACTCATAGTCATTACAATTCTAAATCAGGGACATCCCCTAGCATTGGGGGGTTTAGCTACTTATATTGTTCAAAACAAATTCAGGATAAAAAATACACATTACAAGTAATTGGATGACTTGGATCTTCAATCGCTTCCGCTCATGAAAACCTCCCGCTCTCTGAATTCCTTGATCTCTGTAATCCTTGCTCATCTGACAATTCTGTGTTCGCCTCGTTCCAAGATCCCCCATTTTCTATTGTAGAAAATATCCTAATATAGTGAAAATCCCTTGGCAGAAGATGGAAATCTCCAAAATGTCCCTGCAGCTTAAGCCCGGTGAAAAAGCCCGAAAACTGGAAAATTAGCGTTTTGGGCTAACACTGGTTGTGTCAGACTGACACTGGTTGTGTCAGACTGACACTGGCCGTGTCAGACTGACACTGGCCGTGTCAGGCTGACACGGGTGGTCGTGTCAGGCCTCCTGAACTGGGAAATCTTCTTTTTCTGAATGCCATTGGATCTTCTCCGTGGACCTGGAGGGCATAAACACGACAACCGAAGCATGAAATCACGAAAACACAAAATAAAACTGACAATTAATAAAATTGCTTAAATAACTTACGGGAATGAATATTAACTTTAAAGGTACCATAATGCGTACACGGTGTCTCAAAATCCTTGGTTTCTTGTCAGATAAGCAACGAAAACATAGTGAAAATGGTGACCGAACACAACCCCAAACTTAGCTCATTGCTTGTCCTCAAGTAATGTCATATACGACAAAGTGTCACTTCCCAAAATTTGTATTCTTACCATGATACTGCTGAGATCTTTCGCCAATGCCTTCACTTTCCCTTTTATAGTTCCTACTTTTCCTATTGAGTTTTCTGCCGCACTTACTCATCAAGGTACCACTTCACCTGTCAGCTTATATCACACTCTCACCAAGTCTCTCGGGGTTAAACCGTTTTCACTCACAATTCAAAATATGCAATATCAACTCATAAGTTTGAATAGTTTCTCCTTTCATATCAACTACACACAACACACACTTTTCGAGGTCTTTCGGGTTGTAACGGGGCTTGGGTTATGATGTGGTAAATACAAACAAAAGGAGAAACAAGTGGTTTTGAGTTCAGAGCCAATATCATTATTCTTTTCACTGTGTTTGTTCATTTTACTTCTTTTCTTTTTCAATTACTCAGTTTTTTTAGCTTCTCTTTTTTTCAACTGAGTGCTCTTCCTTCGGTGAGTGCTTCTTTCGAACCATCGACTACATTTCGTTTTCTCATTTTTCAATGGTTGTTTTTCTTCTTTTTAATTTTTTTCCGCACTCACCTTGGTTTTTGATACTTATGGGGTTTACCCCAAACTTAGAATTTAACACAACTTAATGACATCACATTGACTCCGAACATGGTAAGGAAGTATTTTGGGCCGCGGGTTACATTTATGTGGTTAGACAAACCAAGGGTACAAGCTCAAATGGGGTTAACAAAGGATAACATTCACGGGATGGCTAGAAAGGCTCAGAGCTATAATCAAACAATGTGCCTCAGTGTATGTATACATACAGTGAAATTCTCAGAGAACCTATACAAAGTCAGAGTGATAAACATATACCTGAACATCGCTCATGATGACAAATGTGTTTGGCTTTTTATGCACTCACCATGTTAGGTAAAGCTTGACAGCGTCCTTAGTACTTCGAGTATGGTGTGGCTTCTTACTCAACTCGAAATGCACAAGGAACCTACGTTAGTTGAGTTTTAGAAGTTACGTCCGATCTTTTCTGAAGCAGTATCGACTTTATGGGAAGATCCTTCACAACAAGCAACCGTAAATGGAGTGGTCATTTCATCCACTACCACTCATGGTCATCACCTAATCCAATAGTACACAAAAACCCTGAAATACATGCAGCACATGATACCTGATAGTAAAAATAAACCAAATATGAACCGGTAAAAATTAAAAATTGGGAAATAATCCACAAAAATAAAAGCAAAAAGCATAGTAAAACCTCCCCCGCACTTGAACTAAAAATTGGCCTCGATGTTTTCGAACAAGATAGAAGGAGGGTGACTCATAATACCCTACTAAGGGGGCTGGGGCGGGAAATGCGACATGCCCACATGAAATTCAAATTTTCCAAACAAATTTCAAATCCGCAAGCCTGACACGGGCCATGTCAGGTTGTTGTTCTGCTCATTTTTCCAACTTTTTCCATATGAGTACCTTCTCCCTTTTATGCAAGGCACTGCGTAAACCTAAAATAACAAACAAACACAACCAATAATTAGAAATAAAAATGTGTGGGTTGCCTCCCGTGAAGCGTTTCGTTTAACATCGCATGACTCGACTGTTCATTTTCCCTTGTTATTGAGGGATTTCAGCCATAGTTTCTTTTTCTGAATCTGAGTGATCATAGGGTACTTCTTCTTTGGAATCCAATATAGAGTTTTTGCATCTCCGATGAAGGGTTCTCTTGATTTCTACATCAAAAAGAAATTCTGCTGATGGCTCTCCTCGCATACACATATTAGTGAATGAAAATATATAAATGACAGAAAAATAATTTTATTGCATAGCAACAAAATTTTAATTAAACTCGATATTTTGGCAGTCCACGACAACGGCGCCAAAAACTTGATCGGAAAAATAGCAAGTGTACTATTTTGCATGTTATAGTAATAAAAGGGAAATTCCTCGAATGTCGATCTCAAGGACTGCAAGTTAATATTGAGTTCAATTCATCGCTCAATTAAACAAAAATTACAATTGGGGGTTTTTAATTCAAAATTATAAAAATAAAGGCAAATGAAAATAATAATAAAAAATACGGGTTTGCAAGGTATGAGGAACAATGCCAGGGAAGGTGTATGATTTATCCGTGTAACAACTCTGAGTTTCTATTGCATCAACAAATATCAATTACTACCAGTTCTCAAGGGTATTTTCTCTCAAGTCCTTGGTGAGAAAACCTTTAATCATTCTACCCTAATTTCTATGTCCATATGCAATTAGGGTGAAGTTAAGCTTTATTATATCAAGAATGCTCTGATTCATACATGGTATCCTTAGTCATAGGCGATATCTACTGCAGAGTAATCTAATGAAAACCTTATCAATGGCGGTCCAGCCTTATTGATAACCATACAACAATCTCGATTGGTCCGAAAGAGAAAGCATTAAACACATCAGAAGATTACCGTAAAAACAATATTATAAATGCAATCATAAACTCATAGTCATTACAATTCTAAATCAGGGACACCCCTAGCATTAGGGGGTTTAGCTACTCATATTGTTTAAAACAAATTCAGGATAAAAAATACACATTACAAGTAATTGGATGACTTGGATCTTCAATCGCTTCCGCTCATGAAAACCTTCTGCTCTCCGAATTCCTTAATCTCTGTAATCCTTGCTCGTCTAACAATTCTGTGTTCGCCTCATTCCAAGATCCCCCATTTTCTATTGTAGAAACTCTCATAATATAGTGAAAATCCCTTGGAAGAAGGTGGAAATCTCCAAAACGTCCCTGCAGCTTAAGCCCGGTGAAAAAGCCCAAAAACTGGAAAATTAGCGTTTTGGGCTAACACTGGCCATGTCAAGCTGACACGGGTGGTCGTGTCAGGCCTCCTGAACTGAGAAATCTTCTTTTTTAAATGCCTGAACTTTCCACTTTCTCGCATTGAGTCAATTGGATCTTCTTCGTGGGCCTGGAGGGCATAAACACGACAATCGAAGCATAAAATCACGAAAACACAAAATAAAACTGACAATTAATAAAATTGCTTAAATAACTAACGGGAATGTAAATTAACTTTAAAGATACCATAATGCGTACACAGTGTCTCAAAATCCTTGGTTTCTTGTTGGATAAGCAACGAAAACATAGTGAAAATGGTGACCGATCAATTATCATATGGATCTTTAATCACCAAGATATTAGTTGTTGTTGGATTCAACCCAATGGGGGAATAAGTGGACCAAATTCACTCCAAGATTAAATACTCCTCTCTCAATAGCATGAGGTCCGTATCTTTCGAGGATAAATGAAGAAAAAATCAATGGATAGAGTCGAAGATGTAGTCCAGTCTATCATAGAAAATCATAGTCATCAATAACCTTTTAGAAATATCTCAATAAAATGGCCTGGCCACTCAGAACTTGACAAAGGACATGGTTATCATCAAGAGAAACACTTCAAGATATGATATTAATGGAAATAAGTAGTCTCACTTATGTTATTTTATCTATAGTATAGTATTTGAGTCTATTTAAATTTTTCACATTTTCATGCTTTCTAGAGTCTTCAAAATTCATAGCTTTTTACTTGTCAGCATTCGAATTCTAGCATTTGAATTAATAAAGCAATATTTTCCCTTCTTTACAAAAATATGTTTAACCTATGTGTATTTTTTACTTGCATGTTTTAAATTACCTCCTAGTATATATTCCTGTCTTTTTTATTATGTTAAATGGGGAGAAGTGTACTCTTAGTGGAAGTAAAGTATACTTTTTACACTTGTGAGGTGGAGTTTAACCACTCCAAAATTTATCTAATTGTTTTATATTTTACCCCTCCATAAGAGATGAGTTTTCACCATCGAAAAGAGGGAGAATGTGGATCTATGCGCTTGCAGGTATAGTCAATAAGAGATCTAAGATGGTGAAGCTTATGGATAGAAAAATTGCAACTCAACTAAAAGCTACATAATTTTGATAATAACAACACTTGAAGTTAAGAAACTGTTGAATATTGCTCAACAGGTCAAAGATGAACAAGATGGTTTATCAAGCTATCCTCCCAAATAAAGCTACACTCTTGAAGAAGTTCTTAAAGATCAAATCAACAGTGGAGTTTAACGACTTTCAAGTGAAAACTTAGGTTCACCGATTGTTTAATCTCTCAATCTCTTAGATGACGGTAATCAACAAGAAGATATCTCAAGCCACATTAAGAAGATTAAAGAATCTTGTATGATGCTAAATTTAAACATAAAGATTCCAATACTCGAAGCTTTAGCATTGTGAAAGCTTGACTGGTCATGTCTGTTTGAGTGACCAATGTCTTATAATGACATAAGGGTATTTCTGAAAACATTATGGTTAAATTACACACACACACACACACACACACTAAATATTTTTGAGAAGCCTCTCATTTCTTAATTAAATTTACCAAAGAAATTTTTTGGAGGCCTAGTTAGTGTATTAGAAGAGTGTCACATTGATTAAAAGATACGTTCTAACAGTATATCAATTAGATCTTCTGCCTAATATATTAGATCATGCTTAGTTGTGTCTAAAATTGATTGAGGCAACCTCTTAATGATTGTTAATGGATATATATATATATATATATATATATATATATATATATATATATATATATATATATATATATATATATATATATATATATATATATATATATATATCAAAACCTTCCATTTGTGGCTTTAGTAAACAATTGTTTACAATGCCTAATCGATTATGACATTCAATTGGCCAATGGATTATTTCCCAATTTATACCACATGTTGGCCTATAAATAGAGAGCTTCTGTATTACTTTTTCACGTCTAAAAAATTGATAAAATTCACACATTTAAATTCTCTCATCATCTTTCTAAATCTCTCATTTTTCTCACATAATTTAGTCATACTGCTTCGAGAGTGTTCTTGAGTCTAAGTGAGAAAAATTATTTTGGGTGAGAGCAAAATTGTAAATTTACCAATAGGATATTTTCTCTTGAGAAAATAATTCGTCCATAGGAAGTTGTTATTTTGGTTGTAAATTAAACTAGTTAAAAGCTCTTGTATATTTGGGGGGTTGCCTTAGGAAGTCTTTTTTTGGTTTGTGAATTTCGCCATTGAAGAAAAAACTCTCTGTTGGTTCGTGAAGATCAACCAAATGAAAATATCTACAATGATTATTGAGGTCATCCTGATTAAAAGCTCTATCTGTTTGAGATCAGCTCGATTAAAATCTCTCTTGGTTTTTGAGTTTAGCCCGGTGGAAAACCTTAGCAAGTTCGAAATCAGTCTATAAAACATCTCAGTTTAGTTCGTTATCAGCATGTGTAAAATCCCATTTCAGTTTTGAGGATAACCAACTCAAAACTCTATCTTGGTTTAAATTAGCCTGTGGAAAATATCGGTTTGGTTTGGAGACTAACCTTTCTAAGCCTTGTCAGCTGATTGTTTTGAAGCTAGCCTGGAAACTTCATTGTCTTGTATAAGGAGATTCTTGGGGACATCGTTCTAAAAGATCTCAAGTTTAGTGGATACTCTCAAGAATAATTATTGGAGACACAAGTAGGTCACCTTAAGGCTGAACTTGTATAACTCTCTAGTGTTATTTCTTCTCCATTATCTCTTTTACTTTTCGATAATTTTCTTTCCTTTGGTTTCCCGTTGCCAATTTATTTATTTATCTTATGAAATATTTTCAAACTCTGATTTTACAAATGATTTTGTTTTAAACCAAATATTTTCAAACCTCGATAATTCATCCCCTTCTCTTGTGTATGGAGTCACATGTACAACACCGGAGCGGACACTGCATCTAATGTCGCGTGGAACAATCTAACATGGATTCTTTTGTAGATGTTTTCACAAGGGATCACGGGGAAATTCACATTCATGGTTCTTTCATCTGTCCCTTTATCCAAAAGAGACTGACAGCTTGATAGTTTCACATGGAAGAGTGGATGAATAGTTGAACGCTAATAGACTTCTGCCTTCAAACTACTTTAAATCTCGATTATATAATATTAATCTCATGAAGACTCCAAATGTACTTTAGATAAATAGGAGCTCTTGTCATCAATGAGGATTCCTGATATTAAATGATTGGCTATGGTGGTGATTATGACTAGTGGAAGTGTCACATTATGAGTCATATTCACTTTCTCACAATATCGAAATCCTAAAATAGGTTTGTCATTTTCCTACCTCTCGTTCACCATCAATGAGTTGGGGGAGCTTTATGGTGGGGGTTATTACTCAATAGATGATTCGTCGTCAATTGAATCAACATAAAGGAAGGGGAAAGATCTCGAGCTTAGAAACATGTGGTGTCTTTGATAACTGGATCAGTTGTCATCTTCTTCTTCTTCAAGTGAGCTCATTATAGCAATTCGTGATTTTTGA
The DNA here is from genome assembly GCF_024323335.1 of Lathyrus oleraceus. Taxonomy (NCBI): domain Eukaryota; kingdom Viridiplantae; phylum Streptophyta; class Magnoliopsida; order Fabales; family Fabaceae; genus Lathyrus; species Lathyrus oleraceus. Next base: position 210,451,662 of record NC_066582.1, read on the forward strand.
ATCAGATAGATATGATTGTGGAATTCGTAGAAATTAGAATTTGATTCCCATAGATGGTGTCACGGTTCCGTTAGTGAACTAGAAATATATGGTGAAGTGATGGAATAGAGCATTTGTGTGGTTCAATCTTCTGGTATGGGGGAGAGGAGGCAGGCCTACAAGGTTAGCGCTCCAACGCCAAAGTTAGTAAGTGGATAACAAAAGAGTTGAGTAAGTTATGGTTATAATATACCTTAGATATTGCATATGATACCTTATATATGAACGACGGTTAAAGATTCCCCATGTTTCTAGGCGTGGAACGAAAGGAACCTATAGATAATATTCATAAGTGGATTAATCGTCCATGCAGTGGATCGAGTATGAGTCTTAAGGTCGTGGGTGCCCTATACTTTTAACACCTTATGACTTTGAGCTGATGACTCGACCTTTGTCATTGGACTTCTGGCTGGACCAGAACAACTACTTATTTCTCCATTTGAAGCCACCATCTTCCATCTCTTTAGCTTGTTTGTGCAAACATATGGAGCATTCAGAAATCATCGATGCATAAGATAATAAATTTTATTCAAATTGATACAATATTTCTTTTTTTGAATTAAGTAGTCTAATGACGGAAGTCCATCTTATTAAAGATGAACAGGTGGAAGGTTCGAATTCGTGTCCTTGCACTCATATCTCTATACAGTTACCAACTGAGTTGTTTTAATGAGACTACAGTATTTTATTTTTATTATATGTGATTATATATATCTGAATTATTATTGCATTATTAAATTTAATATAACTTTTTAAAATTATATATATATATATATATATATATATATATATATATATATATATATATATATATATATATATATATATCAGGATCAAATGACACCAATGTGTCAAACTTAGTAATATGACACCTCCAATAATTCTTTACTATATGTCCTAATAACAAAATTCACCGTTGGATTGAAAGTTATTATCATATAGATCATGTCAATAAAATTTCGCATTAATAAAAAATCATTTGATATATTAAAGAGAATGATAAAAATTAACGGGTTTCATAAAGTTTTGTAAGACGTTAGTTTTTATATATCACGTTGACATGTCATATGATTTTCGATTGATATTAAATTTTATAGACATGATCTATATGATAATAACTACCAATCCAAAGGTGGATTTCGTTATACGAATATTCGGTAAAAAGTTATCGAATGTGTTATATTATTAAGTTTAACACCTTAATGTCATTTGATCTTGATCATATATATATATATATATATATATATATATATATATATATATATATTTAAAAGCATTTTATCATTTTAGTTTGGTGTCTTATATCCAATTTCACATTTTTTTTTAATTTCTGTAATCAGTTTTCTTATCTTATGTGTAAATCGCTGATACAAATGGGCCTCTGTTGGGCCTTTTATCATTTTACTAATTTTAGTAAAAACTGTTTCCGATGCTAAATGTTAGGAGAAAGCAGTTGAAATTTTTATGTTTGCACATTTGAGTCATGGTTAGAACAAGTTACCTGATGCTTTCATTATCACAAGTTATTTTTCGGTCACACTTTCCTAAATAACTAATTACTTGGGATTGGATTGGATCGGAAAAGATCACTCTATCCAACGTTTTGGTGGTTATTTCCTTTCACTGTTTTCTCTGTTCTATTTCTGTCATAAACCAGGATTGTCTGTATTTGTAATGTTAGTGTCATATCTCGCAGAATGTGATAGCAATCTTGAAGAGTGGTGCAGTTTTGTGTTGCATCGCAGTGTGGAAACATGTCATTGAAAAGTATAGTGAGTGAACTGAAGGGAATTAACAATAGAATATCAAAGCTCTGTAGTGGTTCGAAATCAGTCGCTATAGATGTAACTCCAACTGAACCTTTTCAACAGGGACAATGGGCGAGTCTACCACCTGAATTGCTTTCGGACATAATACGTAGGCTTGAAGAGAGTGAGACATCTTGGCCTGAGCGTACTGTTCTTATCTTTTGTGCTTCGGTATGTAAATCATGGAGGTCCGTTACGAAAGAGATCATCAAAACTCCTCAGCAACGTGGACAGATAACATTTCCTATTTCATTGAAGCTGGTAAGAAATTCTTCACCCACTTTCTTTTCTAATCCAAAATTTTCTTCTCACTCATGTTATTTTTATGTTATCTTTCCTTGTATGAATAGCCCGGTCCTCGCGTGTATGCAATGCGATGCTTTATCAAGAGGAACAAAAAAACTTCTACATTCCTGTTGTACTTAGACTCCGTGCCAGGTAAGTATTTCATTGAAGATTGTGGTTGATTGTCACTTTTTGTATTTTATGATCCATTTATTTAAGCAGTTTGTTTTGGTTGTAATTGTATGGTATAGCGGAGAATGAAAGTAGTAAGTTGTTATTAGCCGCGAAAAGGATAAGAAGGACCAAATTTGTGATATCCTTGGCAGCCGATGATTTTTCTCGAGCCAGGAACAAATATGTTGGTAAACTGAGGCAAGTCTTTGTCGATACAAACATTGATTTACCATCCTGTCTCTTATAATCTTCGCAACTTGATTGATTTTTATACATATGGCAGGTCTAATTTTTGGGGCACGAAGTTCACTGTATATGACGGTCATCATTATCCTTCAATATTCGATGAAACTTTATCTCCTTCACAAGAACTGAAGGGAAAACGTCCGATGAAAGATTCATTCTCTGTAAGCCTGTCAGAGCCGTTGGAACGGAAACACAATGCTCCGGGATGGGATGAGCAGCGTCTGTTACGTTTTCTAGACGACAAGGAACATGCTGTTGTGTCGTCTATAAAGAAATATGAACTTTTAGCTGTTCTTAATGGTTCTCGTAATGTTTCTCCTTTAGAGCAAGAAAATGTAATCTTGCATTTTGGGAAGACTCCTACAAAAGATATATATATCATGGATTACTATTATCCACTCTCTGCCTTTCAAGCCTTTGCCATCTGCTTGACGGCAATGTGATCATCTGCTGATTTGTCGCAAATACCAATGCGCAGAGTTAATCAAACACCAAGAACTGAGAAACTCAGGTAAAGGATATTGATTAGTGGATGAACGACTGATATTAACACAGGATGAAGAACATGCATGAGAGAGACAGCCGGGGACTCAATCCGTTTCAAGTGCATATTTACATCTAGTACTTTTTTTTTTTAATTTTTAACAAACTACCAATGTGGGACTTTTTTGTTATTAGAATTTATTAGTTTGAAAGCTTAAACTGAAGGTGTAGCAACAATCAATTGTGGGACTATTTTTACCCTATTATTGTTAACTGTTTGCCTTTGTTTATTTTTAATTTTATAATATTGTTAAATTTTCATCTTATACTTGAGAGATTTGGGAGATTGCATACATATTTGAAAAATTGGGTTGGAGCTATACCCGAGTCGAGTTTAGGAGAGTCTAGCTGCCCCGATTTTCAAGCATCCTATGGGACAACACCAATCTTGTTCAACATCAATGAACTAAAGCGAACACACCAATCCAATGGTGGTTCATCCACGTGATAGATAAGTGATCGGTCTAAGATAAAGAGTCACACTTAAAGAAATGCGAGGTTTAATTTCCTTTTGTTATTTTCAATCTCACAATGAAACAAGTAGCATAATGAGTAATAAGTCGATAATAAAAAAAATTATGCAAATAAGTTAAATTATTATACGACTTAGATACAAATATTTGTGATTTTTGTTGACTCTGCGTTGATGAAATTATCACTTAGTGTATCCTGTATGTTTGACGCCTAATATACGGGTCAATAAAATTAACCTTGGCATCAAATTCAATCCATATGAAACTATCCGTGTGTCGTCCGATTCTTGGCAATGTTGGTGAAGATGATCCCTACTAAAAGAAACTAAGAAAGAGGTAAATAAAAGTATGTATTTTATAGATTTTAATTTTACTTTTTTTTTCTTTTTGGAGAGAAATGAATCAAAACGAGGAGAAAGTGTGAGCTAACATTTGGTTTGTTATCAAAGAGTATATTTATCATGCTTAGTTTTGATATAATCAAAGTGAACAAGTGTCGTTTTACAAATATCACATGTAATTTTTAGTTGGCTTAGATGGGTTTTTGGTTCTTATAAATTGGGGTATTTTTGTACAGGTCATCATAGTTTGCGTTTTTTAAACTATTGGTCCCTATATTACAAAACAGATAATTATATGGGCTTAAGGCCCAATTGTTTTTAGGTTCACTTAAATCCACAAGTAATCAATGTACATGATTTAAATAAGCTATATAAACATTAAATGTAAGTCTAACAAAAAACAATATGAGACTATACCATATCTCATTGTTGCGTATTAACCATGATTGTAAAATTTTGATTGGGTAACAAAATTATGTCTTGCCTGTGACCAGCACATAATACTTAGGTCAAGTAGCAATCTGAGTAATCATTATTCCATCAAAGCTAAAGACTTTCTACAAATTGGTTTATCTTTAATATACAGATGATAAACAAGTTCATTTTAGAAGTTTTATCTAGTTATATTGAACTCTGAATTATTTGTGGAGATAGTTTGTGTTCATATAACGAGATTACACAGTTTTTCGATCGCAACTGTAAGTCTAATATTTGACGGTTCAGTTAATACATGCAATTAAGAGTACAAAAATTACAAAGTCGTTGAGATTCAACAATTCAAAACATTACCATTTAACTTCTTAACTGGACATTCATTGCGAAGTTCACTAAACACTCAAAGGTGATTGCCACCAAACATATAAGTATTATGAAATTTCAATGTAGAGTTTAAGTATTATGGAAGGTGAGAATCTTTAAATCCCTTCAAGTCTCTTCCCCAAGTGTAAATATTCATATCAACTGATGCAATAATAGACATAGAGATAATGAAACTTTTTGAAAACAATATAATATATTTTGCAACGATAGACATAGAGATAATGAAACTTTTTGAAAACAATATAATATATTTTGCAGGATTAGAGAGTACCTTGGAATTTAATCTAGTTAAATATTAGCCATGTTTACAAAGTCTGAAACATGTAATAGTAATGAATTGCTCATCTTAACACAATAATTTGTACATTATATTATGTGATATTTAGATGGCATTATATCTTCCTAGCTGAAGATTAGACAAAACCGACTATTAGTTTATTCTCGGTGAAAATCAATGTGACTTTAGTGTTAGAAAAGTAAACCCATAAAGTACTATTAGAGAGGAAGAAGTCTCTAAAAAAAGAGGTCATGAATGAGTGAGTTGCAACAAAGAGTGCATTAGGTATGATATAGTCTCACATTATTTTTGTTAGACTTACATTTAGTGTTTATATAACTTACTCAATTCATGTATATTGACTGCTTGTGGATTTAAGTGAAGTTAAAAATAATAGGGCCTTAAGCCTATATAATTATCTTAAGCCTTTTATTTTTAATTTCTATAATTTTTTTATTGAAAATAATATTTAAATATTAAAATCATTTTAGTTTTATTTTTTAAAATTTAAATGCACAGCAAAATCCAAAGAAAAATCCATAAAAAATATATAAATGAGTAATGTTACAAAGACACTTAAAATTACACTGACGCCGTATTTACGATATATTTTTCATTGTATTTTACACTTAAAATGACACTTGATAAAATTGTAAATTTTAGTGACAATTCATATCACTTGCCTGCATGGTCCGTGAGCATGTAGTGCTTAGTACAGTAAATGTTTGTTTTATCTCGAGAGAAAACACCTCTACTACACATAGATTAACCACAATATCATGACACTATCACCACAATACATTTTTTTATTTTAATAAATAATAAATAAATTTTTCATAAATATTTATAGTTATTAATGATTTTTGTAAATAGTTTTAGTTACTAGGCGTATTGAATTTATTATATTGATGATTTACTACATCTTTCTTTTTAAATATTTGCAGTTATTAATAATTTTATAATAACAATTATATATCAGAAATAAAGAAACAACGAATTTGAATCTTCTACTAATTTAACATATAAAAACCAACATATTAACAAATACTCACTTTATACACCAATACTTATACCGTATACACTGTTCACCGTATTTATACGGTAAACAGTATTTTTTTAATAAAAAAATATATTTTATGCATAGTGTTATGAACAATACCATAAACATAAACAGTATCTTGTGAATAATATTCGTGAACAGTAATTTTAAATAGAGAAATAAAGTTGGTTAATAAGATATAAAAAAATTGGTTAATGAAGTGATGAACTGATTAATTAACATCCAACTATTTAAAATAATTTTTAGTATAAAATAAAATTATTGGTTAATAAAATATAAAAAAATGGTTAATGGAAGGATGAAAGTGATTAATAAACATTCAGATATTAATAATATTTTTTTATAATAAAATAAAATTAGTTAATAAAATATAAAATATTGATTAATAAAAATATAAAATTGATTATTCATATTAATTTTAAAAATAATAATAATAGTTTTTATATTTTTATAAAAAAATATTTATTAGTATAATATTTTAAATACATTTATATCCATTAAAATATAAAGAAAAAATATATGTAGGTGTAGTAGGAGAGAGAATTTAATAATAAAAAATTAAAAATATATTGTTTATGGCGTAGCTTTAAAAAATAGTGTAGAAATATCATTTATGTAACAAATGGCCCTTTGCATTTTTTTTAGTTGTTTTTATCCGGTTATAACCGAATTTATTAGCCAATGCTGGACATGCTTAATTTGGAGAGAAAAAAACAAGACATCAATATTCTCAATTGAGAATATAGAATAACAACCAAACAAATGTAAATTTATTTTTAGTCAAAAATTAACTTAAGAGGTGGAAATTTGAAACCTAACTCTTCCCAACAAAACGATAAACAACAACACCAACTCTAGAACCATTGCAAGGAGTGTCAACATGCAAAACATCAATGAAAAAGTGCTTCCTCGCTTTATTGAAGAAAACCGACTCTTTTTTCCACCTCTTCGTATGAGCCATCAAAAACACAATTTTCTTCCCAATCAACAACAAACGCAGCGTTTCAATCAACGGCTCATAGAGATGATCATGATACACTACATCCGAAGCTACGATAACATCAAACTCTCTCCCAATCATCTCCACGTCATCAGCGTGGCCCCACCTCAGCGGTGCAAATGTAACTGTCCCGCCGCTGGACCCCACAACACCCGCGTTGGCTTCCGCGTTGAACTTAAGATTGGGAACTACATGAGGGAGATCTGTTAGGGTTACGTTGCTGCCGAGAGTGGCGGCGGCGACTATACCGACTATTCCGGTGCCGGAGCCAAGTTCCAGGATCCTCAGAGGAGTGTTGCTTGCTGCGAGGGCGGTGGAGAGAGGGCTGTTTGTAGGATTTATGCGGTGGTTGTCGAGGAGGGAGACAAGAGAGGTGGCGGTGGGCCAGAGCTGGAAGGAGATACCCTCCGATGGGAGCTGACGAATTATAACCGTTGATTGAATCGAACGGAGGAAATGTTTTTGAAGCAATTCTTGCTTTGGTAAATCGTCTTGTATGGTAGTGAATGCAATGGGTTTATCATCGTCGTCGGTTAGGAGGCTTGTGAAAGGATTTATTTCCTCTTCTTCTTCTTCTTCCATTTTAACTTCGAGATAGCGCCGTCGTGAACGGGAGGGTTAGAGCTTACCGGGATTTTATACTTAAAAGACATTTCACATTTTGTGACGTGGATATTACTTTTCTATCCCTTCTTATTTAGATACTCCCTATAAGGTTAATGGAAAACCCACTGTTTTGTTTCAAAAATAAAGATATTGTAATAGACTCTTCTTCAACTAAGATTAAAATTGCTAAAATAGGATTTCTAAACAAAAATGAAGAGGAACAATAACAAGTTACTTAAGAAAAATTAAAAATTATTTTTCATTAATTGATTTTAGATATAAAAATATAGTATTTTTTATTTATACAAAAGGGACAAAAGAAAACCTACTCTCTAACTATTCTAGAAGCACCCATACCAACTATATTAGTATCTATAATGGGATGGAATAGGGGATTTTGGAATGTTTAATTTTTCTTTCAAATTTATCCTTTAAATAAGTTATATTTACTAAAAAAAACCACTACAATAATAACTACCCACATTTTAGGATGAGAAGAAACATTTACAACAATAATGGAACCATATTATTATGTCTCAGCAGGAACCATTTCCTTACACTTTAAATAATTTATATTTATTAGAAAAACACAATAATAATAACTACCCACACTTTAGAATTTGGATAAGAAGAAACTGTTACAGCAACAATTGAACCATATTATTATGTCTTAGCAGTAACCATTTCCTTACAACATAATAAATTTAATTGAAAATGAGACAACATTTTCATCGGGAAACAACATAATGAATTTAATTGAAAATGAGACAACATTTTCATTGGGAAACTCTGCAAGCATATTCAAAATTCTACCTTTTACGAGATCTACAAGCAAGAAAGTATATGTATAGAGAGATTTCAGAGCATAATTGTTGGAACAAGCGGGACATGGAATGACATCGTAGACGGTCAACAAGAAAAGTTATCAGGAGAATCTATACGGTATCACCTTCGAAGGGAGATAAGTTTTACTTGCGACTGTTGTTATCTCATGTCACTGGTTCAACCAGTTGGGAATATCTTCTTACAAATAATGGCACGACTTTCAATACATTCAAAAAATCAGCCGAGGATAGGGGATTTCTAGAGACTGGTCATAGTATTCGTGATTGTTTGGTTAAGGCTACGAGTCTCCGAATGTCATATGCTTTACGAAGATTATTCATGACGATTTTAATATTTTGTGAACCTATTGATGTTAGAGGCCTTTGGAATGAGTTTTTTACACATATGGTAGAGGATTATCAAACAACTAACAATATTGTGAAATCAGACTTGACTAATATGTTGTTGAAGAACTTGAATGAACTCTTAAACTTGCACGGTAAAAAAATTGAAGCTTATGATCTCCCGTCTTTACCCCCTAATACAATAGACAGAGATGTAATTTCAAGTATCATACAAGAGGAGTTAGCGATCGATATCCCCAATGAAGATATTGAATTTGTTGCTAAGTTAAATAATGATCAAATGATTGCATTCAAAACCATTATGAATGTAATTGATCAAAAACACAGTGGGGTATTTTTTGTTGATGGTCCAGGAGGAACAGGTAAAACATTCCTTTATCGAACAATAATGGCAAGTTTAAGAAGTAGGAGAGAAATTGTCTTAGCAACTGCATCATCTGGTATAGCTGCAACATTGTTACCCGGTGGTAGGACTGCACACTCTCGATTTAAGATACCTATTGATATACAATTGAGTTGCATTTGTGGTATTCAAAAGCAAAAAGATCTTGCAAATCTCATTAAAGCTGATGCCGCAATAATTTGGGATGAAGCACCAATGACAAACAAAAATTGTTTGGAAGCCTTAGATCGATCATTACAAGACATTTGTAGCAACATTGCTCCATTTGGTGGAAAAGTTCTGATCTGGGGGAAGATTTTCGTCAAGTTCTTCCTGTTATAAGAAAGGTACTAAGGCATAAATGATTTCAGCGTGTATTGTTCAGTCTCATTTATGGAATCATACCAACATTTTGCGTTTGCGTCAAAATATGCGATCATTGCATGATCAAGAGTTTGCAGAATTTCTTATTCGCATTGGTGATGGTGTTGAACCTACCAAACCATATGACATGGTGAGGTTACCTTTACATATTGCAATCTCATGGGAAGGTGAACATTCCATACAAGTACTTATCCAACATATTTTTCCTAATTTAGAATTGCATGGTTGGGATGCCCCATATATGGTACAAAGAGCTATTTTGACACCAACAAATGATGATGTCCAGAAATATCGACCAGTTTCCAGGAGAAGAACATAATTTATTGTTGTTTGACGAGGTTGAAGGAGATAATCATAATTTATACCAGCAAGAATTCTTAAACTCAATTGCACAAGGTAGTTTTCCACCACATATTCTAAAGATAAAAAAGGGTGCACCATTGATGTTGTTACGAAATCTAGATCCTAGATATGAATTGTGTAATGGGACGCGATTATTATGTCGTGGTTTATTTATGAATATGTTGGATGTGGAAATCTTGACAGGAAGCAACGCAGAAAAACGTGCTTTTTTGCCCAGAATTAAAATAAAAACATCTGCAAGTGATGGACTGCCTTTTGTCCTTAGTAGAAAGCAGTTTCATGTGTGACTAAGTTTTGCAATTACAATAAATAAATCACAAGGACAAACCATTCCAAATGCTGGAATATATCTTCCACGACATGTTTTTAGTCATGGACAGTTATATGTGGCTTTATCCAGGGGTGTTTCACATACTACAACAAGAGTTTTAACTAGGGAAGGAAAATTGAAAGGAGAAGATGGTGGCTACACAAAAAATATAGTCTACTGTCATACCCCAAAATTTGCCCATTAATCTCGCAAAACATTTCTCGAAGCACTCCAACTTATTCTGCAAGGCACTGACCTTAAAGGAACAAAAGCCCAGCTCACAACAGACCCAATCCAGAAAAAGGCCCAAACTGGCATGCTCGCTAGGCGAGCAAATCCTTCGCTACAACGCTCGCCTAGCGAGGCTTACGATATATCAGAATTTTCGGGCTTCATTCTGAGCCCATTAGGTCACCACAATCACTATAAATACCGATACTTCAGTCACGAGACGAAGACAGACGAAGACGGACAGAAACCCTGGCCTAGAAACCCTGGAGACCAACTCAGAGAATTCCGAGTAAAGAAACCCTGAAGGCCGCTCATCCGCGCCAAGGTTGCCTCCGCCCAATTCGACCCGATTTGCCAATCCAAAGCTGCAATTCCATTGCAAACAGGTTTGCGCATCACTACTGTTTTATGCTTTTAATCGGTAATCGCTACATACATAAGGCATCATGATTAAATTTTCGGATATGTAATTTGATTTCACATGTGAATTTAAGTATGCCTGAATATCCTGAATGTTTGTCCATGCTATTCCTGTAATTAAATGCCATAAAGTTCAGGGTGCCAGAGATCATGCTGCTATCAAACTCAAAACCCGTAGCAGCTCGCTAGCACATCGCTAAGCGAACCTGTAGCGAGCACTCGCTAAGCCTTCGCTAGGCGAAGCAGGAGCGAACGGGACAGTGGCTGTTTTATTTCTTTTCTGTTCTGCCTTATGTTTATCTAATCAAGATTTATTATAATTCTGCATTATTTGGCATGACTTTATGACTGTTGTGTTTATTTTGTGGTGCAATTTTCAATTGTACTTTATCTCGATGTTCTAACCCGTGTGCTGAATTGTGTAAAGGCTTACACATTCCCGAAGAAACGGCCGGCTAAGTATTCCACTTTATTTGTGGGATACCCTTATGGAGATGGATTCTGAATTACTTAATTTTAATGTGGAGATACATCCTAAATTATCTAGCTGATTTTAATGTATTGATTTCATCAATTTTAATATGGACCTAATTACTTAATCGATTACGGCTATCTAATTAATTGTAAAACTTTGCCTTTAAATATGCGATCTTGGACCTCTCTTTGTTACCCTGCGATATTACGGTATTATGGTCATGTCCCGCGAATGTGGGGATACACTTAGCAAAGACCCTTCGATTAAATCATCATGTCCCTATAAAATAAATCATAGTCCCTCGGATGTTGCCTGCGAATATATGATTTTGCCCCTCGATGACCCTTCGTTGTAGCCTACGGTTAAATGATGATTGTCCCTTCGAATGCTAAGGTATCCTTACAAATGTTGCCTTCAATGACCAATCGATGACCCTACGATGTCCCTTTTGCATCCAAAGGATAAAACTACTTACTCCTCAATAGTAAGGACAGTTTTACCCCTCATAAGGATAGGAAATACTTATAAAGACCTTGGGTAGGTATAACTCTTAATTGCTGATTCACCACCTAAAACATTTTTCACACCCCACACATTTCAAAACATCTTTAGAAAATCACCACTTGGTATACATTCATACTAGAATCATTACCGAGTTATATTTTTCTAAATAACTTTCAAAACTAAACGAGATAACCACTTTGTATACATTCATACAAGAATCATTACAAAGTTAAATTCTCTTTTCAAAACATTTTTTAAGCAATTCACAAACACTTTTCCAGACAAACATAAGTGATCAAGCAATTAAGAGCCCATGGATAACCATGGATACAAATGGTGCTAACACCTTCCCTTTGTATAATGTACCTCCCGAACCCAAAATCTAATTAAGGTCTTTCCTGTTCTTTTCCACCTTTCCTTATTGGATGAAAGAAAAGTCGGTGGCGACTCTTGCTATCCGCGACATTTGCTTTACAAAGCAAAAACACATAAAGTCAGTTCACCGTATGACAGAACTGACGACTCTGCTGGGGATTTAAAAAGAGAGGTTACCTTAAAAAACAAGATCACTTATTCAAAATGTCTGATTTACTTTTAAGGGATTACTTGGGTATTTTATGCTTGAGTGAAAGATCCTACACCCGGATCTAGTGTACCTTAGGTAAGTAGCAATAGATCATCGCGACTATCCGGCGTATACTGGAATGGTTAAAATGATGGCTACGGTTAATGTGACACTTTGGATGTCCTGATGTTCCTCATGTTTACTTGAGGAAAAATTTGGCTTCCGCGTGGTGTCATCAAAGCATTAACCAGACCTTTAGAACCCTAATTGACGCATCCTAGCCATTAGAAAGTAGTGAGATAACTGACTTCGGTTCCGACTGAGGTTGGTTGAGACTCGATACTACACTCTTTGAGATTGGACTTTAGGGAAGCTTCAGTCAACCACTTGGTGTTGCACTGAAGTGGACTTAAAGAAAGGTCAATGATTTGAGATCCTTCTAGAACCCGGTTACTATTCTAGGACAGGTTGTGCCAACCAAACTTCAGTGGGGAGGGTACTTACCTATGGAACTCATGCAAGCCTTAAAACCTAGGAATGATTGTTGTGTGACTTGTTTGTGCTTGTTGTTTACTTAACATCATAACATCATAACATCATGACAGTGTGCTAACCATTTCAAGGACTTAGGGATTTAGCTTTGCTCCGTTAAACAGGTTATGGCTTCTAGGAAGACCATCCGGATCAATTTTGTAGCAATCTTTCCTCAACTAAAGGATTTGGTGTCAGAGCTTCCCGATCATGCTCAGTTCATCAAGAAACATGGTCATCTCCTCAATTTGGTTACCACTGATTTCAAAGAAGATATGATGAGAGTCCTATTCCAGTTCTTCGATCCTAAACATCATTGCTTCACATTTCCAGATTATCAGTTGGTACCCACATTAGAAGAATTCTCCAGGATGCTTGGGATACCTATCCTTGATCAAACACCTTTCAGTGGTTTAGAAAAAATTCCGAAGTCTGAAGAAGTTGCCGCGGCTTTACACATGACAAAGTCCGATATTGAAACCAATTGGGTAACAAGAAGTGGAGTTAAGGGTTTACTTGCCAAGTTTCTGATAAATAAGGCCCGAGAATTCTTAAAGGTTATGAATGTCCATGCTTTCGAAGATGTTCTAGCATTACTAATCTATGGTTTGGTGTTATTCCCTAATCCAGACCAATTCATAGACGTGAATGCTATTAAGATATTCCTCACCCATAACCCTGTGCCTACCTTGCTTGGAGACATTTTGCATTCCCTTCACACCCGTACTATGAAAAGGCAAGGGACTCTCATGTGTTGTATACCTTTATTGTCTAGGTGGTTTATTTCGCACCTTCCTCAATCAGTCTTGAAGAACGAGCAAAATTTGAAATGGTCTCAAAGGATAATGTCGCTCTCCCATTCAGACATCTGTTGGTGTCCCAATCTTAGAGAAAATGTTATCCTCATCGACCGTTGTGGAGAATTATCTAACGTACCACTCATGGGGATAAGAGGAGGTATTACTTATAATCCTGCTCTATCCCTACGTCAGTTTGGTTATGCTCGAAGAGATGGTCCACATGAAATAATCCTTCAAAGCACTGTGTTTGACTATGACAATGACTCTCAAGATCTCCGTCAAAAGTTTGTACGAGCTTGGGGCATGGTGAAAAGAAGTACTTTAGGGAAGAAAAACTCTATTCCTATGGAACCTTATCTCAGATGGGTACGCGCAAGAGCTCGTGAACTTGGCATGCCATATCTTGCAGTCGGACCGCTGATTGTTGAGCCAGAAGTTGAAGGAGGTATTTCTCAGATCATTCCTTATCCAGATATGCCTACCGATGTTGAAGAACTGAAGAGATCCTGGATCCAGTTGAGAGAGGAAAGGGATACTTTTGAGACTCAGTTCGTTGCAGAAAGGAAGAAAGTGTTAGAACTTACCAGTCAGCTTAATGAGGAACGAAGACTCAATGCATATCTTCGCCCAAAAAGAAGTCGCCCCTGGGAGACTTGAGCTTTCATTGTATTTTTATTATTATTCCCTTTTGTAATGAACATTGAAAAAAATTATTATTAGTAAAAGTTTCCCTCTTTTTGGTGGTTTACGCAAAGTTAAATTCCCAAAGTCCTTGAAAACATTTCATACATTGCATAGCATAACATAACATTGCATAACAGGTATCCTAAAAAGATCAATATTCTCACGATCTCCCTTCCAAACAGAAAAATGGACCTCGAACAAACTGTCAAAGATCTCCAGGCTCAGAATGCTCAATTCCAGGAGATGATGCTGAGCTTATCCAAAGGGCAGGAAGAACTGAAGGCTCTCTTGCTCGAGAAGAAGAAAGACAAGAAACCTGTGAGTTACATTAACCTGGGAAGAAGGCTTAAAGGACAGGCTGCGGGAGTCAAGATTAGACTTCCGAAGGATCAAGAAGAGGAGACAGAAAATGATTCAGGAGAAGAGGATGTCGATCTCTTCAACTCTGAGGATGACGATGAAGATTATGAGAAGGAACAGTACTCTCCAAGAGATGGCAAGTACAAGTTGCTGGAAGAACGTATGCTAGCTATGGAGGGTCAGAAGGCGCCCGGTTTGGATTTCGAAAGCTTGGGACTGGTCTCTGATGCGGTCATTCCTCACAAATTCAAGATCCCCACTTTCACTAAGTACGATGGTGCGTCTTGTCCTCAGATGCATTGTAGCACCTCAAGATTTGCACCTATCATTGTACATACATTCTCATATTAGGTCATAACATAACATGGTCCACTGCATAGCATTGCATTGTCCCTTTTGCCCAAGTGCAAGATCATCAGAAGAATTAGGTCAAACTGATCAGGAGATCAGTCAATCAATCAAGCAAGTACAATCTCCATTGAGCCAAGGCCCTAGGGTTGGTCCAACATGTTCACATGACCTAGGGGTCCTTTGGGAGTGTTTTGGTCAAGGATTGGATGTTCAGAAGTCATCAGTCAATGCACAGTCAGTCAGAAACCCTAAAAAGTCAAACTTGGTCAACTGTGACTGATTTTATGGTTTTGTTGGTTGGATTTGGTTTGAGAGAGCTTATTCATGTCCAAATAGGCCTCATATATCATGTCAAACATCATCATTGAAGAATTTGAAGCCAAATCAGAAATTTCCAAAAATAGAAACTGGACCTGTAATTGAAACCTGCCAAAAATGGAAACTTCTTGATCCCAAACTTACATCATGATACAAGCTTCAAATGAATTTTTGCCCGACATGAAAGTTGAAGATCTTGTTCTCCCATTTCCAAAAAGTCCAAGAACTCTCAATTCCCATGTATGGTTGGCAAGTTATGATCAATTCATTTTCAAAAATTTTTGAACTTCAAAAGGCCATATCTCTCAAACCATTTGGCCAAATTGGGTGGGGTTTTTTGCAACAAGTCACATTTGATCCCCTCTTTCCAAATATGCAACCATCATTCACCAAAACATCATAGATCAAAATGACATTTTTGAACTTACATGAATTAATTTCAAGTGAGGTTGAAATTTGACTTTTTAAAATAACCATTTTTAATCATTTTGGCCAATTGAGAATGACTAGAAATCATATTTTGGACATGTTCAAGGCCCATTTTCGCAGCTACAGCTCATGCACCATGCCACTTGAGTGAAATTAGCAAAAGGACACTTTTTACCAACTCCAATTCCTCTTTTTCATTAACCTTGATTAGTACCATTAAACAGAGTATATATACATCATTTTCTCTCTGAAAGAAACCCTAGCAGCCACTCTCACCAACAGAAAACCTCATTTTCTCAAACACACTCATTTTTCTTCATTTGGCATTTTTGCTGAAAACTTTCAAAGAACACAAGCCTTGGTCGATTGTTCCATCATATTCCATCGTTTTTGGAGTTGTAGCAAACACTATCTTTCAACTGTAAGCAAGGATTCATGGACTGTTTTTGCTAAGCTCCATCAATGGCAGTTCAAGGTTAAAGCCATTTCAAGCTATCTCGAGCCAAGCCAACTTCATCATTCAACTTTGGGGAGCTGGAGGAGCATCTGTTTCACTTCAACTTGGCCAAACAACAACTGTATTGCAACTGCCTTTCCAAATTGGTAAATTTTCGACCTCCTTGTTTCATCAAATTATCACATGCTTTAGAGAGGTCTCTTCATGCTGAGCTTCATGATAGTCTTGCTTTTGAAAATGATTGAGTATTTGTGAAGTAATCTGGATTTTAAATTTGATGTTGCATATTGTTTGTGCTCGATTCATGATTTGTGGTGTGTTTTAATGAAAATGAATGATGGATTCATGTTGCTTGTTGTTTGCTGATCATTTTTGTATACCCAATTGTAATTTCTGGAAAAAAATTTGTTTGAGTCGATTGGAAGGGATGAAGATAGCTTGCTGCGTTTTGAAACCCTAGGTTGTTCTTGAATTTCCCAGATTTTCTTTCATTCACGTTGCATGGCCACTGTAGCCCATACTGGCCAATAGAAACATTTCCAGCCTTGGCCCTAAACGACCATGTTTCAATTAGTGACCCTGGGAATTACAAAATTGCCACTGGCGTGGCATGTGACATATTGAAATATGTTGTTTTTTCATTTTAATTTCACTTTTGATCACAAACTTTGAAAAATCATAACTCCTTTGTTTTTAGTCCAATTTCCATGGGATTTTTTGCATTCTTTTCATCATGATCTCTACTTGATTGTCATATTTTTTCCAGATTTTTGTGATGAATGGATTTTATTTGGAATATTGGTTTGTAACATGTATCCACATTTTGCACATTCCACCAAATCATTTGTGAAATAGTCATGCTTTATCCTTTGACCTTGAAACGTTTTGTGCACAAACTAGACACATCCATGGTGATTTTGGTATAAGGTTCATGAATTTATCTTATCTGGATTGTGAGTTGTGATTTTCTGAAGTAGGGTGTGACAATTTGTGTCACACCATTGATGTGCAACTTGTTGATTTTTATAGCCATGCCTATGGACCTCAAAATGGATTGAATTTTTGCATGAATTCACTTGAATATGTATAGTTTACATATGATTTTTTGTGGATTTGATTATGGCATTTTCCAATCGATTGAGATTTTTGTCCCCTGCTTGGTCTTATGTTGACCTTTTGTGACACATGTTCCCATTTCGTTTGTGAAATTCTCATACTTTATTAGATGGACATGAAATTTTACATGTGATTACTAGACATCCTAAGCTTTGCCATGGTTTTAGTCCCATTCATTTCTCATATGCCATCCCTGATTTATGATTTTTGCAAGTTGATGCATGTTTGGTTGACTTCTTTGAGCATGCTTAAACTTGCCTTGCCTTTCTGATTTTCATTGACCTATTTCCCATGATCCAATTGAGCTGAAATTTGACATGCATACCATGCTATGGATTATGTTTGATCATGATTTATTTGATGATTTTTGGAATTGTTTGTGATTGGTTTTGAGTTAAGTCTTGCTGTTGACTTCTATGAGCTCCCATATGCCATGCTTTGACCTAATTTGCTCATGAAATGATAATGATGAATGATGTGAATGTGAAACCACTTGGGTTTGTTTCTTGATTGTTTGAACTTGATTTTGGATACTTTCCACTTGCTGTTTTGCCTTTCTCATTCTCTTTTGACCCTAGGCTTGCCCTAGTGGTCCTGCTACTCACATTTGAGTTCATTTTTTCAGGTTAAGTAACAAATGCTTCAAAGAGATCAATACAAGTTGATTAAGTTTGATTGTTTATCATGAACTAACTTGTATGTTTTGTAGGTTGCTTAGCTCACTTGCTTTGAGCTTGTGCTGTGCACATCTGATTGACTGTGTTATCTGGTTGATTCTTATGCTGTTTATTTAAACTTTGACTGGTATACTAACTGTGCTTGACTGATTTCAGGTACTTTTAGTTGCTTAGTTCCTTGTGAACTTTTGCTTTGCTTTGCTTAATAAGCAATTTGCATTGAGGTATAACTTCTTATCTTCATGTAGTCTGGAAGACCTGGCCTGTTACTTGGCCAGGCACCTATCTGAAGTCCTCCTTAAGAGGCAATGTTTGTGATTGTTTACATTTGTCCTTGTATAGAGTCAAAGACCTCCTAAGTGAAGAGGCAATTGGCAGACACAAGGGATGTGCAATCCATCCCCTGCTATTCTGTGTCTCATCTACTTTGCTCACACCACTGTGTTGACGCATTGCAGATACAAACCCAAGATCTTGTACAATTGTACAGTTGAGTCAGTTTCAAATGTGTAGAAGGGTTCCCACCTTCTGAACCCACACATTCTTGTCTTAAGCTCTCCCAGGCCAGGGATAAGAGCTGTGAAGTCTTATCTTCACTCACCTTTCATCTGCTTCACCTTAGCCCCTCAATGGCAAGGTTAAGAGCTAACACTACCCAGTTCCAGTGGTTTGTTTGTTGAGGTTGATATGACCCCTCGACTAAAACCTAACCTTGTTTGAGCCCATTGCTTGCATGTAGTGTGTGCTACCTGTGTTTGTGTGTTTGTTTGACTTGCTTCCTGTGCAAGTTAGGTTTGCTTTAGCTTGCTTCCTGTGCAAGTTAGAGGTGGCTTGCTTCCTGTGCAAGTCATGATTAGGATAGGCTTGCTTCTGTGCAAGTTAGCTAGAAACCTTAACTTAGGGATGGTTTTGCATGATAACATCTAGGCTCGAGCCGTAGTCTCCCTAGTTGTGTCTCCCTCTGTTATCTGGTTAGGCTAGTCCTTTATCCCTCCGTAGGAGAACTACGTCGCCCTGATCCTCATACCAGATGAGGTACGTAGGCAGGAGATGAGCAGATCTCTCTGGGCGCCTGTGTCTTTGTTTTGCCTTGTTGTGTGCTTGGAAGCTGATGTAAGTCCATCGAGTGGCATTCGGGTTCCAGTGTGGGTTTGTTGGTTCGGATGCTGATGTAAGTCCAGTGATTGGCATTCAGGCTCCACGTTTGCCTCCAGTGTGGGTTTGTTGGTTCGGATGCTGATGTAAGTCCAGTGATTGGCATTCAGGCTCCACGTTTGCCTTTGCCAGTGTTTGTTTGTGTGTGTGTCAGCCGAGCTACGAATGCTCTGATTCTTCTCTCGTCCGAGAAGATACGTATGCATAGGATGCGACATCCTAGCGAGCATGTGTCGTTTCCCCAGTCCGAACTACTTTGACTCTGATGTCTATGCTTGATAGACTAAGTAGGCCCAGGATGCGATATCCTGCCGAGTCGGTTTCAGTCTGTTTTCTTGTGTCTCTTTCAGCCAGTGTGTGTGTGTTTGAGCAGTGTTTTAGCAACCATTTTCCTTTCTATTGTGCGTGGATCCCGTCGAGTACGACGGATGCGTAGGGGTGCTAATACCTTCCCTTCGTATAACCGACTCCCGATCCCATTCTCTTTGGTCACGAGACCATGCTTTCTTCCAGGTTTACTCTGAGCGTTTCCTTTCCCTCTTTTGGGATAAATAACGCACGGTGGCGGCTCTGTTGTTCTTGTTTTCCCGCCGGTTTTTCGCGTGATGCGACAGTTGGCGACTCTGCTGGGGAAAAAGAAGTTGACCTCTGCTGGTCCGTCTTCCCTAAGCGAGTCTCTCCTAGCGCTCTCTAGGATAGGGTTTGGTTGCTTTTGCTGTTATTTATTGCATTCATTTATTTATTGTTTGCATTTATGTTTGCATTAATGCTTGCATTCATATTCATCTGTTCACCTGGCTGGCTGGTTGTCTGTTTCTCTCTGTTGGGGTGGGAGTTACATGAGGTAAAAGGCCCAATACCCAGGCCATGAGTGAAATCTAGGATACTTAGGAATAGAGTGATTCATGGGAAGCGGGTGGTATTGCGCCACTTAGCAGAACATTGATATCACGAGCAGTTCAGACCCTGGTGGGATATTATCGTTACATACTTCGGGTGTGTATATGATGATGTTCTGCGAAAGGTTATTTATGCTGCGTTTCTCTCGACCTTACCCTGGCCTAGATGACACCCGTGAGTGGGGAGGGAATGATCATTATTACAGGTACAGTTGGTGACTTATTGGTGACTTGTTGGTGACTTGTGATCCTGTTGGTGACTATTGGTTCAGAAGTTTGGGGTCTCAGATGACTTTGGGTTTCAGATGAATATGTGGTTCTGAGTTCAAGCCGAAGCTTTGATCCTGTGTTCCGAGAGACACAGCCAACCAGTCCAGTCTGCATCATTTGCATCATAGCATATTTATTTTTCAAAAGAAACGCAATAAAAAAAAAGATACAAAAAAAAAAGAAAAGAAAAAGAAAAAAGAAAAAAAAACTAATCCCTGCATGCATATCATTTCTCAGGTACATTCCAGAGCTTGTTCACTGATAGAGATGGCAACAGTCCCAGAGTTGAAGCGGAAGACTTGTTCCTACAGCTTTCACCGTGAACCTTTGACGTCTCTGATTGAGTTGAGCAACCTTATGACCAGTGGTAACCAGAAGGGGTTTGTTGACCAGTATGGAGATATTCTGACACTGTTGAAGATGGTAGTCGATCCGGTGCCGTTGCAGACTCTTCTACAGTTCTACGACCCAGAGCTTCATTGTTTCACCTCTCAAGATTATCAGTTGGCGCCTACTCTTGAGGAGTACTCCATTCTGCTGAGTGTCCCGGTCCGGTATCAGGTTCCTTTCTTGGATGTGCCCAAGGAGGTTGATTTCAGAGTTGTTGCCAGAGCTCTCCATTTGAGTATCAAGGAAGTCAGTGATAGTTGGAAGTCCAGTGGGGATGTTGTAGGATTGCCTTTGAAGTTTCTGTTGAGGGTAGCTAGAGAAGAAGCAGAGAAGGGAAGTTGGGAAGCCTTTCATGCTCAGTTGGCCGTCATGATCTATGGGATCGTCCTGTTTCCGAGCATGCCCAATTTTGTTGACTATGCTGCAGTCAGTATTTTCATTGGAGGAAATCCAGTTCCTACTCTGTTGGCTGACACTTACTATGCTATTCACAGTAGGCATGGTAAGGGTGGGGCTATCAGGTGTTGTCTCCCGCTTTTGCTCAGATGGTTCTTGTCTCTCCTGCCAGTCAGTGGACCTTTTGTGGATGCTCAGAGCACGCATAAGTGGACTCAGAGGGTTATGTCTCTTACCTCCTATGATATCAGGTGGCAATCTTACCGGATGGATGTGCGTAACGTCATTATGAGCTGTGGAGGATTCCGTAATGTGCCACTCATAGGGACTAGGGGTTGCATCAATTACAACCCGGTTCTTTCTCTCCGCCAGTTGGGGTTTGTGATGAAGGGAAGACCACTTGAGGCTGAGGTAGCAGAAAGTGTGTATTTTGAGAAGCAGAGTGACCCGGATAGATTGGAGCAGATAGGAAGAGCTTGGAAGTCTATTGGTATGAAGGATGGATCTGTCTTAGGGAAGAAGTTTGCCGTTGCTATGCCCGATTACACTGATTGGGTCAAGGAGAGAGTAGAAACTTTGTTGTTACCCTACGATAGGATGGAGCCGTTGCAGGAGCAACCACCTTTGATCCTTGCTGAGAGTGTGCCTGCGGAGCACTACAAGCAAGCCCTGATGGAGAATCGCCGTTTGAGAGAGAAGGAGCAAGATACCCAGATGGAGCTGTACAAAGCCAAAGCTGATAGGTTGAACTTGGCTCATCAACTCAGAGGAGTGCGAGGAGAAGACGCTAGCAGACTGAGAAGCAAGAAGAGATCCTACGAGGAGATGGAGAGCATGTTAGATGCAGAACACCGGGAGTGCTTGAGGCTGCAGAGAGTTGAGGCCAGCTATCAGAAGAAGATCAGAGACTTGGAGAAGCAACTCAGAGATAAAGACATCCAGTTGAAGAAGGAAGTAGACTTGAGACAGACATCAGAGAACCACCTTGGAGGAGAAGTGGTAGAGCTTAGACGACAACTGAAGGAGAAGATCACTCTTTTGCCAGAATGTTCAGAATGTGACCTGTTGATAGACCAGTGTCAGTACTTGAAGACTCTCATTCCGGGAGGCCGTTTGTCTTAGCTTGTATCTTTGATGTGTATGTTGAGAATCACCTCCAGGCTTGTTGGATGGGATTCATTGTTGTACTCCGATTGTTTGGATTTTCTTTGTCGACTTTGTTGTATGATCCTGTTACTCATATAGATGAGGTTGTTGGTTTCACCTTGTACTCATCACTCTTGTGTATGTTGTTTCTGTGCTTCTGTGTTGTTCTTGCTGCAGGTTGCCATCTTTTGAGGATGACTCAGGCTCTTTGAATGCCTGAGAAATGAACATATCATGTGCATCATACGCATCATTAGCACCATACTCATATCATTTTGCATAACAGGTGTTCTTGGTCGTGATTTCTCACTCTGGTTCCTGTTTTAGGCAGGATAGCTGATCAACGTCCGCACCGCTACTCAACAAGACTGAATCAACAGAGAGGTATGGATCAAGTTCAAGCTGAGTTGGCTGAGATGAAGGCTAACATGGCCCAGTTCATGAATATGATGCAAGGGGTTGCACAAGGTCAAGAAGAACTTCGAGCCATGGTTCAGAGACAAGAGGCTGCAATTCCACCGGTCAACCATGCTCCTCCAGAGGGAGGCCCGGTCAATGATAATAATGTTGTTGCTGCTGTACCCATCAACAACTATGCTGTAGGTGATGAGTTGGGGGGTATTCGAATCAACGGTCAACCTATTGCTCCAGATGCCGCTAATGCCAGAGCAGTCCGTGCCCCGGCCCGTAATCCTGCTCCGATTGTTGACAGACAAGAGGATATGTTCACTCTGCTCAGTGAAGACGAAGACGTTCTGGGAAGGGTTGACGAGAGGGATCGTAAAGTTGATGCCCTTGCTGAGAAGATCCGGGCTATGGAATGTCAAAATTCTCTCGGTTTTGATGTTACCAATATGGGGTTGGTGGAAGGTTTGAGAATCCCTTACAAGTTCAAAGCACCGTCCTTCGATAAATACAACGGTACTTCTTGCCCTCGCACCCATGTGCAGGCTTATTATCGAAAAATCTCTGCGTATACCGATGATGAAAAGATGTGGATGTATTTTTTCCAAGATAGTCTATCTGGGGCTTCTTTGGACTGGTACATGGAATTAAAGAGAGATTCGATCCGATGCTGGAGGGATCTGGGTGAGGCCTTCTTGAGGCAATATAAACATAACATGGACATGGCGCCTAGCCGGACTCAGCTGCAGAGTCTATGTCAGAAATCCGGAGAGAGCTTCAAGGAGTACGCCCAGAGGTGGCGTGAACTGGCTGCTAGAGTTCAACCCCCTATGCTGGAGAGGGAGTTGACAGATATGTTTATCGGTACTCTTCAGGGTGTGTTTATGGACCGGATGGGGAGCTGCCCATTCGGTAGTTTTTCTGATGTTGTCATTTGTGGAGAGAGGACTGAGAGCTTGATTAAAACTGGGAAGATCCAAGATGCTGGTTCCTCTTCTTCTAAGAAGCCGTTTGCTGGGGCACCTCGTCGAAGAGAGGGTGAAACTAATGCTGTTCAACACCGCAGAGATCAGAACAGAAGTGAATACCGTCAAGCTGCTGCAGTAACCATTCCGGCACCTCAACCTCGTCAACAACAACAACAAAGAGTTCAACAACCGCAACAACAACAACAGCAACGTCCGTATCAGCCCAGACAAAGGATGCCTGATCGACGTTTTGATTCGCTACCCATGTCGTACGCCGAACTGCTGCCCGAACTACTCAGGTTGGGGTTGGTTGAGTTGCGTACAATGGCTCCGCCTACAGTATTGCCTCCTGGGTACGACGCCAACGTCCGTTGTGACTTTCACTCTGGGGCACCAGGGCATCATACTGAGAAGTGTCGGGCTCTCCAGCACAAGGTCCAAGATTTGATCGATGCCAAGGCGATCAACTTCGCTCCAGTGCCTAACGTCGTAAACAACCCTATGCCTCAGCATGGTGGGCATAGAGTGAACAATATTGAGGGGAAAGAAGCTGAAGATCTGGTTGTTAATGTTGATGATGTTCAGACTTCTCTGCTAGTTGTGAAGGGCCGTCTGCTGAATGGAGGTGTCTACTCGGGCTGTGATGAGGATTGTTTGGGCTGTGCAGAATCTGAGAATGGTTGCGACCAGTTAAGGGCCGGTATCCAGGGTATGATGGATGAGGGTTGTTTGCAATTCAGTAGGGCTGTAAAAGATCGTGGAACAGTGTCAACTATCACCATTTACTTTAAACCGACTGAAAGACGTGGACAAAGGGTCGTCAGTGCACCTGCAACAAATGGCACCCCAGTTACCATTTCCGTGCCTGTAACCATCAGTGCTCCAACTACTATCGTTGCGTCTGGAAGAAGGGCTGTTGAGAATAGTAGAGTCGTGCCGTGGAAGTATGATAATGCTTACCGCAGTAACAGAAGGGCTGAAAGTCAGACGAGACCAGTGAATCAAGCTCCAGTGACAATTGGTTTACCGAATAGAGTTCCTGCAACTGTTGGTCCGGCTGTGGACAATGTAGGGGGTCCAGGAGGTTTTACCAGAAGCGGTCGTCTGTTCGCACCGCAGCCTTTGAGGGACAATAATGCTGAGGCTCTCGCCAAAGCAAAGGGTAAGCAAGCTGTGGTTGAGGAAGAACCTGTCCAGAAGGAAGCGCCCGAGGGGTCATTTGAGAAGGACGTGGAGGAGTTTATGAAGATAATCAAGAAGAGTGACTACAAGATTGTAGATCAGTTGAATCAAACTCCGTCCAAGATTTCTATACTTTCACTGTTGTTGTGCTCTGAGGCACACCGTAATGCCTTGCTGAAGATGTTAAATCTGGCTTACGTGCCTCAGGAGATTTCTGTCAATCAACTGGAGGGTGTGATGGCCAATGTGAGCACCAGGCATGGTGTAGGATTCACCAACCTGGACTTACCGCCTGAAGGGCGGAACCATAACAAAGCCTTGCACATCACCATGGAGTGCAAGGGGGCAGTGTTGTCTCACGTATTGGTAGACACCGGGTCGTCGCTGAATGTGTTGCCTAAGCAGATTCTGAAGAAGATTGATGTGGAAGGGTTTGTGCTTACTCCCAGTGACCTGATCGTTCGTGCTTTCGACGGCTCCAAACGTTCTGTGTGTGGGGAAGTTACCTTGCCTGTGAAGATAGGTCCTGAGGTATTCGATATCATCTTCTATGTTATGGACATCCAGCCCGCCTATAGTTGTTTATTGGGGCGTCCATGGATTCATGCAGCAGGGGCAGTCTCGTCGACTCTCCATCAAAAGCTCAAGTATGTCTGGAACGGTCAGATTGTGACCGTGTGCGGTGAAGAAGAGATTCTGGTGAGTCATCTATCCTCGTTCAAATATGTTGAGGTGGATGGCGAGATCCACGAAACCTTATGCCAGGCGTTTGAGACTGTGGCTCTTGAGAAAGTGGCGTACGCTGAGCAGAGGAAGCCAGGTGCTTCAATTACTTCTTACAAGCAGGCTAAGGAGGTTGTTGATTCTGGCAAAGCTGAAGGCTGGGGCAAGATGGTGGATTTGCCTGTCAAAGAAGACAAATTTGGCGTTGGTTACGAGCCTCTCCAAGCAGAGCAGAATGGTCAAGCGGGTCCGAGTACCTTTACCAGCGCTGGGCTGATGAATCATGGCGACGTCTCTGCAACCGGTAGTGAAGACTATGACAATGATTGTGATCTGGACAACTGGGTTCGCCTGTGTGCACCAGGGGGGTCTATCAACAACTGGACGGCTGAAGAAGTGGTTCAAGTTACTCTTCTGACAGAGTAATTTTCTGTTGTTTTTTCATTTTGCATGAAAATCCTACGATCTGCCCAAGGCGTAGTGATTCATTGTAGGGCCTCATCATGTTTTAATGATTATCATTAATGAAGGACATTTTTTGCAATCAAACTTTGTGATCCCTGTCTTTCTATTTTTTGTTTTCATCTTTTTTCAAAACAATAAAAATGGCAATGTTTTTGTTTTTTGTGACTTTATTGAACTCTTTTTCTAAAACAAAGCATTAAACATGCAGAAGCGATCTTATGGCATTCACTATGAACAGTTCTGTTATGGCTCAGTATGATTTCGACAATCCCATCTACCAAGCTGAAGAGGAGAGTGAGGAAGACTGTGAACTTCCTGCAGAATTGGTCAGATTGCTGAAGCAGGAGGAAAGGGTCATCCAACCTCATCAGGAGGAGTTGGAGGTTGTTAATTTGGGTACTGAGGACGCCAAAAGAGAAATCAAGATTGGGGCTGCTTTAGAGACTCTGTCAAGAGGAGGCTGATTGAGATGCTGAGAGAATATGTGGAGATATTCGCCTGGTCATATCAAGATATGCCTGGGTTGGATACAGACATTGTGGTGCATCGATTACCTCTTAGAGAAGGATGTCCTTCGGTCAAGCAGAAGCTTCGTAGAACGAGTCCTGATATGGCAACTAAGATCAAGGAAGAGGTTCAGAAGCAGTGGGATGCAGGTTTTTTGGCTGTTACGAGTTATCCCCCATGGGTGGCCAACATCGTTCCTGTGCCGAAGAAGGATGGTAAAGTCAGAATGTGTGTCGATTACCGGGATTTGAATAGAGCGAGTCCGAAAGATGATTTCCCATTACCTCACATTGATGTATTGGTTGATAATACGGCTCAATCCTCGGTATTCTCTTTCATGGATGGTTTCTCTGGATATAATCAGATCAAGATGGCGCCAGAGGACATGGAAAAGACGACATTCATTACACCTTGGGGCACGTTCTGCTATAAGGTGATGCCATTTGGGCTAAAGAATGCTGGTGCTACCTATCAGAGGGCAATGACGACTCTTTTTCATGACATGATGCACAAAGAAATTGAAGTGTACGTAGATGATATGATTGCGAAGTCGCAGACAGAAGAGGAGCACCTGGTTAATTTGCAGAAGCTGTTTGACCGTTTGAGAAAGTTCAAGCTGAGGTTGAATCCGAACAAGTGTACGTTTGGGGTGAGATCAGGGAAGCTTTTAGGCTTCATTGTCAGTGAGAAAGGGATTGAGGTTGATCCAGCAAAAGTCAAAGCTATTCAAGAGATGCCTGAACCGAAAACGGAGAAGCAAGTCCGTGGGTTTTTAGGGAGATTGAACTACATTGCAAGGTTCATATCTCACCTAACTGCCACGTGTGAACCAATTTTCAAATTGCTAAGAAAGAATCAAGCAATCAGGCGGAATGATGACTGTCAGAAAGCTTTTGACAAGATAAAGGAGTATTTACAGAAACCTCCAATCCTTATACCTCCAGTTCCAGGGAGACCTCTGATAATGTACCTGTCAGTGACTGAGAACTCGATGGGGTGTGTATTGGGACAACATGACGAGTCTGGTTGAAAAGAGAATGCCATATACTACCTTAGCAAAAAGTTTACCGACTGTGAAACAAGATATTCACTGCTCGAGAAAACTTGCTGTGCTTTGGCCTGGGCTGCTCGCCGACTGAGGCAGTATATGTTGAACCATATTACCTTATTGATTTCTAAGATGGATCCAGTGAAGTACATCTTTGAGAAACCGGCTCTCACCGGGCGCGTTGCTCGTTGGCAGATGATTCTAAAAGAATATGATATTCAGTACACGTCATAAAAGGCCATCAAAGGTAGTGTTCTGTCAGACTACCTCGCCGAGCAACCGATTGAAGATTATCAGCCTATGATGTTTGAATTCCCTGATGAAGATGTCATGTATCTTAAGATGAAAGATTGCGAAGAGCCTCTTGTCGAGGAAGGACCGGATCCGGATGACAAATGGACACTGATGTTTGATGGGGCTGTGAATATGAACGGCAACGGTGTGGGTGCGGTGCTGATCAATCCCAAAGGTGCTCATATACCTTTTTCTGCCAGATTGACGTTTGACGTCACCAACAACGAAGCTGAGTATGAGGCTTGTATCATGGGGATAGAAGAAGCCATTGATCTGAGGATCAAAACTCTTGATATATTTGGAGATTCCGCTCTAGTGGTCAATCAAGTCAATGGAGATTGGAATACGCATCAGCCGCATTTGATTCCCTATAGAGATTACACCAGAAGAATATTGACGTTCTTCGAGAAGGTGAAGTTGTATCATGTCCCCCGGGATGAGAATCAAATGGCTGATGCCTTGGCTACTTTGTCGTCTATGATCAAAGTTCATTGGTGGAATCATGTGCCACATGTTGCGGTGAATCGACTCGAGAGGCCTGCGTATGTGTTTGCAGCCGAGTCTGTTGTGATTGATGAGAAGCCGTGGTATTATGACATCAAGAACTTCCTCAAGACTCAGGAGTATCCTAAAGGTGCGTCGAAGAATGACAAGAAAACCCTGAGAAGGCTAGCTGGAAGCTTCTATTTGAATCAGGATGATGTGTTGTATAAGAGAAACTTTGACATGGTCTTGCTCAGATGCGTGGACAGACCCGAGGCGGACATGTTAATGCAGGAAGTTCATGAAGGTTCCTTTGGTACTCATGCAGGCGGACATGCAATGGCTAAGAAATTGTTGAGAGCGGGTTATTACTGGATGACTATGGAATCCGATTGTTTCAAGTATGCTCGGAAGTGCCATAAGTGTCAAATTTATGCTGATAAGGTGCATGTACCACCAAGCCCTCTGAATGTCATGAATTCGCCTTGGCCGTTTGCCATGTGGGGCATTGATATGATTGGGAAGATTGAGCCTACTGCTTCGAATGGACATCGCTTCATTTTGGTAGCAATTGACTATTTCACCAAATGGGTGGAAGCAGCTTCCTATGCTAACGTTACCAAACAAGTGGTTACCCGGTTCATCGAGAAGGAAATCATCTGTCGTTATGGAGTTCCGGAGAGAATCATCACTGACAATGGTTCGAATCTCAATAACAAGATGATGAAAGAGCTTTGTAAAGATTTCAAGATTGAACATCACAATTCTTCTCCTTACAGACCGAAGATGAATGGTGTTGTAGAAGCGGCGAACAAGAATATCAAGAAGATTGTGCAGAAGATGGTCGTTACGTACAAGGATTGGCATGAGATGCTGCCTTTCGCTTTGCATGGGTACCGTACCTCAGTACGTACGTCGACCGGGGCAACCCCTTACTCCCTTGTGTATTGTATGGAAGCTGTCCTACCTGTTGAAGTGGAGATTCCTTCTCTGAGAGTTTTATTGGATGTCAAGCTGGACGAAGCCGAGTGGATTCGAACAAGGTTTAACGAGTTGAGCCTTATCGAGGAGAGACGGCTAGCAGCTGTATGCCATGGACAGTTGTATCAGCGAAGGATGAAGCGAGCCTTTGATCAGAAAGTGCGTCCTCGAAGCTATCAGATCGGTGATCTAGTTTTGAAGAGGATCCTCCCTCCCGGTGCAGATAACAGGGGCAAGTGGACTCCTAATTATGAAGGTCCATATGTTGTGAAAAAGGTATTCTCCGGGGGAGCCTTGATGCTTACAACTATGGATGGTGAAGACTTTCCGTCTCCTGTTAACTCAGATGTAGTCAAAAAATACTTCGCATAAATTGACCCGCTGGACAAAAAGAAAAAAAGAGTCCAGGCAAAAATGGGCATCCCGGCGAACCAAAAAACAGAAAGGAAAGGTTCGGGCAAAAATTAGGGATAAAATGAAAAGAATTTGTACACCCGGTAAGTCGAAAACCCGCAAGGGCGGCTTAGGCAAAAATGGGTATCCCGGTGGATTGAAAACCCGAAAGGGCGATCCAGCCAAAAGAGGGATTAAAGCGAAGACTACAGTCTGAGTTGTCTGTACTTCATCAAGCTTTGTCGTCTGCCATCTCGAAAGATGTGATCCGTCCAGTCATTCTTCTCAGAAAGCGAGGAGTTGGGAGGAAAACTGATGATCTGTGAGTTATAACAGAATTGGGAAATAGTGGATGCCGTGTTCACATTGCCATTAGAATAGATTTTTCCTTTTGTGCGCAATTACCTCTTTCTAGGAATTGCTTCCCAATGTATTTGCCTCTTCAGGCACATTTTCAATCAATAAAAGTCGTTATTCAGATAAATGGCTCTTTTGTTTTTATTTTTACTGTTTTGTTTGCAAAAAACGTCCGAATTTTTGATAAGCATTGCATATAAGAACATGAAGGCTACACAATAACGTGCAAAAAGATAAAACATTTGAAAATCATTTTGAATGTTGAGGACACTTGAGCGTATCTTGTCCATGTATCCCCTGGGGGCATTTTGTTGTGCTGTTTTTCAGGTTGGCATCTGTGAGGATGTTTCCTCAGCAGATATTCTCCCCAAGCAAGTTTGGAAGCTATCAGAGCTATGTTCCCCCAAGCGGAGTCCCCGAGTGGATTGGGTCCTATGAAGGATATCCCCAGCGGAGTTTACCTTTCCCCAGCAGCAGTGCTATTCTCCAGCATGAGTGAGAAGTCGTCGCTCTCCCTGCAGGGTCTCCCCGCAGGGTTGGAGTACCCGATCAGTTTTGGCTCCCCAGCCGGAGTTTTTCATCATTTTTGCATTTTTGCATTTTAGTGATCATTGCATCCTCAAACTGCATAGCATTCCCATTCAATATGGAGCATTACGCCATAGAAAAATTCAAACATATGCATTCATGTGTTAACCCAATCAGACAATATCCCCGGCAGAGGCGGATCATTTTGTTCAACATCGGTGCAACACGCCTGCTACAGTGGCTCCTGACAGCACTCAGGATTGATATTCCCCAGAGAGGTTTATTTCCTCACCCGTCCGAGGACGGAAAGTTTGTTTCTCCCCAGTGAGACCCCCAACAAGTGGTCAACCTTGCCTTGACATATCTAAGATGTCGTTCTTGTGATACCGGTAAGTGTCATGCCAACACCCGCGTGTGTTTCTTTGTTTGGTGTCGGTAAACACCATTGTTTCGGTGTCTGTAAACATCGGGTATTCTCCCCAGTCATCGGTAAGTGTCTGGTCATCATTTTTGGTGTCGGTAAACACCATTATTTCGGTGTCTGTAAACATCGGGTATTCTCCCCAGTCATCAGTAAATGTCTGGTCATCATTTTTGGTGTCGGTAAACACCATTGTTTCGGTGTCTGTAAACATCGGGTTTTCTCCCCAGACATCGGTAAATGTCTGGTCATTTTTTGATGTCGGTAAACATCATCTTTCGATGTCGGTAAACATCGAGTCTTTTCTGCAGACATCGGTAAATGTCTGATAATCCCCAGCTAGAGATCCCCAGTAGAGTCATCGGTAAATGTCCTATCTGGTTTCCAGTTGCAAATATTTGTTTTTTCCCTTAATGAAGTGTTCCCCAGTCATCGGTAAATGTCTGGTCGTTTTTGGATGTCGGTAAACATCATCTTTCGATGTCGGTAAACGTCGAGTCTCATCCCAGTCATCGGTAAATGTCTGGTCATGCTTTGTTTCCTTGTTGATAAAATCAAGGTCCCCAGAAGTCGTCGGTAAACGTCTTGTCTGATTACACCACAAAGATTTTGTTCCTCCCAAAGTGGAGACGCCATCGGTAAATGGCCCTGTATGCTTCGATATCGGTAAATATTGAATGCCCAGTTTTATCCGCCATCGGTAAATGGCCCCGTTTTCTTCGATATCGGTAAATATCGGATTCCCAGTTGCAGTAGCCATCGGTAAATGGTCGAGTTGAAGTTGATATCGGTAAATGTCAAGTTTCTTTGAAACCACCATCGGTAAATGGTTTTGCTTCCTTTTACATCAGAAGTTGTTTCCCAGCAGCCATCGGTAAATGGTCTTGCTGAAGTTGATATCGGTAAATATCAAGTTTCCAATTTCCAACCATCGGTAAATGGTGTTGCTTTTCTGAAGTCGTCATGCAGTTGTCATCGGTAAATAACATGGTTCTTCTTGTATTATATCCAGTCGGTGCAAATTTCTACGGTTCTTTGGTATTCAATCCCTGTTTACCCTGAAAGTCTGACAGCCGTTGCTATCATCCCTTCGGGTTCCCAGCTGATTGAATAGGGGCAGCTGTAGCACCTCAAGATTTGCACCTATCATTGTACATACATTCTCATATTAGGTCATAACATAACATGGTCCACTGCATAGCATTGCATTGTCCCTTTTGCCCAAGTGCAAGATCATCAGAAGAATTAGGTCAAACTGATCAGGAGATCAGTCAATCAATCAAGCAAGTACAATCTCCATTGAGCCAAGGCCCTAGGGTTGGTCCAACATGTTCACATGACCTAGGGGTCCTTTGGGAGTGTTTTGGTCAAGGATTGGATGTTCAGAAGTCATCAGTCAATGCACAGTCAGTCAGAAACCCTAAAAAGTCAAACTTGGTCAACTGTGACTGATTTTATGGTTTTGTTGGTTGGATTTGGTTTGAGAGAGCTTATTCATGTCCAAATAGGCCTCATATATCATGTCAAACATCATCATTGAAGAATTTGAAGCCAAATCAGAAATTTCCAAAAATAGAAACTGGACCTGTAATTGAAACCTGCCAAAAATGGAAACTTCTTGATCCCAAACTTACATCATGATACAAGCTTCAAATGAATTTTTTCCCGACATGAAAGTTGAAGATCTTGTTCTCCCATTTCCAAAAAGTCCAAGAACTCTCAATTCCCATGTATGGTTGGCAAGTTATGATCAATTCATTTTCAAAAATTTTTGAACTTCAAAAGGCCATATCTCTCAAACCATTTGGCCAAATTGGGTGGGGTTTTTTGCAACAAGTCACATTTGATCCCCTCTTTCCAAATATGCAACCATCATTCACCAAAACATCATAGATCAAAATGACATTTTTGAACTTACATGAATTAATTTCAAGTGAGGTTGAAATTTGACTTTTTAAAATAACCATTTTTAATCATTTTGGCCAATTGAGAATGACTAGAAATCATATTTTGGACATGTTCAAGGCCCATTTTCGCAGCTACAGCTCATGCACCATGCCACTTGAGTGAAATTAGCAAAAGGACACTTTTTACCAACTCCAATTCCTCTTTTTCATTAACCTTGATTAGTACCATTAAACAGAGTATATATACATCATTTTCTCTCTGAAAGAAACCCTAGCAGCCACTCTCACCAACAGAAAACCTCATTTTCTCAAACACACTCATTTTTCTTCATTTGGCATTTTTGCTAAAAACTTTCAAAGAACACAAGCCTTGGTCGATTGTTCCATCATATTCCATCGTTTTTGGAGCTGTAGCAAACACTATCTTTCAACTGTAAGCAAGGATTCATGGACTGTTTTTGCTAAGCTCCATCAATGGCAGTTCAAGGTTAAAGCCATTTCAAGCTATCTCGAGCCAAGCCAACTTCATCATTCAACTTTGGGGAGCTGGAGGAGCATCTGTTTCACTTCAACTTGGCCAAACAACAACTGTATTGCAACTGCCTTTCCAAATTGGTAAATTTTCGACCTCCTTGTTTCATCAAATTATCACATGCTTTAGAGAGGTCTCTTCATGCTGAGCTTCATGATAGTCTTGCTTTTGAAAATGATTGAGTATTTGTGAAGTAATCTGGATTTTAAATTTGATGTTGCATATTGTTTGTGCTCGATTCATGATTTGTGGTGTGTTTTAATGAAAATGAATGATGGATTCATGTTGCTTGTTGTTTGCTGATCATTTTTGTATACCCAATTGTAATTTCTGGAAAAAAATTTGTTTGAGTCGATTGGAAGGGATGAAGATAGCTTGCTGCGTTTTGAAACCCTAGGTTGTTCTTGAATTTCCCAGATTTTCTTTCATTCACGTTGCATGGCCACTGTAGCCCATACTGGCCAATAGAAACATTTCCAACCTTGGCCCTAAACGACCATGTTTCAATTAGTGACCCTGGGAATTACAAAATTGCCACTGGCGTGGCATGTGACATATTGAAATATGTTGTTTTTTCATTTTAATTTCACTTTTGATCACAAACTTTGAAAAATCATAACTCCTTTGTTTTTAGTCCAATTTCCATGGGATTTTTTGCATTCTTTTCATCATGATCTCTACTTGATTGTCATATTTTTTCCAGATTTTTGTGATGAATGGATTTTATTTGGAATATTGGTTTGTAACATGTATCCACATTTTGCACATTCCACCAAATCATTTGTGAAATAGTCATGCTTTATCCTTTGACCTTGAAACGTTTTGTGCACAAACTAGACACATCCATGGTGATTTTGGTATAAGGTTCATGAATTTATCTTATCTGGATTGTGAGTTGTGATTTTCTGAAGTAGGGTGTGACAATTTGTGTCACACCATTGATGTGCAACTTGTTGATTTTTATAGCCATGCCTATGGACCTCAAAATGGATTGAATTTTTGCATGAATTCACTTGAATATGTATAGTTTACATATGATTTTTTGTGGATTTGATTATGGCATTTTCCAATTGATTGAGATTTTTGTCCCCTGCTTGGTCTTATGTTGACCTTTTGTGACACATGTTCCCATTTCGTTTGTGAAATTCTCATACTTTATTAGATGGACATGAAATTTTACATGTGATTACTAGACATCCTAAGCTTTGCCATGGTTTTAGTCCCATTCATTTCTCATATGCCATCCCTGATTTATGATTTTTGCAAGTTGATGCATGTTTGGTTGACTTCTTTTAGCATGCTTAAACTTGCCTTGCCTTTCTGATTTTCATTGACCTATTTCCCATGATCCAATTGAGCTGAAATTTGACATGCATACCATGCTATGGATTATGTTTGATCATGATTTATTTGATGATTTTTGGAATTGTTTGTGATTGGTTTTGAGTTAAGTCTTGCTGTTGACTTCTATGAGCTCCCATATGCCATGCTTTGACCTAATTTGCTCATGAAATGATAATGATGAATGATGTGAATGTGAAACCACTTGGGTTTGTTTCTTGATTGTTTGAACTTGATTTTGGATACTTGCCACTTGCTGTTTTGCCTTTCTCATTCTCTTTTGACCCTAGGCTTGCCCTAGTGGTCCTGCTACTCACATTTGAGTTCATTTTTTCAGGTTAAGTAACAAATGCTTCAAAGAGATCAATACAAGTTGATTAAGTTTGATTGTTTATCATGAACTAACTTGTATGTTTTGTAGGTTGCTTAGCTCACTTGCTTTGAGCTTGTGTTGTGCACATCTGATTGACTGTGTTATCTGGTTGATTCTTATGCTGTTTATTTAAACTTTGACTGGTATACTAACTGTGCTTGACTGATTTCAGGTACTTTTAGTTGCTTAGTTCCTTGTGAACTTTTGCTTTACTTTGCTTAATAAGCAATTTGCATTGAGGTATAACTTCTTATCTTCATGTAGTCTGGAAGACCTGGCCTGTTACTTGGCCAGGCACCTGTCTGAAGTCCTCCTTAAGAGGCAATGTTTGTGATTGTTTACATTTGTCCTTGTATAGAGTCAAAGACCTCCTAAGTGAAGAGGCAATTGGCAGACACAAGGGATGTGCAATCCATCCCCTGCTATTCTGTGTGTCATCTACTTTGCTCACACCACTGTGTTGACGCATTGCAGATACAAACCCAAGATCTTGTACAATTGTACAGTTGAGTCAGTTTCAAATGTGTAGAAGGGTTCCCACCTTCTGAACCCACACATTCTTGTCTTAAGCTCTCCCAGGCCAGGGATAAGAGCTGTGAAGTCTTATCTTCACTCACCTTTCATCTGCTTCACCTTAGCCCCTCAATGGCAAGGTTAAGAGCTAACACTACCCAGTTCCAGTGGTTTGTTTGTTGAGGTTGATATGACCCCTCGACTAAAACCTAACCTTGTTTGAGCCCATTGCTTGCATGTAGTGTGTGCTACCTGTGTTTGTGTGTTTGTTTGACTTGCTTCCTGTGCAAGTTAGGTTTGCTTTAGCTTGCTTCCTGTGCAAGTTAGAGGTGGCTTGCTTCCTGTGCAAGTCATGATTAGGATAGGCTTGCTTCTGTGCAAGTTAGCTAGAAACCTTAACTTAGGGATGGTTTTGCATGATAACATCTAGGCTCGAGCCGTAGTCTCCCTAGTTGTGTCTCCCTCTGTTATCTGGTTAGGCTAGTCCTTTATCCCTCCGTAGGAGAACTACGTCGCCCTGATCCTCATACCAGATGAGGTACGTAGGCAGGAGATGAGCAGATCTCTCCGGGCGCCTGTGTCTTTGTTTTGCCTTGTTGTGTGCTTGGAAGCTGATGTAAGTCCATCGAGTGGCATTCGGGTTCCAGTGTGGGTTTGTTGGTTCGGATGCTGATGTAAGTCCAGTGATTGGCATTCAGGCTCCACGTTTGCCTCCAGTGTGGGTTTGTTGGTTCGGATGCTGATGTAAGTCCAGTGATTGGCATTCAGGCTCCACGTTTGCCTTTGCCAGTGTTTGTTTGTGTGTGTGTCAGCCGAGCTACGAATGCTCTGATTCTTCTCTCGTCCGAGAAGATACGTATGCATAGGATGCGACATCCTAGCGAGCATGTGTCGTTTCCCCAGTCCGAACTACTTTGACTCTGATGTCTATGCTTGATAGACTAAGTAGGCCCAGGATGCGATATCCTGCCGAGTCGGTTTCAGTCTGTTTTCTTGTGTCTCTTTCAGCCAGTGTGTGTGTGTTTGAGCAGTGTTTTAGCAACCATTTTCCTTTCTATTGTGCGTGGATCCCGTCGAGTACGACGGATGCGTAGGGGTGCTAATACCTTCCCTTCGCATAACCGACTCCCGATCCCATTCTCTTTGGTCACGAGACCATGCTTTCTTCCAGGTTTACTCTGAGCGTTTCCTTTCCCTCTTTTGGGATAAATAACGCACGGTGGCGGCTCTGTTGTTCTTGTTTTCCCGCCGGTTTTTCGCGTGATGCGACATGCATCTGAGAGCTTATGTGAGAAAGATTCAGCCGCATACCACTGATAGGAAACTATGGATCCATTTCTTCCAAGAGAGTCTATCTGGCACACAGTTGGAATGGTATTATCAGCTTGAGAGCTCTAACATCCGCACCTGGACTGATTTAGCGACAGCTTTCTACAATCACTACCAGTATAATTCTGAATTGGCGCCTACTCGGCTACAGTTGCAGAATATGACTATGGGATCTAAAGAAAGCTTCAAAGAGTATGCTCAAAAATGGAGAGATTTGGATGGCAGAGTTAAACCCCCCATGACTGATCGAGAATTAGTGGACATGTTCATGAGTACATTGACTGGCCCATTCTACAGCCATCTACTGGGAAGTTCTTCATCGGGTTTCACTGAACTTATACTGACAGGTGAACGTGTTGAAAGCGGCATTCGAAGTGGAAAGATACAGGCGACTACCTCTGCAAGCACCAAGAGGTCCTACCAGGGGAGGAACGAATCAAATGCTGTGTACGGTCAAAAGGGTCGTAACAAGAAAAATCGTGACCTTACCATTGGAGCAGTTACGATTGCAGCACCGCCATCTCAAAACTTCCAGCACAGACAAGACAAGCCAAGAAGGCAGTTTACCAAGATCAATATGACTTTAGCACAGGCATTGCAGGGCATGCTAAAGGCAAATTTGATTACCCTCAGAGATCCTCCTACGAATCCCAACACTACTTCTTCTCGTTATAATCCCAACGCCAGGTGTGCATATCACTCCGATAGCCCCGGGCATGATACAAACGATTGTTGGTCATTGAAGAATAAGGTTCAGGATATGATCGATGCGGGGGAAATTGAATTTGAGCCTCCGGAGACTCCTAATGTCATCACGGCACCTATGCCTAACCATGACAAGACTGTTAATGCTGTGGCTGGCAATTCTCACATTTCTAATGTAGCTGATTTAATATCTCCTCTCCTGATCATCAAGAAGAATTTATTGCAAGCTGGTTTATTTCCAGGTTGTACTGAAAGTTGCGATCGCTGTGTACTCCGACCCAACGAGTGCTTGAAGTTGAGGAATGGTATTCAACGGCTGATGGATGCTCGCACAATTCTCTTCGAAAAGGTTCCTAAGATGGAAAACCCTACTGAAGAAATATCTGTGATTGCTAGGTCCAAAGTTCCAGTGAGGATTACCGCTACTAGAGTACCTGTGAAGATTACTGCTGAGCCCAAGGTAGCTCCTCTGATCATTACTGCACCTGGGCCAGTACCGTATTCCTCAAGCAAGGCCATTCCGTGGAATTATGGAGGTGATGTTTACATCCATGGCATAAAGCAAGTTGGTAATGTTGCTAATCCTAATGACATTGTTGGGACTAGTAAAGTTACTCGAAGTGGAAGGATCTTCTCTCCGGAAATCTCGCCTCCCGCCCCTGAAACTCCAGGCAAGGAACCAGTCAACCCTTCTCAGTCAGGGACACCCGTCGAAGTTACTACTGAAGATGTTGCCAAACAAGAAATGGAAGAAATGCTAAAAATCATCCGCAAGAGTGATTTTGATGTGGTAGAACAGCTAGGGCATACTCCGTCTAAGATCTCGATGTTATCCTTGTTATTATCTTCTGAATCTCATGCCAAAGCGCTGATAAAATTCTTAAAGACCGCTCATGTACCTCAGGAGACCTCCGTCGATCAGTTCGAAAACTATGTTGCTAACCTGACTGTTGACAACGGCTTAGGCTTTTCCGATGCTGATCTGACACCAGCAGGAAAGAATCACAATAGAGCTCTGCATATCTCCATTGAGTGTGAGGGGATTACCTTATCTCACGTATTGATCGACAACGGCTCTTCTTTGAATATGCTGCCGACAGCTGTGCTCGATAAACTTGACCGTAAGAGCATCAAATTGAAACCTAGTGATACTGTGGTGCGTGCGTACGACGGTGCAAAAAGTGTTGTCCATGGTGAAGTGGTTCTCCCTATCAAGATAGGACCTCAAGTCTTCAACACTACCTTTCACGTGATGAACATCCGTCCTGCCTATTCATGCTTGCTGGGACGCCCTTGGATTCATGAGGCAAGTGTCGTAGCTTCATCTCTCCATCAAAAGCTGAAGTATCCAATAGATGGTAAGATTGTCACGGTGTGTGGAGAAGAAGAGTACATTGTCAGTAGTGTGTAGGCCTTCAGATACGTTGAGATGGATGGCGAATTCTTTGAGACTCCCACTCAGTCACTTGAAATGGTTCACCCGCCCAGTCCTGTCCTTAAGCCGACTCCCCTTGTGCCCAAGGTTATTCGTGCTCCTCCTGCCATGATTTCTCTGAAGGACGCTCAAGCCGTGGTTGAAAATGGTGGTCGTACTGGTTGGGGTCAACTGATCAACGTACCATACAAGTCTGACAAGTCTGGCCTGGGATTTAACTCTGAAAAGATGGTCAAAGATCAAATTAATGCTGTAGAAGATGCTGATAGCGATTGCGACCTGGATAGCTGGATTTTCCCAACAATTGGTGACGGACTCAATAATTGGAAGGCTAAAGACACTATCCCAATTTCCTTTAGTCAGGAGTAATTGTTATTGTCTATTTTAGTGTTGCAAATTTCTTAGTTTTTACAATTGAACTTCTTAAAGCATTGTGTCTATGCCCGAGGCACAATAGCTAATTTGTTAAGGGTTTTGTCATTTTCATAAGCATATTCACATTCAATAAATCAATGGACTTTTTGCATTCAAATATTGCGCTCTTTATCTTTCCTGTCACCTTCCGAAAAAGCTATGTTTTCTTACACACACTCACGTAACGAATTGCAGATCCATACCCACTCTGGATCCTGTTGATAATAGTTCTACTACTGTTCATTATGACTTTGAAAATCTGATCTACCAAGCCGAGGATGGAAGTGAGGAAGATTGTGAAGTACCTGGAGAACTTACCAGACTGGTACTGCAAGAAGAGAAGACTATACAGCCGCATGAAGAGTCAATCGAAATTGTAAACCTGGGTACTGAAGTGGACAAGAAAGAAGTCAAAATAGGAGCAGGTTTGGAAAATAGTATCAGAGAAAGATTGATTCAGATGTTACATGACTATGTAGAGATTTTTGCTTGGTCTTATGAAGACATGCCAGGATTGGATACTGATATAGTAGTGCATCGTTTGCCAACGAAGGAAGAGTGTCGTCCTGTTAAGCAAAAGGTTCGTCGCATGCGTCCTGAAATGTCTGAGAAAATCAAAGCCGAGGTTATGAAACAATTTGATGCAGGTTTTCTGGTTGTTACTTCTTATCCTCAATGGGTTGCTAACGTGGTACCGGTACCGAAGAAGGATGGTAAGGTGCGAATGTGCGTCGATTACAGAGATTTGAATAAAGCGAGTCCCAAAGATGACTTTCCACTCCCGCACATTGATGTTCTGGTGGATAATACCGCTCAACACAAAGTATTCTCCTTCATGGATGGATTCTCGGGTTATAACCAGATTAAGATGGCACCTGAAGACATGGAGAAAACTACGTTTGTGACGCAATGGGGCACTTTCTGTTACAAAGTAATGCCATTCGGTTTAAAGAACGCCGGGGCAACGTACCAGCGTGCTATGGTGGTTTTGTTCCATGATATGATTCATCATGAAATAGAAGTATATGTGGATGACATGATAGCCAGATCTCATACTGAAGAAGAACATCTCGATCATTTGTACAAATTGTTTGAGAGGTTGAAGAAATACAAGCCGAGATTGAACCCGAACAAATGCACCTTTGGAGTAAGATCCGGTAAACTCTTGGGATTTATTGTCAGTGGTAAAGGAATTGAGGTTGACCCGGCTAAGGTGAGGGCTATCCAAGAAATGCCAGTGCCCCGTACAGATAAGGAAGTCAGAGGTTTCTTGGGACGTTTGAATTACATCGCCCGGTTTATCTCCCATTTAACTGCTACCTGCAAACCCATCTTCAAACTACTGAGGAAGAATCAAGAGATGATATGGAATGATGAATGTCAAGAAGCTTTTGACAAAATCAAGAAGTATCTCCAGGAACCTCCGATCCTGATGCCACCAGTTGAAGGAAGACCTCTAATCATGTATTTGACCGTGTTAGAAAATTCAATGGGGTGTGTGTTGGGGCAACATGACGAGTCTGGTCGAAAAGAGCATGCCATATACTACCTTAGCAAAAAGTTTACCGACTGTGAAACAAGATACTCACTGCTCGAGAGAACTTGCTGTGCTTTGGCCTGGGCTGCTCGCCGACTAAGACAGTATATGTTGAATCATACCACTTTGTTGATTTCTAAGATGGATCCCATCAAATACATATTTGAGAAACCTGCCCTCTCCGGAAGAATAGCGAGATGGCAGATGATTTTAACAGAGTATGATATCCAGTATACTACCCAGAAAGCAATCAAAGGAAGCGTGCTAGCTGATCATTTGGCTCATCAAGCAGTGGATGATTACCAATTTATGAATTTTGAGTTCCCAGATGAGGATGTCATGCTTGTTACTGATTATGAAGAACCTGGACCGGATGAAGGACCCGAACTAGGATCCCGATGGACTATGGTTTTCGATGGATCTTCTAATGCGTTGGGTAATGGTGTTGGTGTTGTAATTATTTCTCCCAAGGGTTGCCATACGCCTTTCACTGCTAGACTATGTTTCGATTGTACCAACAATATGGCCGAGTATGAAGCATGTATTTTGGGACTCAGAGCTGCTATAGACCTGAGAATCAAGTTTTTGAATGTGTACGGAGACTCAGCATTAGTAATCAGTCAGATCAAAGTAGAATGGGACACTAAACATCCGAATCTCATCCCTTATCGAGAGCGGGTGTTGACATTAATCCCATACTTTGAAGAGATTACATTCGAACATATCCCACGAGAAGAGAATCAGTTGGCAGACGCCTTGGCCACCATGTCATCTATGTTCAGAGTCAGATGGGACAATGAAGCTCCCAGGATCACCATTGAACGACTAGATGAACCAGCATATTGTTATGAACTTAACGTTGATGAAGTAGAAGAGAAACCTTGGTTCCACGAAGTAAAAAGATATTTAGAAGCTCGGGAATACCCTGAAGGGGCGTCCATCAATGACAGAAAATTCCTGAGGAAGTTCTCCGCTAAATTCTTTTTGAGTAATGGAATATTATACAAGCGTAATCATGATTCGACTTTGCTTCGTTGTGTGGATAAAAAGGAAGCAGAAAAGATTATGGAAGACATGCATGACGGTATTTTTGGGACTCACTCTAGTGGACATACAATGGCCAAGAAGATTCTGAGATCAGGGTATTATTGGTCTACCATGGAAGCTGATTGCCACCATCACTCCAGAACTTGTCACAAGTGCCAGATCTATGCGGATAAAGTACATGTGCCTCCTGCTCCATTGAACGTGTTGACAGCCCCGTGGCCCTTTGCAATGTGGGGCATTGATATGATTGGGGAGATTAAACCTACGGCTTCTAACGGACATCGCTTCATTCTTGTTGCGATTGATTACTTTACAAAGTGGGTAGAGGCAGCCTCATTTGCTTCTGTTACCAAGAATGTGGTGGCACGGTTCATCAAGAATAGTCTTATTTGCCGATATGGCGTCCCTGAAAGAGTTATCACTGATAATGGCACTAATTTGAACAATAAGATGATTACTGAACTCTGCACGCAGTTCAAGATAAAACACCATAACTCTTCTCCGTACCGGCCAAAGATGAACGGCGCCGTGGAGGCTGCTAATAAGAATATCAAGAAGATCATACAAAAGATGACAGTAACGTACAAAGACTGACATGAGATGTTACCGTTTGTTCTTCATGGTTATCGCACTTCAGTACGCACTTCGACAGGGGCAACTCCTTTCTCTTTAGTCTACGGAATGGAAGCCGTCTTACCGGTGGAAATTCAGATTCCCTCTTTAAGAATCATGAAAGAGGCAAGCTTAGATGAGGATGAATGGATTCAGACTCGACTCGATTAGATAAATTTGATTGATGAAAAGAGACTCGCGGCTGTTTGTCATGGGCAGATATATCAGAAGCGCATGACCCAGGCATTCAACAAAAAGGTCAAGAGACGGGTGTATCAAATCGGCGAATTGGTGATAAAGCGTATCATTCTACCACAAGGTGATCCCAGGGGCAAATGGACTCCCACATACGAAGGGCCATTTGTAGTTAAGAAGGTATTCTCTGGTGGAGCCATGATACTTGCTACAATGGACGGCGAAGACTTCCCGCATCCCGTGAACGCAGACATAGTCAAAAAATACTACGCATAAAAGAGACCCGCTAGGTCGACGTACCTAGGCAAAAGTAAGGGCATCCCGGCGAACCAAAAGGGTTCGGGCAAATATTAGGGATAAACATATAAAAATGTACACCCGACGAGTCGAAAACCTGAAAAGGCGGCTTGGGCAAAAAAGGGTATCCTGGTGGACTGAAAACCTGAAAAGGCGGTCCAGGCAAAAATTAGGGATTAAAAGCGTATGACTATGTCCCGTTCTCAGACAGCTTCAAGGGACTGAACAAGCCAATCACTTCTATCCGACAGCAGGAGATGAGATGCTTGAAGACATAATGGCAATAGTAGAATTAAAATCAATAGGACTTTCTCTGCATAGCTTTCTCTTTGTTTTTGACAATTGCTTCTTACTAGGATTTCTGTCTCCTTGTACTCAAATT
Source organism: Lathyrus oleraceus (assembly GCF_024323335.1). NCBI lineage: Eukaryota > Viridiplantae > Streptophyta > Magnoliopsida > Fabales > Fabaceae > Lathyrus > Lathyrus oleraceus. The sequence goes on from NC_066582.1 coordinate 210,495,510, forward strand.
GCCTGTTTATAGGCCCTCTTTCAAAATCAATACAATTTTATTTCCAAAAAGATGCTTTTGTTTTACTTTTTCTGTTTTGTTTGCGTAAACGTCCATTGATTTAATTTGAATTAATATATGCATTTGAATATGATCGATGTTTATCAAAAATACATGCATAAAACGGAAATAGCAATTACTAAAAGACTTCAGGATTGAGGAGAAGGTCTAACCATGCTTCCAATGAATCCGCTACCAATTCTATTCCCCGGCAAAACCAGCTATTTCCCAGAAGAGGTCAGAATCACCAGACAGGCTGATCATCTCATCCATCCCCAGCCAGGCTCTGTTGAATATTTCTGCCACCAGACAGAAACCAAGTCCCCCCCAGCTGAGAAAGGGCCATTAACACTAATACCTCCAACCAGTATCTCGGGATTTATTTCCCCCAGTGGAGTCGCCAGGAAAAACTTCTCAGATGCATAATTCATTCATTACATCATTTCACAGCATACGCGTGCATACAACATTCGCATTTATTTTCGCAAGCATAAAACATCTCATGCATCATGACATGGCATGAAGTTAACTTTTCTTTTCAGGTTAATTATCCTCCCGGTATTGTCAAATTAAGAAATTCATTCAGACAGACACCGTTATCAATCACATCCAGGATTCGATACATCTTTCAGATATAATCTACATGAACGTCCATTCCGACAAGCACATCCCAAACATTTGCTGCAAATACAACATATACGAATATTATCAGATACAGCCTAACGTACGGTTCATTCTGATTCAGCCCGACATATGATTGCCTCAACTACTCCAATATGGCCTAGCGTACGACCCATTTGGATCTTCATTCCTCAGATACTACCTAGCGTACGGTACATTCCGAGGTGTAGTCTAGCGTACGACTACTTTCTTCAGATACAGCCTAATGGACGGCTCATTCTGCAATTCAGATATGATCTGGCATACGATCCATTCTGATCCTTATTTCTTCGGATACAGCCTAATAGACGGCTCCTTTTGCAACTCCAATACGGCCTAGCGTACGACCCATTTGGATGTTCATCCCCTCAGATATGATCTAGCGTACGATCCATTCTGATCTCTCATCCCCAGTGAAGTCATCCGCCTAATGAACGACTCCCTCTGCTATTCAGATATGGTCTAGCGTATGATCCATTCTGATCCCTTATCCCCAGCAACGTATAACACACTCCGACTCCCCAGCGAAGTCGACAGCCTAATGGATGACTCACTATACGGTCTGGCGTATGGCCCGGTATGACACCCATGTCTTCAGATATCGTCTAACGTACGACACAATCTGAAGCTCTCATCATCAAACTTCCTGGATGGCATCTTTAAGCCCATCTCCATCAAGACTAATTGACAAGTGCAAAGTTTTGGGGCATTCTAGTGTTCAATAATCTTCCACCTCCAGACCACGAATGGCATACCTGCCATCCTAACTCTCTCGGTTCAAGAATATTGAACAGGGGCAGCTGTCATACCCCAAAATTTGCCCATTAATCTCGCAAAACATTTCTCGAAGCACTCCAACTTATTCTGCAAGGCACTGACCTTAAAGGAACAAAAAGCCCAGCTCACAACAGACCCAATCCAGAAAAAGGCCCAAACTGGCATGCTCGCTAGGCGAGCAAATCCTTCGCCTAGCGAACCCTTCGCTACAACGCTCGCCTAGCGAGGCTTGCGATATATCAGAATTTTCGGGCTTCATTCTGAGCCCATTAGGTCACCACAATCACTATAAATACCGACACTTCAGTCACGAGACGAAGACAGACGAAGACGGACAGAAACCCTGGCCTAGAAACCCTGGAGACCAACTCAGAGAATTCCGAGTAAAGAAACCCTGAAGGCCGCTCATCCGCACCAAGGTTGCCTCCGCCCAATTCGACCCGATATGCCAATCCAAAGCTGCAATTCCATTGCAAACAGGTTTGCGCATCACTATTGTTTTATGCTTTTAATCGGTAATCGCTACATACATAAGGCATCATGATTAAATTTTCGGATATGTAATTTGATTTCACATGTGAATTTAAGTATGCCTGAATATCCTGAATGTTTGTCCATGCTATTCCTGTAATTAAATGCCATAAAGTTCAGGGTGCCAGAGATCATGCTGCTATCAAACTCAAAACCCGTAGCAGCTCGCTAGCACATCGCTAAGCGAACCTGTAGCGAGCACTCGCTAAGCCTTCGCTAGGCGAAGCAGGAGCGAACGGGACAGTGGCTGTTTTATTTCTTTTCTGTTCTGCCTTATGTTTATCTAATCAAGATTTATTATAATTCTGCATTATTTGGCCTGACTTTATGACTGTTGTGTTTATTTTGTGGTGCAATTTTCAATTGTACTTTATCTCGATGTTCTAACCCGTGTGCTGAATTGTGTAAAGGCTTACACATTCCCGAAGAAACGGTCGGCTAAGTATTCCACTTTATTTGTGGGATACCCTTATGGAGATGGATTCTGAATTACTTAATTTTAATGTGGAGATACATCCTAAATTATCTAGCTGATTTTAATGTATTGATTTCATCAATTTTAATGTGGACCTAATTACTTAATCGATTACGGCTATCTAATTAATTGTAAAAATTTGCCTTTAAATATGCGATCTTGGACCTCTCTTTGTTACCCTGCGATATTACGGTATTATGGTCATGTCCCGCGAATGTGGGGATACACTTAGCAAAGACCCTTCGATTAAATCATCATGTCCCTATAAAATAAATCATAGTCCCTCGGATGTTGCCTGCGATTATATGATTTTGCCCCTCGATGACCCTTCGTTGTAGCCTACAGTTAAATGATGATTGTCCCTTCGAATGCTAAGGTATCCTTACAAATGTTGCCTTCAATGACCAATCGATGACCCTACGATGTCCCTTTTGCATCCAAAGGATAAAACTACTTACTCCTCAATAGTAAGGACAGTTTTACCCCTCATAAGGATAGGAAATACTTATAAAGACCTTGGGTAGGTATAACTCTTAATTGCTGATTCACCACCTAAAACATTTTTCACACCCCACACCTTTCAAAACATCTTTAGAAAATCACCACTTGGTATACATTTGTCATACCTCAAAATTTGCCCATTAATATTACGAGGCATTTTTCAAGATACTCCGACTTATTTTGCAAGGCCCTGACATTAAAGGAACAAAAGCCCAGCTCACAACAGGCCCAATCCAGAAAATGGCCCAAACTAGCTCGCTCGCTAGGCGAGCAATTCCTTCGCCTAGCGAACCCCTCGTTATGACACTCGCCTCAGCGAAGCCCCAGATCCAGTAAAAGCCCAAACTAGCTTGCTCGCTAGGCGAGCAACTCCTTCGCCTAGCGAAGCTTGCGGATATCAGAATTTCTGGGCTTCATTCTGAGCCCATTAGGTCACCACAAGAGCACTATAAATAGCCAAGCTTCAGAGAACGAAAAGGAGAGGAAAACGGAGACGAGAGAACGAAAACCGAGAAAGGAGAGCCCTAGCAAGCAAACCCTGATACTCCCTGGAGGCACACCCTGAAGGAACTCGGCGGCACCAAGTTCTACCTCTGCCCAATTCAATCCGATTTGCCGATTCGAAGTCACAACTCAGCTGCTAACAGGTTTACATTGCTATTATTGTCTTATGTTCTTAATTTGCATATGGCTTTATGATTAGATTTATGAAATATCTTAAGCTTGGCATGTGAACTTTAGTATATACCTGCATACCTTAAATGATTAATCATATAATTGCAGTAATGAAATCCATAAGGCATAAAATTGGTTGAGATTGTACTGATATCAAATTCAAAACCAGCAGCCGCTCGCTAGCCCATCGCTAAGCGAGCCGGTAGCGAGTACTCGCTAGGCCTTCGCTAGGCGAAGCATGGGCGAATGGGACAGTGGCTGTTTCATTTTCTTGCTGTTCTATCTTATGTTTGTCTAGTCATGAGTTATTATAATTCTGCATCATTTAGCCTGAGTTCATGACTGTTGTGTTTATTTTATGGTGCAACTTTCAATGATACTTTATCTCGATGCTCTAATCCGTGTGTTGAATTGTGTAAAGGCTCACATATTCTCGAAGAAACGGCCGGCCAGGTATTCCACCTTATGCGTGGGATACCCTTATGGAGATTCACTCTGAATTACTCAATTGACTTTAATGTATTAATTTTATGGCGAAGATCCACCCTAATGGCTTAATTGTTCTTAATGTATTGGTTTTAATATGGACCTAATTACCTACTTGATGACGGCTACCTAATTAATTGTAAAACCTTGCCTTTAAATAAATGATCTCAGACCTCTCTTTGTTACCCCACGATTGCGGTATTACGGTCATGTCCCACGAATATGGGGATACCCTTAGCAAAGACCCTTCGGTTAAATCATTATAGTCCCTCGAATGTTGCCTTTGTCCCGCGATGACCCTTCGGTGTAGCCTACGGTTAAATGATGATAGTCCCTTCGAATGCTAAGGTATCCTCACAACTGTTGCCTTCAATGACCAATCGATGACCCTACGATGACCCTTCTACATCCAAAGGATAAAACTGCTTACTTCTCAATAGTAAGGACAGTTTTACCCTCATAAGGATAGGAAATGCCCGGAAAAGCCTCGAATAGGTATAACTCTTAATTGCTTATTCATAACCTAAAATACTTTTCACACCTCACACATTTCAAAACATCTTAGAAAATCACCACTTGGCATACATTCGTACTAGAATCATTGCCGAGTTATATTTTTCTAAACTATTTTCAAAACTAAACGAGATAACCACTTTGTATACATTCATACAAGAATCATTACAAAGTTAAATTCTCCTTTTCAAAACATATCCTACACATTTCTCAAACACTTTTTCAAACTAGAAAAACATAAATGATTGAGCAATTAAGAGCCCATGGATAACCATGGATACAAAGGGTGCTAACACCTTCCCTTTGTATAATGTACCTCCCGAACCTAAGAATCTAAATTAAGGTCTTTCCTGTTCTTTTCCACCTTTCCTTATCGGATAAAAGAAAAGTCGGTGGCGACTCTTGCTAACCGCGACATTGCGATTAAAAACACATTAAAGTCAGTTCACCGTATGACAACATTCATACTAGAATCATTACCGAGTTATATTTTTCTAAATAACTTTCAAAACTAAACGAGATAACCACTATTCTAGGACAGGTCGAACCAACCAAACTTCAGTGGGGAGGGTACTTACCTATGGAACTCATGCAAGCCTTAAAACCTAGGACTGATTGTTGTGTGATTTGCTTGTGCTTGTTACTTACATAACCTCATAACATCATAACATCATAACATCATGACATCGTGGCATTATACTAACCATTTCAAGGACTTTAAACATTGAAAACATTTCATACATTGCATAGCATAACATCACATTGCATAACAGGTACTCTAAAGGGATCAATGTTCTCACGGTTTTTCTGCAAACAGAAAAATGGACCTCGAACAAGCTGTCAAAAATCTCCAAGCTCAGAATGCTCAACTCCAGGAGATGATTTTGAACTTATCCAAGGGGCAGGAGGAACTAAAGGCTCTATTGCTCGAGAAGAAAGACAAGAAACCTGTGAGTTACATTAACCTGGGAAGAAGGCTTAAAGGACAGGCTGCGGGAGTCAAGATTAGACTTCCAAAGGATCAAGAAGAGGAGACAGAAAATGATTCGGAAGATGAGAATGCTAATCCTCTCAACCAGGAGGACGATGATGAAGATTATGAAAATGAACTGTACTCTCCAAAAGATGCTAAATATAAGTTGTTGGAGGAACGCATGCTAGCTATGGAGGGTCAGAAGGCGCCCGGTCTGGATTTCGAAAGCTTGGGTCTGGTCTCCAATGTGGTCATTCCTCGCAAATTCAAGATCCCCACTTTCACTATATACGATGGGGCATCTTGTCCTCAGATGCATCTGAGAGCTTATGTGAGAAAGATTCAGCCGTATACCACTAACAGGAAACTATGGATCCATTTCTTCCAAGAGAGTCTGTCTGGCACACAGTTAGAATGGTACTATCAGCTCGAGAGCTCTGACATCCACACCTGGACTGACTTAGCGACAGCTTTCTACAAGCATTACCAGTATAATTCTGAATTAGCACCTACTCGGTTACAGTTGCAGAATATGACTATGGGATCTAAAGAAAGCTTCAAAGAATATGCTCAAAAATGGAGAGATTTGGCTGGCAGAGTCAAACCTCCTCTGACTGACAGAGAGTTAGTGGACATGTTCATGAGCACACTGACTGGCTCATTCTACAGCCATCTATTGAGGAGTTCCTCATTGGGTTTCACTAAGCTTATATTAACAGGTGAACATGTTGAAAGTGGCGTTCGAAGTGGAAAGATACAGGCGGCTACCTCTGATCCTCCGGAGACTCCTAATGTCATCATTGCTCCTCCGCCTAATCATGACGAGACTGTTAATGCTGTAGAAGATGCTGATAGCGATTGCAACCTGGATAGCTGGATTTTCCCAACAATTGGTGACGGACTCTGTCATACCCCAAAATTTGCCCATTAATATTTTAAGACATAGCTCAGGGCATTCCGACTCATTTTTATGACACTGATCTTAAAGGAACAAAGGTCCAGCTCACGAATGGCCCAATCCAGAAAATGGCCCAAACTGGCTTGTTCGCTACACGTTCGCTACACGCTCGCCTAGCGAACATTCGCTACACGCTCGCCTAGCGAAGCTGACAGACAACAGAAAACTTCGGGCTTCATTCTGAGCCCATTAGGTCATCAAAGGAGTATTATAAATACCCCAACTCCAGAACGAAAAAGGGAGAACGAAAAACCGAGACGGAGACGGCCAGAAACCCTGGCATAGCAACCCCGGAGAGTAGCCCAGAGAAGTCGGAGTGAAGAAACCCTGACGGCCGCTCATCTGCACCGAAGTTACCGCCGCCCAACTCAACCCGATACCAAAAGTGACTTGCCAATTCAGCATTACCATTCCATTGCAAACAGGTTTGTGTATCATTATTATTTTATGCTTCCAATTTGTAAATCTCTAAATACATAATGCATCATGATTGAATTTTTGGATATGTAATTAGACTTTGCATGTGAATTCCAGTACGCCTGAATATCCTGAGTGTTTGACCATATTATTTCTATAATTGAATGCAATAAGGCATGCAGCATGCTGAGATCATACTGTTCTGAAATTCAAAACCCGCAGCCGCTCGCTAGCACATCGCTAAGCGAGCATGTAGCGAGCATTCGCTAGGACCTCGCTAGGCGAGGCAGAGGCGAACGGGACAGCCGTTGATATTTGTTATGTCCTATGCGTAACCTGACCTATTCTATGTTAATTATGCACTGTTTTGCCTGACATTCATGCTGCTGTGTTTTCTTTTGCGGTGTAATCCTCGATTGCACCCTGATTGGTATTCTAACCCGTTTGCTGAATTTTGTAAAGGTTCACATATCCCAGGAAAAGAGTGTTGTTTAGGCCTTCCACTTTATTTGTGGGATACCCTTATGAAGATCCACCCTAAATTGCTTAATTAATTTTAATGTATTAATTTTAATGTATTGATTTTAATGTGGAGATTCATCCTAATCACCTAATTGACTTTAAAATATGACCTTTAAACATGTGATTTTGGACCTCTCTTTGCTGCCCTACGGTATTACGGTATAACGGTCATGTCCCGCGAATGTAGGGATACACTTAGCAAAGACCCTTCGGTTAAATCATCATAAAATAAATCATGGTCCCTCGGATGTTGCTTTCGAAATTACGATTTTGTCCCTCGATGACCCTTCGGTGTAGCCTACGGTTAAATGATGATCGTCCCTTCGAACGCTAAGGTATCCTTACAACTGTTGCCTTCAATGACCTATCGATGACCCTATAATGACCCTTTTACATCCAAAGGATAAAACTACTTACTTCTCAATAGTAAGGACAGTTTTACCCTCATAAGGATAGGAAATGCCCATAACGACCTTAGGAAGGTATAACTCTCAATTACTGGATCATAACCTAAAACATTTTCCACCCCTCACACTTTGCAAGTCCTAGAAAATCACCACTTGGTATACATTCATACTAGAATCATTACCAAGTTATATTTTTCTAAACTATTTTTCAAAATCAAACGAGATAAATACTTTGTATACATTCATACGAGAATCATTACAAAGTTAAACTCTCTTTTCGAAACATTTTTAAACAATTCACCAACACTTTTCAGACAAAAATATAAGTGATCCAGCAATTAAGAGCCCATGGATAACCATGGATACAAAGGGTGCTAACACCTTCCCTTTGTATAATGTACCTCCCGAACCCAAAATCTATTGAGGTCTTTCCTGTTCTTTTCCACCTTTCCTTATTGGATAAAAGAAAAGTCGGTGGCGACTCTTGCTATCCGCGACATTGCGATAAAAAGCAAAACACCCCAAGTCAGTTCACCGTATGACAGAACTGGCGACTCTGCTGGGGATACTTTAAAAAGAGAGGTTACCTTAAAAACAAGATCACTTATTCCAAATTGTCTGATTTACTTTTAAGGGATTGCTTGGGTATTTTTGAGTGAAAGATCCTACACCCGGATCTAGTGTACCTTAGGTAAGTAGCAATAGATCATCGCGACTATCCGGCGTATACTGGAATGGTTAAAATGATGGCTACGGTTAATGTGACACTTTGGATGTCCTGATGTTCCTCATGTTCACTTGAGGAAAAATTTGGCTTCCGCGTGGTGTCATTAAAGCATTAACCAGACCTTTAGAACCCTAATTGACTCATCCTGGCCATTAGAAAGTAGTGAGATAACTGACTTCGGTTCCGACTGGGGTTGGTTGAGACTCGATACTACACTCTTTGAGATTGGACTTTAGGGAAGCTTCGGTCAACCACTTGGTGTTGCACTGAAGTGGACTTAAAGGAAGGTCGGTGATTTGAGATCCTTCTAGAACCCGGTTACTATTCTAGGACAGGTTGAACCAACTAAACTTCAGTGGGGAGGGTACTTACCTATGGAACTCATGCAAGCCTTAAAACCTAGGAATGATGGTTGTGTGACTTGCTTGTGCTTGTTATTTATTTAACCTCATAACATCATAACCTCATAACATCATAACATCATAACCTCATAACATCATAACATCTTAACATCATAACATCATGACATCATAACATTGTACTAACCATTTCAAGGACTTAGGGATTTAACTTTGCTCTGTTTTGTAAGGCTATGGCTCCCAGGAAGACCATCCGGATCAATTTTGTAGCAATCTCTCCTCAACTGAAGAATTTAGTGTCAGAGCTCCCCGATCATGCCCAGTTCATCAAGAAACACGGTTCTCTCCTCAATTTGGTTTCCACTGGTTTCAAAGAAGATATGATGAGAGTTTTATTCCAGTTCTTCGACCCTAAACATCATTGCTTCACATTCCCGGATTATCAGTTGGTACCTACACTGGAAGAATTCTCCAGACTGCTTGGGATACCTATCCTTGATCAAATACCTTTCAGTGGTTTAGAAAAGGTTCTGAAGTCTGAAGAAGTTGCCGCAGCTTTACACATGACGAAGTCCGACATTGAAGCTAATTGGGTAACAAGGAGTGGAGTTAAGGGTTTACTTGCCAAATTCCTGACAAATAAGGCCCGAGAATTCTTAAAAGTTATGAAGGTCCGTGCTTTCGAAGACATCCTGGCGTTGCTAATCTATGGCTTGGTGTTATTCCCTAATCCAGACCAATTCATAGACATGAATGCTATTAAGATATTTCTCACTCACAACCCTGTACCTACCTTGCTGGGAGACATTTTGCATTCCCTCCACACTCGTACCATGAAGAAGCAAGGGACTCTCATGTGCTGCATACCTTTGTTGTCTAGGTGGTTTATTTCGCACCTTCCTCAATCAGTCTTGAAGAACAAGCAGAATTTGAAATGGTCTCAAAGGATAATGTCGCTCTCCCACCCAGACATCTGTTGGTGTCCTCAGTTCAAGGAAAATGTTACCATCATTGACCGTTGTGGCGAGTTCCCTAATGTACCACTCCTAGGAATAAGAGGAGGTATTACTTATAATCCCACTTTAGCTCTGCGACAGTTTGGTTGTGCTCGAAGAGATGGTCCACATGAAATGATCATCGAAGGCATCATGTTCGACTATGACAACGATTCCCAAGGCCTCCGTCAAAGATTTGTACGAGCTTGGGGCATGGTGAAGAGAGGTACGTTAGGACAGAAAAATTCTATTCCTATGGAACCTTATCTCAGATGGGTACGCGCCAGAGCTCGTGAACTTGTCATGCCATATCTTGCAATCGGACCTCAGATTGTCGAACCTGAAGCTGAAGGAGGCGCTCCTCAGATCATTCCTTATCCAGATATGCCTACCAACGTTGAGGAACTAAAGAGATCCTGGATCCAGTTGAGAGAAGAAAGGGATACTTTCGAGACTCAGTTCGTCGCAGAAAGGAAGAAAGTGTTAGAACTTACCAGTCAGCTTAATGAGGAACGAAGACTCAATGCGTATCTTCGCCCAAAAAGAAGTCGCCCCTGGGAGACTTGAGCTTTCATTGTATTTTTATTATTATTCCTTTTGTAATGAACATTGATCAAAGAAATTAGCAATAAACATTTCTCTCTTGTTGGTGATTTACGCAAAGTTAAATTCCAAAAGTCCTTGAAAACATTTCATGCATTGCATAACATAACATAACACTGCATAACAGGTATTCTACAAGTTCAATGTTCTCACGGTCTTCATTGCAAACAGAAAAATGGATCTCGAACAAACTGTCAAAGATCTCCAGACTCAGAATGCTCAATTCAAGGAGATGATGCTAAGCTTATCCAAGGGGCAGGAGGAACTGAAGGCTCTTTTGCTCGAAAAGAAGAAAGACAAGAAAGCTGTGAGTTTCATTAACCCGGGAAGAAGGCGTAAAGGACAGGCCACAGGAGTCAAGTTTGGAATCCCGAATGGTCCAGAAGAGGGGGCGGAGAATGATTCAGAGGAAGAGAATGCTGATTTCTCCAACCCTGAGGATGACGATGAAGATTATGAAAATGAACAGTACTCTCCAAGAGATGATAAGTACAAGTTGCTGGAAGAACGTATGCTAGCTATGGAGGGTCAGAAGGCGCCCGGTCTGGATTTCGAAAGTTTGGGTCTGGTCTCCGATGTGACCATTCCTCGCAAATTCAAAATCCCCACTTTCACAAAGTACGATGGTGCGTCTTGTCCTCAGATGCATTTGAGAGCTTATGTGAGAAAGATTCAGCCGCATACCACTGACAGGAAGCTATGGATCCATTTCTTCCAAGAGAGCCTGTCTGGCACACAGTTGGAATGGTATTATCAGCTCGAGAGCTCTGACATCCGCACCTGGACTGATTTAGCAACAGCTTTCTATAAACAGTACCAGTATAACTCTGAACTAGCACCTACCCGGCTACAGTTGCAGAATATCACTATGGGATCTAAAGAAAGCTTTAAAGAATATGCTCAAAAGTGGAGAGATTTGGCTGGCAGAGTCAAACCCCCTATGACTGACAGAGAATTGGTGGACATGTTCATGGGCACACTGACCGGCCCATTCTACAGCTATCTACTGGGAAGTTCTTCATCAGGTTTCACTGAACTTATATTAACAGGTGAACGTGTTGAAAGCGGCATCCGAAGTGGAAAGATACAGGCAGCTACCTCTGCAAGCACCAAAAGGTCCTATCAGGGGAGGAACGAATCAAATGCTGTGTACGGTCAAAAGGGTCGTAACAAGAAAAACCGTGACCACGACATTGGAGCAGTTACGATTGCAACACCACCATCTCAAAACTTCTAGCCCAAACAAGACAGGCCAAGAAGGCAGTTTACCAGGATCAATATGACCTTGGCACAGGCACTGCAGGGAATGCTAAAGGCAAATTTGATCACCCTCAGAGATCCTCCTACAAATCCCAACACTACCTCTTCTCGTTATAATCCCAATGCCAGGTGTGCATATCACTCCGATAGCCCCGGGCATGATACAAACGATTGCTGGTCATTGAAGAATAAGATTCAGGATATGATCGAAGCTGGAGAAATTGAGTTTGAGCCTCCGGAGACTCCGAATGTCATCACTGCTCCTATGCCTAACCATGACAAGACTGTTAATGCTATGGATGACGATTCTCACATTTCCAACGTGGCGGACTTAACATCTCCTCTCCCGATCATAAAGAGGAATTTATGGCAAGCTGGTTTATTTCCAGGTTGTGCTGAAGATTGCAATCTCTGCATACTCCGGCCCGAGGACTGTTTGAAATTGAAGAATGGTATTCAACGGCTGATGGACGATCGTACAGTTCTCTTCGAAAGGATTCCTAAGGCGGAAAACCCTATTGAAGAAATATCTGTGATTGCTATGTCCAAAGTTCCAGTGAAGATTACCGCTACCAGGGCGCCTGTGAAGATTACTGCTGAGCCCAGGGTTGCTCCCCTAATCATCATTGCACCTGGCCCGATCCCGTATTCCTCAAGCAAAGCTATTCCGTGGAATTATGGCGGTGATGTTTACGTCCATGGCGTGAAGCAAGTGGATAATGCTGCTAATACTAGTGGCATTGTTGGGACTAGTAAAATTACTCGAAGCGGAAGGATCTTCTCTCCAGAAATCTCACCTCCTGTCCTTGAAACTCGAGGAAAGGAACCAGTCAATCCTTCTCAGTCAGAGACACCGGTCGAAGTTACTCCCGAAGATGTTGCCAAACAAGAAATGGAAGAAGTGCTGAAAATCATTCGCAAGAGTGATTTTGATGTTGTAGAACAGTTGGGGCATACCCCGTCTAAGATCTCGATGTTATCATTGCTGTTATCTTCTGAACCTCATGCCAATGCATTGATAAAATTCTTGAAGACCGCTCATGTACCTCAGGAGACATCTGTCGATCAGTTCGAACATTATGTTGCTCACTTGGCTGTTGACAATGGCCTAGGCTTTTCCGACGCTGATCCGACACCAGCAGGAAAGAATCACAATAAAGCCCTGCATATCTCCATTGAGTGTAGGGGAATCACTTTGTCTCATGTGTTGATCGATAATGGCTCTTCCTTGAATGTGCTGCCAACAGCTGTGCTGGATAAGCTGGACTGTAAAAGCATTGAACTGAAACCTAGTGACATTGTGGTACGTGCTTACGATGGGGCGAAGAGTGTTGTCCATGGCGAAGTAGTCCTCCCTATCAAGATAGGACCTCAAGTCTTCAATACTACCTTCCATGTAATGAACATTCGTCCTGCCTATTCCTGCTTACTGGGACGCCCTTGGATTCATGGGGCAGGCGCTGTAGCCTCGTCTCTCCATCAAAAGTTGAGGTATCCCACAAAGGGCAAAATTGTCACCGTGTGTGGAGAAGAAGAGTACATTGTCAGTAGTGTGCATGCCTTCAGATACGTCGAGATGGATGGTGAATTCATTGAGACTCCTTGTCAGTCATTTGAAGTAGTTCCTCCGACCAATCCTGTCCTTAAGCCAACTTCCGTTGTGCCCGAGGTTATTCGAGCTCCTCCTGCCATGATTTCTCTGAAAGATGCTCAAGCTGTGGTCGAAAATGGCGGTCGTACTGGTTGGGGTCAACTGATCAACGTACCCTACAAGTCTGACAAATTTGGCCTGGGGTTCAGCTCTGACAAGAGTCAAATCAATGCTGTAGAAGATGCTGATAGCGATTGCAATCTGGATAGCTGGATTTTCCCAACAATTGGTGACGGACTCAATAATTGGAAGGCTGAAGACACTATCCCGATTTCCTTTAGTCAGGAGTAATTGTTATTGTCTATTTTGGTGTTGCAAATTTTTGTTTTTACAATTGAACTTCTCCAAGCGTTGTGTCTATGCCCGGGGCACAATAGCTAATTTGTTAAGGGTTTTTGTCATTTTCATAAGCATATTCATATTCAATAAATCAATGGACTTTTTGCATTCAAATATTGCGCTCTTTGTCTTTTCTGTCATCTTCCAAACAAGCTATGTTTTCTTACACACACTCACGTAACGAATTGCAGATCCATACCCACTCTGGATCCTGTTGACAATAGTTCTACTACTGTTCATTATGACTTTGAAAATCCGATCTACCAAGCCGAGGATGGAAGTGAGGAAGATTGTGAAGTACCTGGAGAACTTGCCAGACTGTTACTGCAGGAAGAAAGGACTATACAGCCACACGAGGAGTCAGTTGAGATTGTAAATCTAGGTACCGAAGTAGACAAGAAAGAAGTCAAAATAGGAGCAGGCTTGGAAAACAGTGTCAAGAGAAGGTTGATTCAGATGTTGCATGACTATGTAGAGATTTTTGCTTGGTCTTATGAAGACATGCAAGGACTGAATACCAATATAGTAGTGCATCGACTGCCAACGAGGGAAGAATGTCGTCCTGTTAAGCAAAAGGTTCGTCGCATGCGTCCTGAAATGTCTGGGAAAATCAAAGCCGAGGTGATGAAACGATTTGACGCAGGTTTTCTGGCTGTTACTTCTTATCCTCAATGGGTTGCTAATGTGGTACCAGTGCCAAAGAAGGATGGTAAGGTGCGAATGTGTGTAGATTACCGAGACCTGAATAAAGCGAGTCCCAAGGATGACTTCCCACTCCCGCACATTGATGTTCTGGTAGATAACACCGCTCAACACAAGGTGTTCTCATTCATGGATGGATTCTCAGGTTACAACCAGATTAAGATGGCGCCTGAGGACATGGAGAAAACTACGTTTGTGACGCAATGGGGCACGTTCTGTTATAAAGTAATGCCATTTGGTTTAAAGAATGCAGGGGCAACGTACCAGCGTGCTATGGTGGTTTTGTTCCATGATATGATCCATCATGAAATAGAAGTATATGTGGATGACATGATAGCCAGATCTCATACTGAGGAGGAACATCTCGATCATTTATACAAACTGTTCGAGAGGTTGAAGAAATACAAATTGAGATTGAACCCGAACAAATGCACCTTTGGGGTAAGGTCCGGAAAACTCCTGAGCTTTATTGTCAGTGGTAAAGGGATCGAGGTTGACCCAGCCAAGGTGAGAGCTATTCAAGAAATGCCAGTTCCCAGTACAGATAAAGAAGTCAGAGGTTTCTTGGGACGCTTGAATTACATTGCCCGATTTATCTCCCATTTGACCGCCACCTGCAAACCCCTCTTCAAGCTACTGAGGAAAAATCAAGAGATGATATGGAATGAGGAATGTCAATAAGCTTTTGACAAAATCAAGAAGTATCTTCAAGAACCTCCAATTCTGATGCCACCAGTTGAAGGAAGACCTCTAATCATGTATTTAACCGTGTTAGAAAATTCAATGGGGTGCGTGTTGGGACAACATGACGAGTCTGGTCGAAAAGAGCATGCCATATACTACCTTAGCAAAAAGTTTACCGACTGTGAAACAAGATACTCACTGCTCGAGAAAACTTGTTGTGCTTTGGCCTGGGCTGCTCGGCGACTAAGAAAGTATATGTTGAATCACACCACTTTATTGATTTCTAAGATGGATCCTATCAAATACATATTTGAGAAACCCGCTCTCTCCGGAAGAATAGCAAGATGGCAGATGATTCTCACAGAGTACGACATCCAGTATACTACCCAGAAAGCAATCAAAGGAAGCGTGCTAGCCGATCATTTGGCTCATCAGGCAGTGGATGATTACCAATCTATGAATTTTGAGTTCCCAGATGAGGATGTCATGCTTGTTACTGATTATGAAGAACCTGGACCGGAGGAAGGACCCGAACTAGGATTCCGATGGACTATGGTTTTCGATGGGTCTTCTAATGCATTGGGCAATGGTGTTGGTGTGGTAATCATTTCTCCCGAGGGTTACCATACGCCTTTCACTTCTAGACTATGTTTTCATTGTACCAATAATATGGCTGAGTATGAAGCATGTATTTTGGGACTCAAGGCTGCTATAGACCGGCGGGTCAAGTTTTTGAGTGTGTACGGAGACTCAGCATTAGTAATCAGTCAGATCAAAGGAGAATGGGACACTAAGCATCCGAATCTCATCCCTTACCGAGAACGAGTGATAACATTAATCCCATACTTTGAAGAGATTACATTCGAACATATCCCACGAGAAGAGAATCAGTTGGCGGACGCATTGGCTACCATGTCATCTATGTTCAGAGTCAGATGGGACAATGAAGCTCCCATGATCACCATTGGGCGATTGGATGAACCAGCACATTGTTATGAGCTTAATACTGATGAAGTGGAAGAGAAACCTTGGTTCCACGAAGTAAAAAGATATTTAGAAACTCAGGAGTACCCTGAGGGGGCATCTATCAATGATAGAAAATTCCTGAGGAAGTTCTCTGCTAAATTCTTTTTGAGTAATGGATTATTATACAAACGTAATCATGATTCGACTTTGCTTCGCTGTGTGGATAAAAAGGAAGCAGAAAAGATTATGGAAGACATGCACGACGGTATTTTTGGGACTCATTCTAGTGGACATACGATGGCCAAGAAGATTCTGAGATCAGGGTATTATTGGTCTACCATGGAAGCTGATTGCCACCATCACTCCAGAACCTGTCACAAGTGCCAGATATATGCGGATAAAGTACATGTGCCTCCTGCTCCATTGAACGTGTTGACAGCACCTTGGCCCTTTGCAATGTGGGGCATTGATATGATTGGAGAGATTAAACCTACTGCTTCTAACGGGCATCGTTTAATCCTTGTTGCTATTGATTACTTTACAAAGTGGGTAGAGGCCGCCTCATTCGCTTCTGTCACCAAGAATGTGGTGGCACGATTCATCAAGAATAATCTCATTTGTCGATATGGCATCCCTGAAAGAATTATTACTGACAATGGTACTAATTTGAACAGCAAGGTGATTACTGAACTCTGAACGCAGTTCAACGTAAAACACCATAACTCTTCTCCGTACCGACCAAAGATGAATGGCGCTGTAGAAGCCGCTAATAAGAATATCAAGAAGATCATACAAAAGATGACGGTGACGTACAAAGACTGGCATGAGATGTTACCGTTTGCTCTTCACGGTTATCGCACTTCAGTACGCACTTCGACAGGAGCAACTCCTTTCTCTTTAGTCTACGGAATGGAAGCCGTTTTACCAGTGGAAGTTCAGATTCCCTCTCTAAGAATCATGAAAGAGGCGGGCTTAGATGAAGATGAATGGATTCAGACTCGACTCGATCAGATAAACTTGATTGATGAGAAGAGACTTGCGGCTGTTTGTCATGGACAGATATATCAGAAACGCATGACCCAGGCATTTAACAAAAGAGTCAAGAGACAGGTGTATCAAATTGGCGACTTGGTGGTAAAGCGCATCACTCTACCACAAGGTGATCCCAGAGGCAAATGGATTCCCACGTACGAAGGGCCGTTTGTAGTTAAGAAGATATTCTCTGGTGGAGCCATGATACTAGCTACAATGGACGGCGAAGACTTCCCACATCCCGTGAACGCAGACATAATAAAAAAATACTACGCATAAAAGAGACCCGCTAGGTCGACGTACCTAGGCAAAAGTAAGGGCATCCCGGCGAACCAAAAAGGTTCGGGCAAAAATTAGGGATAAACATAAAAAATGTGCACCCGGCAAGTCGAAAACCTGAAAAGGCGGCTTGGGCAAAAAGGGGTATCCTGGTGGATTGAAAACCTGAAAAGGCGGTCCAGGCAAAAATTAGGGATCAAAGCGTATGACTATGTCCCGTTCTCAGACAGCTTCATCCAAGTTCAAAGGACTGAACAAGCTAATCACTTCTATCCGACAGCAGGAGATGAGAGGCTTGAAGACATAATGGCAGTAGTGGAATTAAAGTCAATAGGACGTTTTCGGCATAGCTTTCTCTTTGTTTTCTTGACAATTTCCTCTTCCTAGGATTTTTGTCTCCTTGTACACAAATTGCCTGTTTATAGGCCCTCTTTCGAAATCAATATAATTTTAGTTTCAAAAAAAAATGCTCTTGTTTTACTTTCTCTGTTTTGTTTGCATAACCGTCCATTGATTTAATTCGAATTAATATATGCATTTGGATATGATCGATGTTTACCAAAAATGCGTGCATAAAATAGAAATAGCGATTACTACTAGGCTTCAGGATCGAGGAGAAGGTCTAATCATGCTTTCCAATGAATCCGTTGCTAATCCTATTCCCCAGCAAAGCCAGTCATTCCCAGAAGAGAGTGGCATTACTAGACAAATGGGTCATCTCTTCCACCCCCAGCCAGGCTTCTGTTGAACATTTCTACCATCAGACAGAAATCAAGCATCCCCGGCTAAGAAAGGGTCATCGATACCAGTATCTCCCAACCAGAAGATTGAGATTTATTTTCCCCAGTAGAGTTCCCTGGAAGAACTTTTCCGATGCATAATTCATTCATTACATCATTTCACAACATACGCATGCATACATTGTTCGCATTTAGTTTCAGAAGCATAAAACATCTCATGCATCATGACATGGCATGAAGCTAACTTTATTTTTCAGGTTAATTATCCTCTTGATACAATCAAAACAAAGGTCCATTCAGACGGACATCTTTATCAATTACGTTCAGATTCAACTACATCTTTCAGATATACTCCATGTCAACATTCATTCTGACATCCTCCTAACGATGGCATCTATAAGCCCATCCCAGACATTTATTGCAAATACAACATATACAAATACTATCAGATATAGCCTAGTGTACGGTTCATTCTGATTCAGCTCAACATATGACTCTTTCAACTCAGATGCGATCTAACGTACGATCCATTCCGACCTTCAACAACTCCAATACGGTCTAGCATACGACCCATTTGGACCTTCAAGGCCTCAAATGCTACCTAGCGTACGGTACATTCTGAAGTGTAGTCTGGCGTATGACTACCCCCTTCATCATCAGGTACAGCCTAACGGACGGCTCAGTCTACAACTCAGATACGATCTAGCGTACGATCCATTCTGACCTTCAGCAACTCCAAGACGGTCTAATGTACGACCCAGTTAGACCTTCAAGTCCTCAGATGCTACCTAGTGTACGATACATTTCTGAAGTGTAGTCTAGCGTACGACTACCCCTTTCATCATCAGATTCAGCCTAACGGATGGCTCATTCTGCTCAGAGACGGTCTAATGTACGACCCAGTTAGACCTTCAAGTCCTCAGATGCTACCTAGCGTACGGTACATTTTTGAAGCGTAGTCTAGCGTACGACTACCCCTTTCATCATCAGATTCAGCCTAATGGACGGCTCTTTCTGCTACTCAGATACGATCTAGCGTACGATCCATTCTGACCTTTCATCCTCAAGTACAGCCTAACGGACGGCTCATTCTACAACTCGGATACGATCTAGCATACGATCCATTCTGATCCTTCACCCCCAGTAACGGTACAGCCTAACAGACGGCCCATTCTGCAACTCAGATACGATCTAGCGTATGATCCATTCTGATCTGTTATCCCCAGCGGCGTATGACCCATTCTAACTCCCCAGTGAAGTCGACGGCCTAATGAATGACCCACTATACGGTCTGGCGTATGACCCAGTGACACCCATGACTTCAGATATCTTCTAACGTACGACGCACTCTGAAGCTCTCATCATCAAACTTCCTAGAGGGCATCTTTAAGCCCATCTCCATCCAGACTAACTAATTGACAAGTGCAAATTTTTGGGGCGTTCTAAGTGTTCAATAATCTTCCACCTCCAGACCACGAATGGCGTACATACCATTCTGACTCTCTCGGTTCAAGAATATTGAACAGGGGCAGCTGTCATACCCCAAAATTTGCCCATTAATATTTTAAGACATAGCTCAGGGCATTCCGACTCATTTTTATGACACTGATCTTAAAGGAACAAAGGTCCAGCTCACGAATGGCCCAATCCAGAAAATGACCCAAACTGGCCTGTTCGCTACACGTTCGCTACACGCTCGCCTAGCGAACGTTCGCTACACGTTCGCTACACGCTCGCCTAGCGAACGTTCGCTACACGCTCGCCTAGCGAAGCTGACAGACAACATAAAATTTCGGGCTTCATTCTGAGCCCATTAGGTCATCAAAGGAGTATTATAAATACCCCAACTCCAGAACGAAAAAGGGAGAACGAAAAACCGAGACGGAGACGGCCGGAAACCCTGGCATAGCAACCCCGGAGAGTAGCCCAGAGAAGTCGGAGTGAAGAAACCCTGACGGCCGCTCATCTGCACCGAAGTTACCGCCGCCCAACTCAACCCGATACCAAAAGTGACTTGCCAATTCAGCATTACCATTCCATTGCAAACAGGTTTGTGTATCATTATTGTTTTATGCTTCCAATTTGTAAATCTCTAAATACATAATGCATCATGATTGAATTTTTGGATATGTAATTAGACTTTGCATGTGAATTCCAGTACGCCTGAATATCCTGAGTGTTTGACCATATTATTTCTATAATTGAATGCAATAAGGCATGCAGCATGCTGAGATCATACTGTTCTGAAATTCAAAACCCGCAGCCGCTCGCTAGCACATCGCTAAGCGAGCATGTAGCGAGCATTCGCTAGGACCTCGCTAGGCGAGGCAGAGGCGAACGGGACAGCCGTTGATATTTGTTATGTCCTATGCGTAACCTGACCTATTCTATGTTAATTATGCACTGTTTTGCCTGACATTCATGCTGCTGTGTTTTCTTTTGCGGTGTAATCCTCGATTGCACCCTGATTGGTATTCTAACCCGTTTGCTGAATTTTGTAAAGGTTCACATATCCCAGGAAAAGAGTGTTGTTTAGGCCTTCCACTTTATTTGTGGGATACCCTTATGAAGATCCACCCTAAATTGCTTAATTAATTTTAATGTATTAATTTTAATGTATTGATTTTAATGTGGAGATTCATCCTAATCACCTAATTGACTTTAAAATATGACCTTTAAACATGTGATTTTGGACCTCTCTTTGCTGCCCTACGGTATTACGGTATAACGGTCATGTCCCGCGAATGTAGGGATACACTTAGCAAAGACCCTTCGGTTAAATCATCATAAAATAAATCATGGTCCCTCGGATGTTGCTTTCGAAATTACGATTTTGTCCCTCGATGACCCTTCGGTGTAGCCTACGGTTAAATGATGATCGTCCCTTCGAATGCTAAGGTATCCTTACAACTGTTGCCTTCAATGACCTATCGATGACCCTACAATGACCCTTTTACATCCAAAGGATAAAACTACTTACTTCTCAATAGTAAGGACAGTTTTACCCTCATAAGGATAGGAAATGCCCATAACGACCTTAGGAAGGTATAACTCTCAATTACTGGATCATAACCTAAAACATTTTCCACCCCTCACACTTTGCAAGTCCTAGAAAATCACCACTTGGTATACATTCATACTAGAATCATTACCAAGTTATATTTTTCTAAACTGTTTTTCAAAATCAAACGAGATAAATACTTTGTATACATTCATACGAGAATCATTACAAAGTTAAACTCTCTTTTCGAAACATTTTTAAACAATTCACCAACACTTTTCAGACAAAAATATAAGTGATCCAGCAATTAAGAGCCCATGGATAACCATGGATACAAAGGGTGCTAACACCTTCCCTTTGTATAATGTACCTCCCGAACCCAAAATCTATTGAGGTCTTTCCTGTTCTTTTCCACCTTTCCTTATTGGATAAAAAAAAGTCGGTGCGACTCTTGCTATCCGCGACATTGCGATAAAAAGCAAAACACCCCAAGTCAGTTCACCGTATGACAGACTCAATAATGGGAAGGCTGAAGACACTATCCCGATTTCCTTTAGTCAGGAATAATTGTTATTGCTCATCTAATGTATCAAATTTGGTTAAATGTTTGTCATTTTCATAAGCATATTCACATTCAATGAATCAATAGATTTTTTTTTTGCATTCAAATATTGCGCTTTTTATCTTTCTTGTCATTTGTCAAACAAGCTATGTTCTCTTGCACACACTCACGTAACAGTTTTCCGGTCCATATCCACTATGAATCCTGTTGATAATAGTTCTGCTACTGTTCATTATGACTTTGAAAATCCGATCTACCAAGCCGAGGGTGGAAGCTGTCGCATCCTGCGAAAAATCAACCGGCGAGACTCAAATAAAAATACAACACAGAGCCGCCATTGCGCGTTATTTATCCCAAGATAGGGAAAGGAAACGCTCAGAGAAACCTGGAAAGGAAATGGTCTTGCGACCAAAGAGAAAGGGTAAGGGAGTCGGTTACGCAAGGGGAAGGTATTAGCACCCCTCGTGTCCGTCGTACTCGACGGGATCCACGTCCTAGAATAAAGAATAGGTTGCTAAAAATCACACACACACACGGGGAACGCAGGTGGGGTTAAGAGAAAAGGGCTCGATAAGGTATCGCACCTTATGCCTACATATCTTGTCTGGAACAAGAATCAGAGCCTCTGTAGTTCGGCTTACGCACGCCAAACAACATAAAACAAACAAACAGACGGCAAACATGGAGCCCGACAACCACTGGATGGAATTACGTCGGCATCCGAACCAAAACACACTCAAAGGGCAAACGTGGAGCCCGACTGCCAATCACTGGGCTTACGTCGGCATCCGAGCCAAAACACACAGTCAGATAACAAGTAAACGCACGCAAAAAAGAAAAAGGTTGCCCGGAGAGGTCTCGCACGACCCCCTGCCTACATACCTCGTCTGGAACGAGGATCAGGGCGATGTAGTTCCCCTGAAAGGGACTAAATTGCTAACCAGAAACCGGGGAAAGATACACAACTAGGGAGCTGAGACTCGAGCCTAATGTTGTCATGCATCGTTAACCCTAAGTTCGGTTTTCTATCCTACTTGCATAAGCAAACTAACCTAACCAGGAAAGAAGCTAGCACACAAGCATACAATCATATATCATCAAATGAGAACAGGTATCTCAAACAAGCATGTCAATCAGATATCCACATAACACGCACTATAGCCAAACAAGGGGCTCAATCAATCAGGTTTGACTGCCTAAGCAAGTCGTCTGTACGGGCTGTGTTTGCTCTTAACCTTGCCATTACGAGGCTAAGGTGAAGCAGATGAAGGGTGAAGTGAGGATCAGACCTCACAGCTCATATCCCTAACCAGGGAGAGCGTCTGACAAATGAGCATGGGTCCAGAATGGGGGAACCCTTCTATACTCAGTGACTCTGACACAATGTGCACTGCACAGATCTTGGGCTTTTGATCTCAATGCTACAACCATGTAATGGGAGCAAGGAGAAGACTCACTGAATAGTGGGGGGTAGACTGCATACCCCTACCTTCCACCAATTGCCTTACTTGAAGGACTTTTCCTGCTTGGGCTTAAAAATAAACAACCACAATCATTGCCTCTTAAGGAGGACTTCAGACATTTATTTTCCCGGCCCGGTAACAGCCGGGTCTCCAGACTACATGAAGTCAAGAGGACCTACCTCAATGCAAGTTGCTTAAGCAAAGCAAAGCAAAAGTTCACAAGGAACTGAGCAACTAAAGTACCTGGAAACAATCAAACACAGTTAGTAATCAGCCAGACAAAACCAAACAGCAAGTGTTCAATCAATTAAACTATACAAAGCAATGCACAATAAAGCAAGCTCAAAGCCCAAGCCTAAGCTTCACCACCTACAAAACAATGTTATGTTAGTGTACAAACATCAACAACATTAATTAAATTTAACTTGATTCATTCTCCATGTGCATTATGCTTTTGATCCTGAAAAATCAAGCAAATATTAGCAACAAGACCACTAGGCTAAGCCTAGGGTCCAAAACAAGAAAAAATCCTTAAACAGCAAGGCATTCACAAACCAATCTCAAATTGAAGTCAAACAAGAGCAAACACCATTGGTCTCATGTTTATATCATTCATCATGCTCATGTTGTGCACAAAACAAGGCAAACTAGTTCAAATGAAGCACCAAGCATACAAACAGAACTATTGCATTCAAATCCACATCAAAACAAATCTAAAAATTATCAAATAAATTACACCTAAACAGGGGATCTTCAAGGTCTACCATGTCAAATTTGAGCTCAATTGGGCAAATAGAACCATTTCAATGAAAATCAACAAAAACAGACACAATTATAGGCTCCAAATCACAACATCAACACATATATCCACTTCAAAAATTCATAACTCAATGAAAACAAAAAAGAAATGGATGAGACCAAAACAGGGAGGTCCTAACATGTGTCTACTACAAGCATATTAAATTTCATGATCATACAATACCATATGAGCATTTCCCAATCATTCTACTAACCTATGTCACATGAGCTTGCAAATTCAACCACCAGAAAGGAAAATTCACAATCAATTTGAAAATGCAGTGTAAAATTCCACAAAAATTTTCATAGCTTTCTAACATGTTAACTAAGCATCATGCAAAATTTCAATCAATTTCAACAAGTATAAGCCAATCAAAAAAATCCAGCAAGTTGACATAATGAGGTGTGACACAAATTGTCACACCTAAGTTCCAGAATTTGCTGCTCATTGACCAGGTATCAAAAATGCATGAAATTTACATGTAAATCTCCATCAGCCAGTCAAGAATCATCACAAAAATTTTCAAGAATTTATTTTACATTATGTGCATTTCATGATCAAATTGGTAGAAGGTAGCAAAAATGGACACATGTGAAACAAGCCTAAGCCAAATAATATTATTACCAAGCACAACTTTGACCAATAGGTCAAAAAAATCCTAAAGTCAACAAGGAAGTCATAGAAAAAATCTCCATATTTTTCTGAATTTTCTACTATTTTTTATGAATTTTTTAATGTGTTAGGAATTTTTTAAGAATTAAACAAATTAATTAAAAATTGCACAGTGGCATTTTGGTAATTAATGGCGCGGGGGAGGGAAACATGAAATTTGAATTTTCAAACAGAAAATTGGATCAAACACCAATTCGCGCAGCATTATCATCGTCTTCCTCACAGCCACACGAAGAACACACAAATCTCAAACCCTCACCAAAATGGACAAACCGATACTCGTTGGACTCGTCTAAGCACGAGGATCTCGAATCTCAACTCAATTCAATCTAAAAGTTTCTAAATCTCCTGAATCGATGAGCTTAGGGTTTGGTTACGAAACTTCAAACCTAGATTTCTCACGCTACAGTTAATCATTTTCTAAACCACAAGCAGCATTAGAACCTACGTTTCATGCTCTTTCTAACGCATATAAGCATTAAGAGAATCGCGACGGTCGAAAAGTTGACATACCTGCTACGGCAGTGCTTGTGCGCGCGGCTTTCACGTGTTTCAGCTCCAAACAGGTGAGCTAGGATGATTAAGAAGATGTTTGATGCGCTTGCTTCGAGTCCAGGTTGCCTCTAATGCCTCAAATCACGATTTGCCATGAACGGATGAATTTTGGACAGCTGCGTTTTCAAGCTCCTTAGGCTCCAATCTCCAAAAACAGTTTGAGAAGATGATTATAGGAGTTGAATGCAAAAGAAATCTCGAAGATTGGTTGAGATTTGAAGAAGATTCATGGATTTGAGGGTTTGGTGTTCTTGATGAAAATTGAGAGAATGTGAGAGGTTTTGAGATCCAATCTTGGAGTATGTGAATTCTGTTATGTTTAACCAATGATTATGAATATATATGTGCACTTAATCCAAGCTCTAATCACATAATTAGCAATTTGGAAATGTTAAGTGAAATTGGTTATTAACAAGTGAGGGCATAATTGTAACTTCCACATGACAGCACATGCCAGCTCAAATTTGGTTCCAACAAGTCCAAAATACCATATGTAATGTGTAGAAACAATTCTCATTTCAATTGGTCATGTATTTTGCAATTTCACCCTTTGATGGCATAATGTCCAATTTCAACCATTGCACTTTTCAAACCAAAACTCAATTTGCAAAGCCTAGCCATGAAATGAGGATTCAAACACATTCTAAATGCCATTCCTGAGGTGTTGGAAAAAGTCCCATCTCAAAATTCCAAATATTTTGACAGTTGGACAATTTTGCCCCTGGTCCAATTCAGTTGTCCAGTTGAAAAGTGACTTTTTTCCTTGGCCATTTTTGGACAAATCCAATTATGCACCATGAAAGTACATGTCAAATGGAGTTTGTGCATATAAAGAACTTGCAATTTGGACAAAGTATGTGGAAATTATGGCCTTCTAATTACGGGTCATTTCTGAATTTCACTGAGCCATAACTTTCCAACCATACACTGGATTTTCAAGTTCTTGGACTTTTTGGAAAGGTGAGAACAAGATCTACAACTTTCATGTTGAACAAATTTTCATTTGAAGCTTCCTTGGACACGTGGCTTTGAGGTCCAAAACTTTCCATTTTTGGAAACTTCAATTACAAGTCACTTTCTATTTTTGGCAGTTTTTGTTCTGACTTGCTTTTCTTCATTCTTAAGCTTTGCAATGTCAAATAACACTTGTTCCAACATGAATGAAGTGTATCCAACTCATTTCCACCTCCAAATCCATCAGATCATGTACAGTTGACCATAGTTGACTTTTCATCTGACAGATGAATCAGGCAATGCATTGATCAATTTAAGCTTCAATCTCCAACTGAAATGGCTCAAGGGTGATACCCTAGCCTCAATAAGCACAATATAATCATATAATGAACCCCACAACCATTACAAACCCCATCTCCTGATCCAGCCCTGACTGGCCCAATGCACCTGATTAGGGTTGACCAGTGGTCAAAACCCTAATCTCAAGGAATCTTCTTCAATCTTCTGATGACATCCAATTATGATGATGATGATGTATCATTGCAATCAAGATGAAGACCAATATGCATTGAAAATCATGAAACCCTAATTCACAGCCCAATCCTCAGATGGCCATGATCAATCAATAAACCCTAGGCTTGCACTTTTGACTTCCTCATCTCCTGATCAAGACTTGGGAAGATAGCTTGCACAATGTAACCACATGATATGCAATATGCAATGCCTAATGACCTAAAAATGTATGTAATATGTTAATGCTAGTCCCAAGAAAGGAGGGCAAATTTTGAGGTGTTACAGCTGCCCCTATTCAATCCACTGTGAACCTGTCGATACGAAATAGCCTCGGCTTTCGGATGATCAGGATGAAGAGTGATTGAATACCAAGAACAGACGAACAATTTGCACTCTGATGGGATATAATTAACAGCGCCTGTCAGCATCGGCGAAGAAACAAACTCGAAAAACGTCGACCTGGATACCAAAATAAATGGTAGCTCAGGGATAACTATGGTCTGATCACCACACATCCGCTCGGGATTATCATTCTTTTTATGCTTTTCTTGAACCCCGGAAATTTTTCGCGCAAACGATCCTTGGACCTCTGCATTTGAACCCCGGAAAATGCCTCAGCACTCCTTTTTGCCAAAATAAATGGACCCCATTCTCCGTTTTGAACCCCAGTCGCCTGACGATAACTCTCGATCGCCAGAATGAACCCCATTCTCCAGAAAATGTCGCAACATCTCCCTTTCTCCATTTGAACCCCGTCTCCAGAAAATGTATTCACATTTCCTTTTCTCCATTTGAACCCCATCTCCAGAAAATGTATCCACATTTCCTTTTCTCCAATCTCTCGTGATAATTCCGCTGGCAACGTCGGAAATAACACCCAACCACTCTGAGGGCGACATGTCAGAGGGTAAACCTTCACAAAGGAAGGTAACATGTGCATCTCTTCTTCCGAAGACACCCGTAACGACCTCCACTGGCATCCGCCAAAGCCTAAGGTGACACATGAACAGAAGACGATCCTAAGGACCTCATCCCGGATGTAATCTTCAACTCCATCTTCATTTGAACCCCAGAAAATGCCTCAGCATATACTCTTCTCTGATTGAACCCCGATCTCCAGAAAATGTCGCAACATCTCCTTTTATCCATTTGAACCCCGGAATCGCGCTGATCGCGTAACGTCTTCTGATATCATTTCCATCTCTGTCCGACGGAAACACTTCCTCCAATATCGCACTACTGGGGAACACTGCTGATCTGACGTCATGGTACCACACTCCTCAGAGTAACACTTTCAACCAGACACTGACTGATGACTGGGAGAAAACTCGACGTTTACTGGACATCGAACAATGATGTTGACAGGACATCGAACAATGATGTTTACAGGACATCGAACAATGATGTTGACAGGACATCAAATAATGATGTTGACAGGACATCAAACAAGGATGTTGACAGGACATCAAACAATGATGTTGACAGGACATCAAACAAGGATGTTGACAGGACATCAAACAAGGATGTTGACAGGACATCAAACAAGGATGTTGACAGGACATCAAACAATGATGTTGACAGGACATCAAACAAGGATGTTTACAGGACATCAAACAATGATGTTGACAGGACATCAAACAATGATGTTGACAGGACATCAAACAAGGATGTTGACAGGACATCAAACAATGATGTTGACAGGACATCAAACAATGATGTTGACAGGACATCAAACAAGGATGTTGACAGGACATCAAACAATGATGTTGACAGGACATCAAACAATGATCGACCAGACATTAAACAATGACTGGGAAATAACTCGACGTTTACTGAACATCGAATGATGATGTTTTACAGGACACCAATCAAGCTCGACCAGACACTTACTGATGACTGGGAAATACTGTTGTTCCAAACTCACAATGCTGAACTCCTCGGAGTATCGTCTTCATTGTCCGGCAAAACCAATCCTCAAGCGGTAACCACGGCTCGAATCGCGCTGATCGCGTAACATTCTCCAATCTTCATTCCCATCTCGGCCCGACGGAAAAGCTCCCTCCAGTATCGCACTACTGGGGTACATCCTTGATCCGATCATGAGGCTAAACTCTTCGGGGTAACATCTTCGCTTTCTAGCCAAAACCACTTCTCAAACAATAACCACGGTCTGAGACTAGCTTATGCTTGCAATGATGCATGATTGATTTTTTCTGCGTAATGCTCCATAATTATGGAAATGCTACGCGATTATTTATTTTTCTATGCAATATGCCATGTTTATTTTTTCATGATGAATGCATAAAAAGTATCCCCCTCAAGGGACTCTTCTGAGGAGTACGAGACACTCTGCTGAGGAACTCGTCACTGCTCCGATTTCACCCTGCTGGGGGAATAATACTGCTGCTGGGGAAAGGCAACCCTTGCTGGGGAAGAACCTCCTTTGCACCCAATCCACTCGAGGAACTGCTGGGGATAAGCACCACCAACACTCTGTGGGGATACAACAATCTGACTTGCTAAGGATATCAATCCTGACCCTGCTTCAGGAAACCCTCACAGATACCCGACGACTTCACTGGGAAATGCTCACAGATACTCCGCTGGGGAAATAGCAATCTCCAGGCCTGGCGATTGGGGAAGCATCAATCTATCACCTGCTGGGGATAACCATCCTGATCCTGCTAGGGAAACGCATACCACTCCGCTGTGGACAACCCATGCAATCCACATGTAGGATACACTCAGCTGGGGATGCAAAATCCGTCCACTACGGGAACTTGTCCAATCCACTGGTAGGATGATCACTGTTGGAGATATATTTCATTGAAACCCGCTCCACTCGGGGAACTGCTGGAGATATATTTCTTTGAACCCGCTCCACTCGG
Organism: Lathyrus oleraceus; assembly: GCF_024323335.1. Taxonomy (NCBI): domain Eukaryota; kingdom Viridiplantae; phylum Streptophyta; class Magnoliopsida; order Fabales; family Fabaceae; genus Lathyrus; species Lathyrus oleraceus. The sequence goes on from NC_066582.1 coordinate 210,525,188, forward strand.
GGAACTGCTGGAGATATATTTCTTTGAACCCGCTCCACTCGGGGAACTGCTGGAGATATATTTCTTTGAACCCGCTCCACTCGGGGATAACAACCTTCTGGCCTGGCTGCTGAGGAAACACCATCATAAACCTGCCGGTATAACCATCCCTACTCGGCTGGGGAAGTCCCCAGACATTGGATCTGCTGGGGAGCTAGTCCTATGACTCTGCTTGGGGACTTAGCTGGGAAATGAGAATAATTGGCACAGAACACCCGTCGACTCATCGAACCACGGTATCTACCTCCAATACTCGTATCACCTTTCCACTTTTGAGAATCCCCCGACTCGTCTGGACCTTTTCTGCTCCATCATCTTGTATCCCAAATCGCTCCGTGCTCGACAAGAAACGTACTCTTGGGATGTATACAGAAATTTCAACCTTTCGACTTTGAAGAGTCTTCTTGGTTAATTTCAAAGGTCGTCGGACGTCTCGTCGTCTCTCCGTTCCTTCTTCATGCACTCGTCCCTGACCGGACTCTGCGGGGAATTACATACTCTCCAATTTTCTGATTTTGAAGAATCTTCTTGATTATCATCAAGGACCGTCGTACATCTCAACGCCTTCATCATTCTTTCATTCCTTCGTCCCTGAGCGAACTCTCTGGGGATCTGTTACAAAGCTTCCACATCACAACCTGCAAGTGAGTGAAAATATCTAACAGTACCTGCAAAACAGACCGTCAGATAAAACCGTGCCCCAGGCGTGTCAAGATTTCAACACTTGGGTCGCTCAACCTTCCAAATAAGATTTCAAGTTTTCAATCTTATAAACATGCATTGGAAGGAACCTGTATGTCTTAAAAATGCAAGGTTCTTTATCAAAAATATCTGGATGTTTTTGCAATCAAAGCGGTAATGAAAAACAAAAACAAAATTATTTGACTGAATATGCATTTTATCGACTGGAAAAGTGTGGCTCAAATGAGCAATACAAAGGAAGCAATTCCTGAAAAGAGGTAATTGCGCACAAAAGGAAAAATCTATCCTAATGGCAATGTGAAACCCGTGATCTCATCGAGTTCCAACTCGGTTACACCCCATATGTCCTCAGACTCTCCATACTTTCTGCCTTCTGAACAAGACAATTCTGATTGATCCCCACCGGGTATTATCCATGATGCTTTAACCAAAGCGCAAACGATCATGCTAGACGCAGTCATTCGTTTCAATCCCTCTTTTGCCTGGACCGCCCTTTCGGGTTTTCAGTCCACCGGGATACCCTTTTTTGCCCAAGTCGCCTTTTCAGGTTTTCGACTTGCCGGGTGTACAATTTTTTCATTTATATCCCTAATTTTTGCCCGAACCTGTTTCTGTTTTTGGTTCGCCGGGATGCCCATTTTTTGCCTGGACTATTTTGTTCTTCTCGTCCAGCGGGTCCTTTTATACGAAGTATTTTTTAACTGCGTCCGCATTCACAAGGGATGAAAAATCCTCGCCATCCATGGTCGTTAACAACAAGGCTCCACCAGAGAAAACCTTCTTGACCATGCTGGGGATTCATGACTGAGTGTCCGTTTGTCCCTTCGATCGTTTTGAGGAGGAAGGATCCTTTTCATCACCATATCACCCACGCGATATACCCGAGGTCGCACATTTCTGTCAAAAGCGCGCTTCATCCGCTGGTATAACTGCCCATGACAGATGGCTGCTAGCCTCTTTTCCTCAATCAGGCTCAACTCTTCATACCGGGTCCTTACCCATTCAGCCTCTTGCAACTTCACGTCCATCAGGACTCTCAAAGAGGGAATCTGAACCTCAACAGGTAATACCGCCTCCAATCCATATACCAATGAGAAAGGAGTTGCCCCAGTAGATGTACGCACCGACGTTCGATACCCAGGATACCAGTTTCCTACCCAACCACACCGTCGGTGCATTCAAACATTATCCGGGCAACAAAAGCTCATTCACCTTAACCTCCCCATCAGACATCAGAATCCGTTCGGATTTAGGGTCAGGCCCCTCCTCCGGGATCGGTCACTCTCAATCTTTCGATTTGAGCACCTCGAGATGTCCTCATCAGGGAACTCAAACTTCATCGGTTGATAATCCTCAATGGGTTGCAGAGCGATGTAATCAGACAATACACCCCTTGATTGCCTTCTGAGAGCATCACAAATCAGTCAACATTATTTTGTACTCTTGCAACCCGTCCGGTAAATGCTGGATTCTCAAACCCATACTTGATCAGATCCATCTCGGAAATCCACAAAGTGGTATGAACCAGCATATACTGTCTCAGTCGGCGAGCAGCCTATGCCAAAGTACATCAAATTTCCCGAGCAGTGAATGTATTGTTTCACAGTCGGTAAACTTTTTGCTTAGGTAAATTGCATGCTCTTTTCGACAAGACGCGTCATGCTGACCCAATACACCTCGTAGACCCCTCGAAGGCCGTCAAGTACAGAATTGACAATTGTTCCTTCCACAGGAGACATCGGAATCAGAGGTTCCTGCAACTTATTCTTTTATTTTTCAATGCCCCTTGGCAATCATTATTTCACCTGACCGTTTGATTTTTTTTTCAACATCTTGAATATAGGTTCGCACGTGGCTGTTAGATGAGATGTGAACCATGACAGGTAGTTCAATCTTTCTAATAGACCACGAACCGCTCTTTTTCTTTCTCGGTTCAGGCATTTCTTTGTTTTTTTTTTCTTTTTTTTTTTTTTTTTTTTTGCAGGATGAACCTCGATTCCTCCCTTACAATGAACCCCAACATCTTACCGGATCGCACTCTGATAGTGCACTTACTCGAATTCAACCTCAGTTTGAATTGTCTCAACCGGTCAAACGACTTGCCCCGGTCTGCCAGATGCCCCTCTCCTGTTTGGGACTTTGCTATCATGTCATAGCATAGCATTTGATTCCATGATGAATCATATCACGAAACAAAGTCACCATGGCTCTCTGATACAGGCACTGGCGTTCTGCTTCTCCAGAGGACTGTCTTCTCTTCATGGCAGCGTGCGCACAACGACATCGGTATCCGGCCCTGGCATATCCTGACGTGACCAGGTGAAGGTACTCACATGTCCCTTCAACAGGGCTACCATTCTGCTCTCGGCTTGCCTCTGAAACGGCCTCATTTTCCTATTTCCTTCCTGACCTCGGCGGTGCTTGGAATAACAATCTCAACCCGCTCCTCGGGCGGCTGAATCACCTTCTCCTCTTGTTTTAGCAATCTGGTTAATTCCAGCAGATCACAGTCTTCTTCGCCTTCTTCTTCAGCAAGATAGATCGGTTTGTCGAAGTCATATGAGGGGTAACCAAATCGTTATCAACGAGATCCGGAGAATTATTTTTCGAATTTGGGACGAGACAAAACAAAAAGGTGAAAAATGAAAATAAACATTACCATTTTTATTTGTTTTTAAACTGCAAAAATAGATGAAAAACAGGGAACACCGCTTTTTGACTGAAAAACATCCATTTATTAATGATGCAGAAAATGCAAATTTAAACATGAGGTGGCCCTTACAATGGACCATTACGTGTCGGGCAACACGTATGGCTTTCATGCAGATAAAACTGAAAACAAGAAAATATTACTCTCCAGGATGAGTGTCAGTGCTGATCTTTTTAAGCCTTCCAGCTTCCCGGTACGCACGGCTTTATCCACCCATCAAACTTGCAGTTACCATCAGTCTCTTCACCCATTGCACAGGCGTGATCCGAATCTTCAGCAATTGCACTCACCATCGCCTGACCATGTGCCGGCATGGGATTAGCATTAACATTCGGTGATGGTGCAAAATTGATAGCCTTAGAGTCTACCAGATCCTGAACAACATTCTTGAATGCTCTACAGCCCTCAATGTTATGCCCCGGTGTTCCAGAATGAAATTCACACTGGGCGTTCTCATCATAGTTAGGTGGCCTCTGATCCGTTCTCATCGGAACCATCGCCCTCGGCTGAACCAACCCAAGATCCATCAGCTTTTTGAACAGAACAGCATATGTCACGGGTGGCTTGTCAAAATGGCGATCAACCCCTTTACCTCTCCCCTGGTACCCGGCTCTCTGTTGAGGCGGCTGACGTTGCTGTCGTGCTGACTGATTACCAGCAGGGATGGTTACAGCAGCAGTGTGCTGGTAGTAACGATCCCTACCGTGTCCTCCCTGGGCATACACAGCACTTGATTCGCCCTCATTCTTGCGTTGACCGTTCCCGAATGGCTTCTTCGATGCTGATGACGAAGCACTACTTTGTATTTTCCCCATTTTCAGCCAACTTTCAATTCTCTCTCCGGCCACCACAATATCAGCAAAGTTGGTAACCGGGCATCCAACCATTCTTTCAGCAAAAACCCCTTGCAGGGTACCCATGAAGAGATCAGACATCTCTCTGTCCACTAGCGGCGGTTGAACTCTGGCAGCCAACTCCCTCCACCGTTGAGCATATTCTTTAAACCCCTCGTTGTTTTTCTGAGACATACCCTGCAGCTGGGTACGACTCGGAGCCATATCAGCGTTGAACTGATACTGCTTAAAGAATGCATCTCCAAGATCTTGCCAACTCTTGATGTCAGCAGATTTCAGCTTGGTATACCACTCCAAGGATCCTCCGGACAGACTGTCCTGGAAGAAATACATCCATAGCTTCTGATCAGTTGTATACGCAGAGATCTTGCGAACGAAAGCTTGGAGATGGGTCTCTGGACAAGAACTTCCATTATATTTGTCAAATGCGGGCACCTTGAACTTTTGCGGGATCACAATCCCCTCAACCAACCCCATATTCGACATGTTGACAAACCCCGGAGTAGCATGGCTTTCCAGAGCCTTCACCTTCTCTGCCAGCAACTGAATTTCTTTGCTCTGTGGCTGGACACCATATTGACCAAATGGCTCATCGTGCATGGAGAATTGATCAGCCTCTCTGTCTTCCTCCCTGTCATCATCAAACCCATAGAAAGGAGGCACAAAATTGTCCTTCAAATTCTGCCCCAGACCGGGCCCAGGTTGACCACCAGCACCAAAACCAGCAGCATTGTCATTCACCAAACCCACAGTCGCTCTTTTACCACCATCTTTGGATCCACCCAGCCCCTGATTGGAGACACCATCCAGATTAACAACACTGTTAGCAGCTGAAGCCCGCTCGAGCTTTTCAACTTTGTCAGCCAAAGCTTTCTGACCAACTGCAAAGCCTTGCATGATGTTGATCAGCTCGTTCATTTTATCTTTCAGTTCGAGCATATCTGTGTTGGGAAGATCCATGAGTCTAGGAGTATTGCGCCTGGTGTAATATTTGTGAGGTCGGGTTGAGTGCAAAGGGATGACTCTACGAGCGCGAGCAATGATTCCTGCAAAACAGCAAACAGGTTAATATGCATGAATGCAACGTCTATCCATATGAGGAAGATTCCGTCCTTCGATTCTGGTTTCATCGAGACAGCTAATATTTTGACATCCACATTCTGAAATTCAAGATGTCTCTCAACCAGATTCTCAATCAATAATACTCCCCATACGGCTAGACGTAGTTTGGGTGCAGATGAATGCAAAATGAGAATGATGCAGATGTATGCAATGCACTGGGCCATCCTCCAAGTCATCTGATCATCTGTTGCTCTGAACCACAACCTTGATTTCTGAACTGATCATAACCATCTGAGGGAATATGTGTAACCACAAATCCAACTCAAGGGTTCCGAAACAAACGGAAGACAGATACATCATCATCATCATCATCCTCTGAGCAGGCATACCACCACCATCTGAATCGGCCCGGGGAATCCTGAAATAAACGGATCCCCACTGATAAATATCTCGGCCCGGGGAATCCTGAAATAAACGGATCCCCACTGATAAATCCCGGACAGCACTTCGGCGTCACGGCAATAAATGACCATAAATCCGACTTATAAATAGGACCCACGGAACAAATAGTCACCATCTGAGCAATGCATCTGAAATAATCAACCCTCCCCTCACAGGTCAATTCTAAACAGGTCATCCTAAGGCGGATAATAGTCTCGACAATCGGGCAGAGATACTCAATGGGTTTGCCCTTTCGGGTGTGCCATTGTAGCTCTCCTGAGATCGTCTAAACCAAAGATCCGGGAAATGATCGGTCACCAGAGTCAACAGCTCAAAAGAGATAACCCAACCAAAGTGGAAAACCCCACTGGAAGAGCACTTCTCAGATGAACCTCGTCCGGCTTGTGGTATGTCACATCGCAACATCATGCCCAACCGACATGTGAGCGACGCGAGACCACGCTAATCCTAGGTGTACACTCGGGCCTGGGTTTTAGCCCCACTCAGAACACCCACCCCAAACAACAGAACCACCTGCAGAGGACGGCAACAACATGATAGTATGATGCATGCAAGTATTTAATCCACATATATACATGGGTTAGAATAATAAATGCAATAAATAAACAACACACAATAAGCAACCCAAACCAATCCTAAAACGCTAGGAAGGACTCGCTTAGGGACGATGGACCAGCATAGGTCTACATCAGATCGTATTCCCCAGCAGAGTCGCCAGCTGTCGCTTCCTGCGAAAAATCAACCGGCGAGACTCAAATAAAAATACAACACAGAGCCGCCACTGCGCGTTATTTATCCCAAGATAGGGAAAGGAAACGCTCAGAGAAACCTGGAAAGGAAATGGTCTTGCGACCAAAGAGAAAGGGTAAGGGAGTCGGTTACGCAAGGGGAAGGTATTAGCACCCCTCGCGTCCGTCGTACTCGACGGGATCCACGTCCTAGAATAAAGAATAGGTTGCTAAAAATCACACACACACACGGGGAACGCAGGTGGGGTTAAGAGAAAAGGGCTCGATAAGGTATCGCACCTTATGCCTACATATCTTGTCTGGAACAAGAATCAGAGCCTCTGTAGTTCGGCTTACGCACGCCAAACAACACAAAACAAACAAACAGACGGCAAACATGGAGCCCGACAACCACTGGATGGAATTACGTCGGCATCCGAACCAAAACACACTCAAAGGGCAAACGTGGAGCCCGACTGCCAATCACTGGGCTTACGTCGGCATCCGAGCCAAAACACACAGTCAGATAACAAGTAAACGCACGCAAAAAAGAAAAAGGTTGCCCGGAGAGGTCTCGCACGACCCCCTGCCTACATACCTCGTCTGGAACGAGGATCAGGGCGATGTAGTTCCCCTGAAAGGGACTAAATTGCTAACCAGAAACCGGGGAAAGATACACAACTAGGGAGCTGAGACTCGAGCCTAATGTTGTCATGCATCGTTAACCCTAAGTTCGGTTTTCTATCCTACTTGCATAAGCAAACTAACCTAACCAGGAAAGAAGCTAGCACACAAGCATACAATCATATATCATCAAATGAGAACAGGTATCTCAAACAAGCATGTCAATCAGATATCCACATAACACGCACTATAGCCAAACAAGGGGCTCAATCAATCAGGTTTGACTGCCTAAGCAAGTCGTCTGTACGGGCTGTGTTTGCTCTTAACCTTGCCATTACGAGGCTAAGGTGAAGCAGATGAAGGGTGAAGTGAGGATCAGACCTCACAGCTCATATCCCTAACCAGGGAGAGCGTCTGACAAATGAGCATGGGTCCAGAATGGGGGAACCCTTCTATACTCAGTGACTCTGACACAATGTGCACTGCACAGATCTTGGGCTTTTGATCTCAATGCTACAACCATGTAATGGGAGCAAGGAGAAGACTCACTGAATAGTGGGGGGTAGACTGCATACCCCTACCTTCCACCAATTGCCTTACTTGAAGGACTTTTCCTGCTTGGGCTTAAAAATAAACAACCACAATCATTGCCTCTTAAGGAGGACTTCAGACATTTATTTGCCCGGCCCGGTAACAGCCGGGTCTCCAGACTACATGAAGTCAAGAGGACCTACCTCAATGCAAGTTGCTTAAGCAAAGCAAAGCAAAAGTTCACAAGGAACTGAGCAACTAAAGTACCTGGAAACAATCAAACACAGTTAGTAATCAGCCAGACAAAACCAAACAGCAAGTGTTCAATCAATTAAACTATACAAAGCAATGCACAATAAAGCAAGCTCAAAGCCCAAGCCTAAGCTTCACCACCTACAAAACAATGTTATGTTAGTGTACAAACATCAACAACATTAATTAAATTTAACTTGATTCATTCTCCATGTGCATTATGCTTTTGATCCTGAAAAATCAAGCAAATATTAGCAACAAGACCACTAGGCTAAGCCTAGGGTCCAAAACAAGAAAAAATCCTTAAACAGCAAGGCATTCACAAACCAATCTCAAATTGAAGTCAAACAAGAGCAAACACCATTGGTCTCATGTTTATATCATTCATCATGCTCATGTTGTGCACAAAACAAGGCAAACTAGTTCAAATGAAGCACCAAGCATACAAACAGAACTATTGCATTCAAATCCACATCAAAACAAATCTAAAAATTATCAAATAAATTACACCTAAACAGGGGATCTTCAAGGTCTACCATGTCAAATTTGAGCTCAATTGGGCAAATAGAACCATTTCAATGAAAATCAACAAAAACAGACACAATTATAGGCTCCAAATCACAACATCAACACATATATCCACTTCAAAAATTCATAACTCAATGAAAACAAAAAAGAAATGGATGAGACCAAAACAGGGAGGTCCTAACATGTGTCTACTACAAGCATATTAAATTTCATGATCATACAATACCATATGAGCATTTCCCAATCATTCTACTAACCTATGTCACATGAGCTTGCAAATTCAACCACCAGAAAGGAAAATTCACAATCAATTTGAAAATGCAGTGTAAAATTCCACAAAAATTTTCATAGCTTTCTAACATGTTAACTAAGCATCATGCAAAATTTCAATCAATTTCAACAAGTATAAGCCAATCAAAAAAATCCAGCAAGTTGACATAATGAGGTGTGACACAAATTGTCACACCTAAGTTCCAGAATTTGCTGCTCATTGACCAGGTATCAAAAATGCATGAAATTTACATGTAAATCTCCATCAGCCAGTCAAGAATCATCACAAAAATTTTCAAGAATTTATTTTACATTATGTGCATTTCATGATCAAATTGGTAGAAGGTAGCAAAAATGGACACATGTGAAACAAGCCTAAGCCAAATAATATTATTACCAAGCACAACTTTGACCAATAGGTCAAAAAAATCCTAAAGTCAACAAGGAAGTCATAGAAAAAATCTCCATATTTTTCTGAATTTTCTACTATTTTTTATGAATTTTTTAATGTGTTAGGAATTTTTTAAGAATTAAACAAATTAATTAAAAATTGCACAGTGGCATTTTGGTAATTAATGGCGCGGGGGAGGGAAACATGAAATTTGAATTTTCAAACAGAAAATTGGATCAAACACCAATTCGCGCAGCATTATCATCGTCTTCCTCACAGCCACACGAAGAACACACAAATCTCAAACCCTCACCAAAATGGACAAACCGATACTCGTTGGACTCGTCTAAGCACGAGGATCTCGAATCTCAACTCAATTCAATCTAAAAGTTTCTAAATCTCCTGAATCGATGAGCTTAGGGTTTGGTTACGAAACTTCAAACCTAGATTTCTCACGCTACAGTTAATCATTTTCTAAACCACAAGCAGCATTAGAACCTACGTTTCATGCTCTTTCTAACGCATATAAGCATTAAGAGAATCGCGACGGTCGAAAAGTTGACATACCTGCTACGGCAGTGCTTGTGCGCGCGGCTTTCACGTGTTTCAGCTCCAAACAGGTGAGCTAGGATGATTAAGAAGATGTTTGATGCGCTTGCTTCGAGTCCAGGTTGCCTCTAATGCCTCAAATCACGATTTGCCATGAACGGATGAATTTTGGACAGCTGCGTTTTCAAGCTCCTTAGGCTCCAATCTCCAAAAACAGTTTGAGAAGATGATTATAGGAGTTGAATGTAAAAGAAATCTCGAAGATTGGTTGAGATTTGAAGAAGATTCATGGATTTGAGGGTTTGGTGTTCTTGATGAAAATTGAGAGAATGTGAGAGGTTTTGAGATCCAATCTTGGAGTATGTGAATTCTGTTATGTTTAACCAATGATTATGAATATATATGTGCACTTAATCCAAGCTCTAATCACATAATTAGCAATTTGGAAATGTTAAGTGAAATTGGTTATTAACAAGTGAGGGCATAATTGTAACTTCCACATGACAGCACATGCCAGCTCAAATTTGGTTCCAACAAGTCCAAAATACCATATGTAATGTGTAGAAACAATTCTCATTTCAATTGGTCATGTATTTTGCAATTTCACCCTTTGATGGCATAATGTCCAATTTCAACCATTGCACTTTTCAAACCAAAACTCAATTTGCAAAGCCTAGCCATGAAATGAGGATTCAAACACATTCTAAATGCCATTCCTGAGGTGTTGGAAAAAGTCCCATCTCAAAATTCCAAATATTTTGACAGTTGGACAATTTTGCCCCTGGTCCAATTCAGTTGTCCAGTTGAAAAGTGACTTTTTTCCTTGGCCATTTTTGGACAAATCCAATTATGCACCATGAAAGTACATGTCAAATGGAGTTTGTGCATATAAAGAACTTGCAATTTGGACAAAGTATGTGGAAATTATGGCCTCCTGATTACGGGTCATTTCTGAATTTCACTGAGCCATAACTTTCCAACCATACACTGGATTTTCAAGTTCTTGGACTTTTTGGAAAGGTGAGAACAAGATCTACAACTTTCATGTTGAACAAATTTTCATTTGAAGCTTCCTTGGACACGTGGCTTTGAGGTCCAAAACTTTCCATTTTTGGAAACTTCAATTACAAGTCACTTTCTATTTTTGGCAGTTTTTGTTCTGACTTGCTTTTCTTCATTCTTAAGCTTTGCAATGTCAAATAACACTTGTTCCAACATGAATGAAGTGTATCCAACTCATTTCCACCTCCAAATCCATCAGATCATGTACAGTTGACCATAGTTGACTTTTCATCTGACAGATGAATCAGGCAATGCATTGATCAATTTAAGCTTCAATCTCCAACTGAAATGGCTCAAGGGTGATACCCTAGCCTCAATAAGCACAATATAATCATATAATGAACCCCACAACCATTACAAACCCCATCTCCTGATCCAGCCCTGACTGGCCCAATGCACTTGATTAGGGTTGACCAGTGGTCAAAACCCTAATCTCAAGGAATCTTCTTCAATCTTCTGATGACATCCAATTATGATGATGATGATGTATCATTGCAATCAAGATGAAGACCAATATCCATTGAAAATCATGAAACCCTAATTCACAGCCCAATCCTCAGATGGCCATGATCAATCAATAAACCCTAGGCTTGCACTTTTGACTTCCTCATCTCCTGATCAAGACTTGGGAAGATAGCTTGCACAATGTAACCACATGATATGCAATATGCAATGCCTAATGACCTAAAAATGTATGTAATATGTTAATGCTAGTCCCAAGAAAGGAGGGCAAATTTTGAGGTGTTACAGAAGCGAGGAAGATTGTGAAGTCCCTGGAGAACTTGCCAGACTGGTACTACAAGGAGAAAAGACCATACAGCCGCATGAGGAATCAATTGAAATTGTAAATCTGGGTACTGAAATAGACAAGAAAGAAGTCAGAGGTTTCTTGGGACACTCGAATTACATTGCCCGATTCATTCCACACTTGACTGCTACTTGCAAACCCATCTTCAAATTACTAAAAAAGAAAAATCAAGAGATGGTATGGAATGATGAATGACAAAATCAAGAAATATCCCCAAGAACCTCCAAGTCTGATGCTACCAGTTGAAGGAAGACCTCTAATCGTGTATTTAACCGTGTTAGAAAATTCAATAGGGTGTGCTGGGGCAACATGACGAGTCTGGTCGAAAAGAGCATGCAATATACCACCTTAGCAAAAAGGTACCGACTGTGAAACCAGATATTCACAGCTCGAGAAAGCTTGCTGTGCTTTGGCTTAGGCTGCTCGCCGACTAAGACAGTATATGTTGAATTACACCACTTTATTGATTTCTAAGATGGATCCTATCAAATATACATCTGAGAAACCTGCTCTCTCCGGAAGAACAACAAGATGATTACTGAACTTTGCACGCAGTTCAAAGTAAAACACCATAATTCCAAATCGGCGACTTAGTTATCAAGCGTATCATTCTACCACAAGGTGATCCCAGGGGCAAATGGACTCCCACATACGAAGGGCCATTTGTAGTTAAGAAGGTATTCTCCGGTGGAGCGATGATGCTTGTTACAGTGGATGATGAAGAGTCCCCGCATCCCGTGAACACGGACATAGTTAAAAAAATACTACGCATGTACACCCGGCAAGCCGAAAACCCGAAAGGGCGGCTTGGGCAAAAAAGGGTATCCTGGTGGACTGAAAACCTGAAAAGGCGGTCCAGGCAAAAATTAGGGATTAAAGCGTATGACTATGTCCCGTTCTCGGTCAGCTTCACCCAAGTTCCAAGGACTAAACAAGCTAATCACTTTTATCCGACCGCAAGGGAGATGAGATACTTGAAGATATAATGACAGTAGTGGAATTAAAATCAATAGGACTTTTTCTGCATAGCTTTCTCTTTGTTTGCCTGACAATTTCCTCTTACTAGGATTTCTGTCTCCTTGTACACAAATTGCCTGTTTACGGGCCCTCTTTCAAAATCGATACAATTTTATTTCCAAATAAATGATTTCGTTTTTACTTTTCAGTTTTGTTTGCGTAAACGTCCATTGATTTAATTTGAATTGATTTATGCATTTGAATATGAGCAATGTTTACCAAAAATGCCTGCCTAGAATAGTAATAGCAATTACTACACGACTTCAGGATCGAGGAGAAGGTCTAATCACACTTCCCAATGAATCCGTTGCTAATTCGATTCCCCGGCAACGCCAGTTATTCCCCAGAAGAAATTGGCATCACTAGACAAATTAGTCATCTCTTCCATCCCCAGCCAGGCTCTGTTGAGTGTTTCCATCGTCAGACCGAAATCAAGTATCCCAGCTAAGAAAAGATCATCAATACAAATATCTCCGACCAGAAGACTGAGATTTATTTCCCTAGTAGAGTCCCCTGGAAGAATGTTTCAGACGCATAGTGCATTCATTACATCATTTCACATCACATACAGGCATACAATGCTCGCATTTATTTCAGACGCATAATTCATTCATTACATCATTTCATAACATATACATGCATACATTATTCGCATTCATTTTCATAAGCATAAACATCTCATGCATCATGACATGGCATGAAGCTAACTTTGTTTTTCAGGTCAACTATCCTCCTGATACAGTCAAAACAAAGGTCCATTCAGGCGGACATCTTTATCAATTACATTCAGGATTCAACTACATCTTTCAGATATACTCCATGTCAGCATTCATTCTGACATCCTCCTAACGATGGCATCTATAAGCCCATCCCAGACATTTATTGCAAATACAACATATACAAATACTATCAGATATAGCCTAGCGTACGGTTCATTCTGATTCAGCCCAACATATGATTCCTTCAAATAGTTCAAGACGGTCTAGCATACGACCCATTCGGATGTTCATCTCCTCAGATGCTACCTAGTGTATGGTACATTCTGACGTGTAGTCTAGCGTACGACTACCCCCCTTCACAATCAGATTCAGCCTAACGAACGGCTCATTCTTCTACTCAGATGCGATCTAGCGTGCGATCCGGTCTGACCTTTATTTCATCAGATGTAGCCTAACGAACGGCTCATTCTGCTGCTAAGATGCTACCTAGCGTATGGTACATTCTGACATGGTCTAGCATACGACTACCCTTTCATCCTCTGACGCGGCCTGATAGACCACTCATGCCGTAACTCCAAAACGACCTAACATGCGACCCCTTTGGATCTTCAACTCGGATACGATCTAGCGTACGATCCATTCTGACCTTTATATCTCAGACACAGCCTAATGGACGGCTCATTCTGCAACTTAGATACGATCTAGCGCACGATCCATTCTGATCTCTCATCCCCAGTGGAGTCACCCGCCTGACAGACGGCTCTTTCTGCAACTCAGATACGATCTAGCGCATGATCCATTCTGATCCCTTATCCCCAGCAGTATATAACACACTCCGACTCCCCAGCGAAGTCGACAGCCTAATGGGCGACCTACTATATGGTCTAACGTACGACCCGGTACGACACCCATGTCTTCGGATATCGTCTAGCGTACGACACAATCTGAGGCTCCCATCATCAAACTTCCTGGATGGCATCTTTAAGCCCATCTCCATCAAGACCAATTGACAAGTGCAAATTTTTGGGGCATTCTAGTGTTCAATAATCTTCCACCTCCAGACCACGGACGACATACTTGCCATCCTAACTCTCGGCTCAAGAATATTGAACAGGGGCAGCTGTCATACCTCAAAATTTGCCCATTAATATTACGAGGCATTTTTCAAGATACTCCGACTTATTTTACAAGGCCCTGACATTAAAGGAACAAAAGCCCAGCTCACAACAGGCCCAATCCAGAAAATGGCCCAAACTAGCTCGCTCGCTAGGCGAGCAATTCCTTCGCCTAGCGAACCCCTCGTTATGACACTCGCCTCAGCGAAGCCCCAGATCCAGTAAAAGCCCAAACTAGCTTGCTCGCTAGGCGAGCAACTCCTTCGCCTAGCGAAGCTTGCGGATATCAGAATTTCTGGGCTTCATTCTGAGCCCATTAGGTCACCACAAGAGCACTATAAATAGCCAAGCTTCAGAGAACGAAAAGGAGAGGAAAACGGAGACGAGAGAACGAAAACCGAGAAAGGAGAGCCCTAGCAAGCAAACCCTGATACTCCCTGGAGGCACACCCTGAAGGAACTCGGCGGCACCAAGTTCTACCTCTGCCCAATTCAATCCGATTTGCCGATTCGAAGTCACAACTCAGCTGCTAACAGGTTTACATTGCTATTATTGTCTTATGTTCTTAATTTGCATATGGCTTTATGATTAGATTTATGAAATATCTTAAGCTTGGCATGTGAACTTTAGTATATACCTGCATACCTTAAATGATTAATCATATAATTGCAGTAATGAAATCCATAAGGCATAAAATTGGTTGAGATTGTACTGATATCAAATTCAAAACCAGCAGCCGCTCGCTAGCCCATCGCTAAGCGAGCCGGTAGCGAGTACTCGCTAGGCCTTCGCTAGGCGAAGCATGGGCGAATGGGACAGTGGCTGTTTCATTTTCTTGCTGTTCTATCTTATGTTTGTCTAGTCATGAGTTATTATAATTCTGCATCATTTAGCCTGAGTTCATGACTGTTGTGTTTATTTTATGGTGCAACTTTCAATGATACTTTATCTCGATGCTCTAATCCGTGTGTTGAATTGTGTAAAGGCTCACATATTCTCGAAGAAACGGCCGGCCAGATATTCCACCTTATGCGTGGGATATCCTTATGGAGATTCACTCTGAATTACTCAATTGACTTTAATGTATTAATTTTATGGCGAAGATCCACCCTAATGGCTTAATTGTTCTTAATGTATTGGTTTTAATATGGACCTAATTACCTACTTGATGACGGCTACCTAATTAATTGTAAAACCTTGCCTTTAAATAAATGATCTCAGACCTCTCTTTGTTACCCCACGATTGCGGTATTACGGTCATGTCCCACGAATATGGGGATACCCTTAGCAAAGACCCTTCGGTTAAATCATTATAGTCCCTCGAATGTTGCCTTTGTCCCGCGATGACCCTTCGGTGTAGCCTACGGTTAAATGATGATAGTCCCTTCGAATGCTAAGGTATCCTCACAACTGTTGCCTTCAATGACCAATCGATGACCCTACGATGACCCTTCTACATCCAAAGGATAAAACTGCTTACTTCTCAATAGTAAGGACAGTTTTACCCTCATAAGGATAGGAAATGCCCGGAAAAGCCTCGGATAGGTATAACTCTTAATTGCTTATTCATAACCTAAAATACTTTTCACACCTCACACATTTCAAAACATCTTAGAAAATCACCACTTGGCATACATTCGTACTAGAATCATTGCCGAGTTATATTTTTCTAAACTATTTTCAAAACTAAACGAGATAACCACTTTGTATACATTCATACAAGAATCATTACAAAGTTAAATTCTCCTTTTCAAAACATTTCCTACACATTTCTCAAACACTTTTTCAAACTAGAAAAACATAAATGATTGAGCAATTAAGAGCCCATGGATAACCATGGATACAAAGGGTGCTAACACCTTCCCTTTGTATAATGTACCTCCCGAACCTAAGAATCTAAATTAAGGTCTTTCCTGTTCTTTTCCACCTTTCCTTATCGGATAAAAGAAAAGTCGGTGGCGACTCTTGCTAACCGCGACATTGCGATTAAAAACACATTAAAGTCAGTTCACCGTATGACAACATTCATACTAGAATCATTACCGAGTTATATTTTTCTAAATAACTTTCAAAACTAAACGAGATAACCACTTTGTATACATTCATACAAGAATCATTACAAAGTTAAATTCTCTTTTCAAAACATTTTTTAAGCAATTCACAAACACTTTTCCAGACAAACATAAGTGATCAAGCAATTAAGAGCCCATGGATAACCATGGATACAAAGGGTGCTAACACCTTCCCTTTGTATAATGTACCTCCCGAACCCAAAATCTAATTAAGGTCTTTCCTGTTCTTTTCCACCTTTCCTTATTGGATGAAAGAAAAGTCGGTGGCGACTCTTGCTATCCGCGACATTTGCTTTACAAAGCAAAAACACATAAAGTCAGTTCACCGTATGACATCTACAAACAAATTCTTTTATCGCACCTGCAGGTATTTATTAAGTACATTAAAAAAATTGCTCACACATTGATTCCCATTTTGGTTACACGACATACCAAGATTATATTGTACTCTTTATATCATAACTAAATATAATTTTCTTTTACTTTAATATACAGCTAAACTAGAACACGGTGAAATCTTTCAATTATGTAAGGAGTTGAGACGAAAGAATGTTGAAATTCGCTTCGACATAAAAGTAAGTTATACTTAATCATTTATTTTATGCTTTTATGTTAGATATCAGTTGGGTTATACTTATTCTCACTATTCTTATGTAATAAATTTTAGATAGCAGACTTTGAAGATAAATGAAACACATGAAAGGATGAACAAAGTATTTTATCCATCGGCAAACTCGACAATAAGGTGTATTTACCTTTTCCGCAATACATATAAAAAATTGTTTCTTACATTTTCATCACTCTTTCACTAACATTTTTATCATCCTTATTGAAACAGGTCAAACGTCTAAAAATCTACTCTATCGGTTGGAGCTCCACAGTGATAACAGATAAAACACAATTTTGGAAAATGGTGAAAAGAGAAATAATGTCGAAAAGGATGGAGAGATTTTTATTTAATTCATTTAAGAATATTTTTAATCTGGACTATTTTTGAATGCATGAATTTAACTGCTATTTGTGGTTTATGTAAATAAAACCATATATACTTACTAAGTTCATTGTTTTCCTTATTTACCAGAATTCCAGGTAATTCAGAAACAAGTCATAATTGTTGTTCTACCAAATCTAGACTAAAACAAAGTATCTCCATTCTCCAGGAATTATTTGTGTCCCAAAAAAACCATATTATATTCAAACGAGTCAAATGTTCTGAATGTATTTCTTTGATGATATGACATTTTGTCATGTATTTGTAGTTTTTTAAATCTCAAGAGCGCATTGATAAAGGGATGTACGAAGAATTGATTCGAATCTTTATAAGGTAAAAAAAAACTAGATTACACTACTTACTATTAATTTTACTATCTTTTTCTCTAAAAAAATTCTAATTTAAGAGTCTTACATTTTTTCTTTACTACGGAAAAAAATTGCAGGGAAAAAGAAAATACTTCGAATAGAGATTTCATGTTCGACATTCCTCTTAAAGAACGTCATTGATTACACAGTATCAATATTACTTTGTATGCTTCAATATAATTTTGAATATCTTTGTTTACCATTTTCAAAATGTAATAATATTATTTTTAATACGACCTACAATAGAAACCTCATAAAAAGAAAAAAATATATTTATTTTTCTTTGTTGTGGGCATTAAAAAAAGCGGGCAGACGGTCACTCCCGTGCCCGTCTGAACGCTATTAAAAATAATATCTTTACACTGGTTTGTACACCTACGCGGCATAGTTTTAATTTTTTATTATTAATTTCTCTCTTGAATATAAATACCTTAATAAGTTTATTTGAAATATTATGGTATTAGATAATTTTTTAATATATATATATATATATATATATATATATATATATATATATATATATATATATATATATATATATATATATATATATATAATTATTATTATTATTATTATTATTATTATTATTTTAATTTACGGGGTATCGATATAAAAATGTGTAATTAATTAATATTTTATATTCTATTAATTAACTTATTTTACTACCAAAAGATATTTTTAATATTTGAAAGTTTATTAATCAACTTCATCACTTCATTAACCAACTTTATTTTACTATTAAAAATTATTTTTAATATATGTGCGTTTATTAAGCAATGTTATCACTTCATTAACCAATTTTTTATATTTTATTAACAAACTTTATTTTACCATAAAAAGGCAATGCTCATGCACTGGACACAAACACTATTCATGAGGGTACTGTTCACGCATATGCACTGTTCACGTGACATTGTTCATATACTATACTGCTCATCTACGTTTCACTGTTGAGAGCATTGTTCATTGTATTTGTGAACAGTGCATATTGTGTAGTGTATGATATTGGTGTAAACATAGCATTCTTCTATTGCTTGCTAAATACTTAGTATGAATCTCGTGAGAATAAATATCATGATGGATAAATCTATCATGTTGTTTGCTTCTCAATCTAGTCAGTGCATATGTACAAACTAGTGGGATAACCGTGCGATTGCATGGGTACTGGTGTGTTCCGTGCTATTGTTTTTAAAATAAAAATTAATTAAACAAAAAAAGTGTTAAAAAAATTGTTAAATTATGTGAAAATGAAACATTAGCAAAAAAACCAAATTGTTATTGAAGCTAGCAGAAATATATCTGAACGCATCACATATTCGAACATACAACAAAGTCACCATTGAACTTTATTTATTCCTGAAGGAAAGGGAAAATATTGATAAAACCCAGGGAAAGAGAAAATGGGTAAGGAAGTCAGTTATGCAAGGGGGGAGTATTAAAATCCATCACATTTGTTGTACTCAACGGGAACTATTTTGATTGTTCTATGCTTGAATATGTGTTCTACCTATAGATACTCGCAAAAGAATAACGGAAAAGAATGAAATAAATAAAATGCTCAGAGAGGATTATGACTCTCACGCATACGTATCCTTATAATACAATAAGGAATTCAGAGCTCCGTAATTCATAGAACTAATGGTGGGAGATGAAAGAAGAGTGATAACAAATATGGTTTGAACCAAAGGATTATATGGTTTGACTAAAAAAAGGATGAAATATGAACCAGAAAGTAAAATTGGTATTAACCAATATGTGTATGGGCGAAGGTATTTGGTTCCAAAGAGAATACAACAAAATATTGTTGAGGGATGGTAAGGATTAATGAACGGGAAAGAATAAATAATTATGCTCGCCAAAGGTTCGATGCCTTGTGTTTACGTATTCTCATCGTGCAATGAGAAATTCAGAGCTCTGTAGTTTGGCCTGCGACAGAACAAAGACAACAAGAGGTTGCTAAGCAAAGAGAGAGATTATAATGAAAGATGAAGAAGATTTGACAATCATTGGATATGAACCACACTAAAGTCAATGAGTAAAGGTGAATACGATGAGCAACTGGGTCATTCGTCTCATACCCAAATATATCCATAATAAGTTAAGGAATTTTCCACTCTCGTTCCTTCTTTACTACTTAAGGCTCATGACATGTGATTCTCATCACAACTTTCAAGTTGCTGAGGGAGAATCCTTGTTGCTTCTTATGATGATAAAGACTTGTCAATCATTTGATTCGAATTACACTAAAGTCTATGAACAAAGGTGAATACCTTGAGCAACTAGGTCATTCGTCCCGTACCCAAGGATATCCTAGACAAGGATATGAATGTCCCACTCTTATCATTCTTTGTTACTTAAGGCCCATGGCATACAACTTGAATCATGATTGACAAGTTGCTGATAGAAACTTCTGATTGTTGCAATGGTTCTTATGGAGAAAGACTTGACAATTATTTGATTTAAGTCATGCTAAAGTCCATGAATATAGGTCAATATGATGAGCAACTGAATCATTCGTCCGGTGCCCAAAGATGTTTAGAATGAGTTAAGGAATTATCGATTATCACTCCTTCTGTATTGCTTAAGGCTCATATCACATAATTTGAATCTTGATCGACAAGCTCTTGAAGAAACACCTTTGATGTGCTTTGGATAGTAGTCAACTGCTTGATTTGTCTGAGATGCCTTGGCTGGAATTCTGAACTTGAGGCCTTGCGAGATTGTACACAATCAAAGGATTTAGTTAATCAAAATATCTTTTGATCAACTTAATCAAAAGGAATGAATTAGTTGGTAATTATGTACAACATATCTAAAGATTAATCAATTAAGACCTAATTATCTAATTATCATCATCACTAATCAATTAAAATCTAAGGTTTCTAATCGTTTTAACAAATCTAATTAGAAGTTAAAATCTAATAAATCTCCTAATGAAATAATTAATCTAATTAATTTCTAAAACCTAAATCAAATTCTAAAATTAATCAATCTAATTAATTTCTAGAACCTAAACAAGTTCTAACAATTAATTAATCTAATTAATTTATAAAATCTAAATCAAGTTCTAAAAATTAGTTAAATTAGATATCTAAGATTTCTAACTAACAAGGTTAAAATCCTAATTATCCTAAATCTAAGTTTTTAATTCTAATTATTTCTAAAATCAAACTAAGCTCTAAAAAGCCTAATTACAATTGAATTCTAAAAGCTAGTCATTTCTAAAAAACTAGGTCCCTAATTAATCTTTAATCATATTCTAATTAATAATTAATTCTATATCTAAAAAACTCTAAATCACCTAAAAAATCTAATTAACTTAATTAGAAGTCTAATTAATCACTAATTCTATCCTAAAAATAATATGGAATTAATTAAGTAAATAATTAAGAGGTGACTAAGGGTGCAGGCCCATCGATGGGTGTAGAGAGCATAGCCCATTGTTTTAAGGTCCATACAGAATTTATTGTGAGAATTGTATATTTTTTCAGAAAAAAAGAACATGGGGTTAAGGTTATATTGGGCTGCAAGAAAAAGGGTTGCACTTAAAAAAAACCAAACCGGACCAGACCAGATTGATCAGCCGGTTCACTAGACCGGACCAGATCGGTCCACTTTATCCCCTCATGAAAAAAGACGCGAATGGCAGTGGGAGGTGAAAAAAAAGTGTTGTGAGGCACTTCCACCATGGTCGCGATGGTGGTCTTTTGTGATGGATTTGAGAGGTTGGGTTTCAAGAAAAAAACATGATTTTTTTATGTTATGTCATGTTTTGAATTTGTAGAAAAAAAAGATTATTCCAACAATCTATTATTATTTTAGTGCTAACTCAATGCTACTCATGTAAATTGAATGCTAAAATTATGTTAGAATTTGTCATGCTAATTACTACTTGAAATGTTTTTTTTTTAAAATATAAATAAGTGCTTATGGGAATAAGTTGATTGTTTTTATGGAGTTAGTTTTCTGTTTTACACTTGTTTAATCTCTATGTCAAGTATGTTAGTTCTATGTCAATCATTATGCAAAGAGTTGGATAACTTCTTGCTAAGCTAACTTCCATGTTATTTGAACTTTGGTTTTCTTTAGAAATAAGTGCTTATGTAAAAAGCTATTTTGCTCTATGCCTAAATCAAAGTTATTGTTATACTAACTACAACTTTATTGCTAAGTTAAGTGCAAATCTTTGTTAGACTACAAGGGAGACTATGATATGTTCATTATCATGCTACTTTAATGGTAAACTCTTGAATAATTAAGCTACTTTTATGATCAAATTAATCTCAAAACAGTAGCATAATCTAAAGGCTCTAACACATGCAATTAATAAGATCAATCACACAAGAGGATTAATGGCAACGACATGGAAATGGTGAAAGTTCAAGGCTTACCAACAGAGCATAGATTTGCTCTGGTGCGTGTTAAAATTTTATCAAAAAGAAGCGAAATTCAGAAAATTTCAAGAGGTAATCGTTTTAGTATGCTTCTAATAATCCATTTCTTAATGATGAGATGAATATTGATGATTAGAAGATGAAAATTAGGAGATGATAGAAAAGTGATTCATGCTTGAATCTTGATGAAATTTGTTGAAAATTGATGAATACTTTAATTGTTGAGAATTGTGATGAATCTTGAGTTGTTGAATTTTTGTGGTTAACTTCCACCAAAACTAGAATTTCAATGTGAAATTCTAGATGGTAATGGCGATGAACTTTGGTGAAGGTTATGGAAATGGTGAAAAGGTTGAGAGAAAAGTTAGAGGTTAGAAGCAAAAATGATGGGAAAATAGTTAGAATCATTAACCCCCAAATTTGGGAAAAGAGAAGGTTTATATAATTTTTTTTATTAATTGTGGTTCATTGGATTGTGATCTAACTCATTACTTTATCAATGATTATGAATTAATCTAAATTTTAGTTACTGATCACTAATCTTAGTCGTTAGATTAATTGTTATCAATGGTTGAGGTTTGATGAAAACTTAGCTTGATTTTGTGTTAGTTTGTGAGCTTTAAGGAAGTTAAAGTTAGTTAGAGGGGTTAAGGACAAATGAGTAAATGCATGGTTTTGTGTTAAAATAAGTATTTAAAAGTAGTTAGAAGTAATACATGATTGAGTTTAGCATAAGTACTAAGTTTATGGGTAAGGTGAATGATCATAGACTTAGAACTTGAAAATAACTTGAATCTATGCTTTGATTTGCCTTGATTTTTTATTGGTTTTGGAATTGGATCTTTATGAATCATCCTATATTTTTTAGTGCTTTTGGGAATTGATATGTTGTTGAAAATAAGCACTTTTGAATGGTGCAAATTATTGATCAAATTCTCATTTTTTGTGTATGAATAGGTTTGAAAAGTGTAGAAAATAGAAAGGTCGTGCCAACAAATTTCTAAGTATTTATGCATAGTTTTTCATGATTTTTCCATAGCTTTTGGATGATTTTGATTAATGAGCTTGATGATTGATTTGTTTTATTCTCTTCCTTGTAGAAAGGTGAACAAAGTGGTGGAAGAAATATCTTGAAGCACAAAGGGTAGAAGGAGAAAAAACCATGGAAAGAGAGCTTGAAGGATGGAAAGTGTTGAAAATTCTCTCATGAAACATGTTCATGACATAATCGATTTTTCCATGAAAATTATGGACTCCTTTGATCAAATGAATGTGGAATAGGTCTAGGAATATTTAAGAGTCAAAATTGAGTAAATGGTCAAAAGTTGACCAAAAGTCCAAAATGTGACCAAAAGTCAATAGTTGACCAAAAAGTCAACCGTACCAAAATGATGTAATTTTTTTTAATCATTTTTTCTTGTAATCTCTTACTTTCACATGTGTCTCAAATAATAAGCCATGTATCATGAATAAATGAAATATTATGTGAATTTCCAATTTTTCCATTTTCCTTAATTTCTATTAGAGTTATATCTTAGGATATAAAAAATCAGCACTATAGAATAATTAAGGCCAACCTTAATTTAATAGAATAAGAAAAGTTCAGCACTATAGAATAATTAAGGTCATCCTTAAATGTAGAGCTTGAATGATTCAACTCTTGAATGTTCAACTCCTCTTGTATAAATAGAGCATCATGCTCCATTCCAATTCAATATAAAAAAACAGAATTAGTTTCTCTCTTTTCTCTTTTAGCTTTCTATCTCTTCTCTCTCATATCTCACTTTAATATGGTATCATAGAGCTTCGGTTCTATCCATGGCAGCGACTCCGGTAACTACAGCTCCGACCACCGCAACGACTCTGGTAACTACAGCTCCGGCCACCACAGCATCTATGTCATTCCAACTCAAAATCACAGAAAAACTTGATGAGAAGAATTTCCTACTTTGGCGCCAACAAGTAGATCTTTTCGTTAACGCGAATAATCTTTAAAACTACCTTTACCTTCATGACATACTGAATCAATATCTAACTGATGAAGATCGTGCAGCTGCTCGTGAGAATCCTGCGTATCGCACCTGGATTACGCAAGATCAGTGGCTTATGACGTGGCTTCAATCCACGCTTTCACCTTCGATTCTTTCACGTGTTATTGGATGCGTTCATTCCTACGAGCTCTGGGAACGTATTCTTGCGCATTTTCAAAAGCTTACACGTGCGAAAGCAAGACAACTACGAGCGGAACTCAGATCTACAATATTTGAAGACAAATTTGTTGGTGATTACCTGGTTCACATCAAAGTTCTTGTTCATGCGCTTGCTTCAGTTGGAGATCCAGTTCCAGATCAGCAACACATTGATGTGATTCTTGAAGGTCTTCCTCAAGACTTTGCCTCTGTTATTTCAGTCATTGAAAGCAAGTTTGATTCAGTAGAACTTGAAGAAGTTGAAGCTCTTCTTCTTGCTCATGAGATGAGATTCAACAAGTATAAGAAACACTCTCAAATGGAGGTGGCTGCCACAGTGAATCTCACTCAAGCTAATTCTCAACCTGAAACTGATAACTCCAATAACAAGAACATTGAACAAGCTGTGAATTCAACCTTTAATCCAACCTATTCAAGAGGAGGTCGTGCATCTGGCCTTGGTGGTGGACACGGTCGTGGGAGAGGTAGGTTCAACAACATTCAATGTCAAGTTTGCTTCAAATATGGTCACCTTGCTGCTAACTGCTATCACAGGTTCAATCAACACTTTCAACCTAACATACCTGCTGATTTTCAAACAATGAACCTATAAAATTTCTACAATCCGTATCAACCAATTGGTGGACCTCAGTTTGCTCAGCCCATGGTTAACACTTGGTCACACCCAAGCTATCAACCAAGACTTGCTCCTCTCCCTGTTCCTCGGTCACAGATCACTCCCAATGCTATGATTGCTAACACAACTTCAGTTCCAAGCAGTGCCTGGTTCCCAGACTCAGGAGCTTCTTATCATGTTACCAATGCCTCTCAAAACATACAGCAGACCACACCTTTTGAAGGTCCTGATCAGATCTTCATTGGTAATGGTCAAGGTTTTCACATTCACTCTTCAGGATCTTCTTATTTTCCCTCTCATTCTAAACCCAACATTCCATTAGCTCTTCATAATTTACTGCTTGTTCCTTCTATTACAAAGAACCTGATAAGTGTCAGCAAATTCTGTCTTGATAATAGAGTTTTCTTTGAGTTTCATGCTGATATGTGTTATGTCAAATCTCAGGCTACCAATGAAATTCTGCTCCAAGGTCGTGTAGGAAGTGATGGCCTGTACCAATTTTCCCACCTTCAGCTTCTTAAGTCTCCTTCAAAAAGTCAAGTCTCATGTCTCACCTTAGACTCTAATACTCTTGTTTCAAGATCTGATTCCAGCACTAGTGATAAGGTTTCAGTTTCTAATCAAAATATATCAGCTAATAACTCATATAATTCTCAACATACTTGGCATTTACGCCTTGGTCATCCAAATTCTAATATTATGAGACTTGTTTTAGCTCAATGTAATATTCCTTATTCTAATAAAGCTGAATCTGTCTTTTGTTCTGCCTGTTGTATGGGAAAGGCACATAGGTTGCACTTCCCTCAATCACAAACTCAATATCACTCTCCTCTTGAATTAATTTTCAGTGAACTATAGGGTCCTGCCCCAGTCAAATCCTCCCAAAACTTTACCTACTACATCACCTTTGTTGATGCATACACTAGATTTACTTGGATCTATTTGCTCAAAAATAAATCTGAAGCCTTAACTATCTTTAAACAATTCAAAGTCATGGCGGAATTACAATTTGGATTTCCTATTAAATCTGTCCAAACTGATTGGGGTGGTGAATTTCGCCCATTTACAAAAATTCTTTACGATCTTGGCATCATTCATCGTCTAATTTGCCCTCACACTCATCACCAAAATGGTGTAGTGGAGAGGAAGCATAGACACATTGTTGATCTTGGTTTAACTCTCTTGAGTCATGCCTCTTTACCTCTCAAATTTTGGGATCATGCCTTTTTAACTGCTGTCTACCTAATAAATAGGTTACCAACCATGTCTCTCAATCAACATATACCATATGCTGTCCTTTTCAATCAAAATCCTGATTATAAATTTCTCAAAGTCTTTGGGTGTGCTTGTTTTCCTCTCCTTCGCCCATACAACTCTCAGAAATTTGACTTTAGATCCCATGAATGCCTTTTTCTAGGGTACTCTACAGCTCACAAAGGTTACAAATGTCTCTCCCCAAGTGGTAGAATATTCATCTCTAAAGATGTCCTTTTCAATGAGTCCAAATTTCCTTACAATGATACTTTTTTTCCTAATGTTTCTCTCCCCTCATCAACCATTCCATCCTCTTCTTCATCTAAAGTAACCCTTAACACACAAGCTCTCCCTAATGTTTTTCCCGTTCCTACTGCTTCCACTACCTCACACTCCTCTTCTTCTTCTCAATTCAATTCCAGCCACACACCTACTGCCTCTGTGTCAGCCAACCCTATAACACAAATAGCCAGCACTAATCATACTCCTTCACCCTCTTCAAATGCCAACAATCAGCCCACTACTACCACTTCACCATCCTCCTCCTCTATTTCTGCTCCTAGGGATCCTAACCTTCAGCCTCTCCCCACCAATACTCATCCTATGACTACTAGAACTAAATCTGGTGTACCCTTACCTCGTCTAAATCCTTCCATTTTTCTTGTCAATTCTGAGCCTAAGAGTGTTAAAACTGCTCTCCAAGATCCTAAGTGGTTTGCTGCTATGCAAGATGAGTATGATGCCTTGATAAGGAACAACACTTGGTCTTTGGTACCACTGCCTGCTAACAGGAAAGCAATAGGCTGCAAGTGGGTTTTTCGTGTAAAGGAAAATGCTGATGGGACAGTAAATAAGTACAAAGCTAGGCTTGTTGCTAAGGGGTTCCATCAAGTCCATGGATTTGACTTTAATGAAACTTTCTCCCCTGTTATTAAACCGATCACAATTAGAATTATTTTGACTCTTGCTCTCACTTATAATTGGCCTCTGCAGCAATTGGATATAAACAATGCCTTTTTGAATGGCATTCTTGAAGAGGAGGTCTATATGATGCAACCCCCTGGATTTACTGCCCCTAATTCATCTCTGGTTTGTCACTTGCACAAGGCCTTGTATGGCCTCAAACAGGCCCCAAGGCAATGGTTTGAAAGACTCAAAACCACTCTTTTATCCTTTGGATTTCTGAACAGCAAGTGTGATGCTTCATTGTTCATCTACAAGCATCACAGTGCTGTCATTTATATGCTAGTTTATGTTGATGATATAATCATCACAAGGAACTTTCCTCCTCTCATCAAGCAAATTACTCAACAACTAAATCATGTGTTTTCTCTCAAACAACTTGGTGACTTGGATTATTTTTTGGGCCTTGAGGTGAAGAAACTGTCCAATGGTAATCTCCTTCTCACTCAATCTAAGTACCTAAGGGACTTACTAATCAAAACTGATATGGAGAATTCCAATCCAGTTGCTACTCCTATGGCATCCACCACCAAACTCATCAAAACAGGGTCTGCTGCCTTGTCTGATGCCTCTCACTACAGGTCCATTGTAGGGGCCCTGCAGTATGCAACAATTACACGCCCAGAAATCTGCTATGCTGTTAACAAAGTATGTCAGTTCATGGCACATCCCTTGGAGTCCCATTGGCTAGTTGTCAAGCGTATTCTACGCTACCTAAAAGGCACTATCACCTCGGGTTTATTATTCACTCCTACCTCTACTGTTCCGTTCTCTCTGCAGGCCTACTGTGATGCTGACTGGGCTGCTGACCCAGATGATAGAAGATCCACCTCTGTCAACTGTGTACTTAGGCTCTAATTTGATCTCTTGGTGGTCTAAAAAGCAAACTGTTGTTGCTCGTTATAGTACTGAGGCAGAATATCGCAGCTTGGCGCACACCACAACTGAATTTTTATGGGTTCAAACTTTGCTAGCTGAACTAAAAATTCCCTTGACAACTCCAACCATCTATTGTGACAACCAGAGCACAGTTGCTATGGCTCATAACCCTGTTCTTCATGCAAGAACAAAGCATATGGAAATTGATCTCTTTTTTGTAAGAGAAAAGGTTCTTAATAAGTCTCTCACTGTCTGCCACATTCCTGGTGTTGACCAGAAGGCTGACATCCTCACCAAGCCTCTCTCAAGTTCAAGATTTATGGAGCTCAGCAGCAAGCTCAACCTGTCTGCCTCAAGTCAGCCTTTGCAGCCACCTTGAGCTTGTGGGGGAGTATTAGAGTTATATCTTAGGATATCAAAAATCAGCACTATAGAATAATTAAGGCCAACCTTAATTTAATAGAATAAGAAAAGTTCAGCACTATAGAATAATTAAAGTCATCCTTAAATGCAGAGCTTGAATGATTCAACTCTTGAATGTTCAACTCCTCTTGTATAAATAGAGCATCATGCTCCATTCCAATTTAATATAAAAAAACAGAATTAGTTTCTCTCTTTTCTCTTTTAGCTTTCTATCTCTTCTCTCTCATATCTCACTTTAATAATTTCAAGCAATCCTCTAATTTAATCAAAACATCGTTATTAAAGAGCCTATATCCTAATTGTCGAAAATGAAGATGGAATGATGAAATTTACAATGTATGCAGATGAAATTAATGAAACCTACATATACATGATGAATGATATGAATAAAGTCGTAAGCTAGGTAAAAAAAGAAAAAAAAAAGGAATTTTTTTGGAGTATGACAATTATTAAAAATAATGGTTGGGATATCATTGGGTTTCATCCTTTTAGTATTAATGTTATAAATAAGCATTTCAATTCAAGGATATATAATCCACTGTTCATTTATGCAGTAGCATAGAATATATCATTCAAATAAATGGAGCAACAATTGCTCTTTATTATGAATGAAAAACCAAACTTGTCCAAACAAGAAACAAAAATAATATCCCTGCTAATTGCAGGTACATAATAACAGTTCTCTAACTGAATTATTAAACCAGTAGGTAAAGTCAATACATAAGTTCCTACGGCTAAAGCAGGAACCTTTGCTCCATTGCCAACTCGTAGGTCAACTTCACCTTTTTCCAAATCTCTACTCCTTTTTAGCCCCTGCACATTGGTACAAATGTGAGAACCGCATCCACTATCTAATATCCATGATGTAGAAGTACATAGATTAATTTCAATAACAAAAATACCTGAAGTTGAAGTCTCTACTCCATTCTTCTTATATTCCAGGTACTTTGGGCAATTTCTCTTCTAGTGTCCGGTCTTACCGCAATGGAAGCAAGTGTCATCCTTTGTTATGTCTGCACTAGGCTTCAAAGCAAGAGCAGTGGGTTTGGCAACTTCCTTGCCTTTTCCTTTACCACCCTGCTTGGTGGGCCTTTTGTTCTGTTTCTTTCCATTTCCGATCATCAGAATGGACTTCGTTTTTTACTTCAGATTCTGCTCAGCAGTTCCTAACATGCCTAGCAGTTCAGGAAGAGTTTAGTCCATATCATTCATGTTGAAATCAAGGACAAATTGACTGAATCTCTTTGGAAATTATTGCAAGATAAAATCAGTCGCAAGTTCCTTTCCGGGGGGAAAGCCCAACCTCTTAAGGTTCTCCACATACCCAATCATCTGGAGCACATGAGGACCTACACGGGCTCCCTCAGCCAACTTGCCTTGAAAAAGGGCTTTTGAAACTTCAAACCTTTCATGCATTTCCTGCTCTTGATAGAGCATCTTCATGTGTCCGATTATATCAAACGCTGCCATGTTCTCATGTTGCTTTTGCAACTCCGAGTTCATGGTAGCTAGCATGAGGCAATCAGCTTCATTGGCATCATCGACATGCTTCTTATAAGCATCTATTTCTGCCTTAGGTGCAGAACTAGGAGGTTCCTCTTCAGGAACAAATTCCTCAAAGACATACATCTTTTTATCATGCTTGAGGATAATCCTCAGATTTCGGTACCAATCCAGAAAATTGTCCTAAACAATTTTATCTTATCAATGATTGATCGTAAAATGTTGTTAGAGGTGTTTGTTGTCATGGTAATCTACATGAAAAATATGAAAATATAAGTATCATTAAATTAACATATTCAATTAGGCATTTAATTAAATATGCTCCCACTATTTTACATAAAACAAATGACCCTCACCATTTGATTCGAAAAATACCGTTGGAAGATTTTCTAGTGGGTCGAGATCCACATTTTACTTTGTTTTAAGTACGCATAGGCGGATCACACAAAGCTAGGTTATTTAGGTAGGAACTTCTTCCAATTGTATCTAATACAACTCTCGAATATTTTAGTTGGGTGAATAACTCCTTATTCCAATCCATCATATGGATCATTTCCAACTCTTGCTTCTAAACGTATATAATCTTATTATAATTTGTTTAGTTAAGTTTGACCCATTGTTTTAGAAATTGGATATTACAATTATCCCATCGCACCTTACTAATATAGAACATGCACCTCGCGTAGGCAAAACCTACATTATTCGATACTAGTCTTGATGAGTGCTAAAACTTGGAAAGCATAAACTTAATATTTAATTTGAGGGAATTTGCAATTATTTTGATCTCACCGACTTATTTATCATATAAATCGTATCTCACATGCATCAACATACATTCACATGCATCAACATATATACAAAATGAAACAGTTATGGCCCCTAGCGCAATTGTTCTCCCAAGCCAATGAGAGAACCTAAGCTAACCTAATAACGATCTAAGCTTCTCCAAGCAAGATCTTCAAGGTTGTCCTCATTTGATATTGTATTATTCTCTTTCTTCATAATATTACATTACATAAAAGAAACTCGTTTTACATACAAGGGAGTAAGATGAGAAAAGAAGTTACTTTAAGAGATTAAAAGAGAGGCACGACACGCAGACCGTATTTTAAAATCCCAAAAACAAAATAAAGAAAAACTAAGGCCATAACTGATCACCACAAGACAATAATAATAAATACATTATTATTATTAATTTAAATTCTGTTAATTAAATAAACCAAATTAAATTTCAGAGATTGATCACACTATGCAGAGTTAGCTGGGGGCAGCGCCCCTGTGGGGTTGTTATGAGCAGCACCCCGACGCAAAACTTTAATGAACAATTCATTTAAAACCGACATCATTTTTTGCATCAACACTTGATACTTTAAAGCACAACTCTTGTGCAGTCACAACCCTAATCGCATAACTCTTTGACAGCACAACCCTTGTACCGTCATGAATCCTAATGCAGCAATTTCATACCGTCAAACACACCTTGATTGATAATTAAGTATGATTGATCAACACGCCATTGCTTCATCATACTAATGTTGGATTCCGAAGCAAATGACAATTGATCGCTCAAAGGAATAACAATCATTAAGTGTTTGAATGGACAAAATAGAAACAGTATATCATATATACCACATTTTGCATCAGAATCACTTATATCATATATATAAAGTGATCGATGACATATGTGTAACTTATGGACGATTGATGTATCGCTGCTTTACCATACTAACGTCGTATTTCAAAGCATAGTCAACATCAATCATCCAAATCATACACACATTATGCCAAATTTAATTACTCATTTATTATTTAATTCATTATGTCTTTTAATTGTATTAATATAGAAAATAAACAGTTATCAGATACATGGTTTCGTAAGTGGCTCTGATACCACTGAAGAAAAATTATGATCCAAAACGCAGCGGAAATTAAAATTTTCCTTTAGTGATCCTTACGAATGGGCATGATCATTGATAGAAATTGTTACCTCTTGTGATGATTGAAACCTTTGATGCAGGTCTAAGGAGTGATCACGAGCGTTGAATGATGACAACACCTCTATTTAGTCCACACGAACGAATTCCTTCAGTCTCAGTGCTAGCTACTACGAATAAAGGCTTTGAGTGTGTGTGTGTGTGTGTGTGTGTGTATGTGTGTGTGTGTGTGTGTGTGTGTGAGAGAGAGAGAGAGAGAGAGAGAGAAAATTTTATCAAGTGAAATGCTTCTACACAAGGATTCTATTTATAGAACCACATGTGTGAGATGCAAGCTAAAAAGTCCACTTAAGTATATGTGGCCCATATCTTATGGTATACCGAAAATCACTTAAGCGCGTAGTACCTTACTATATTTCATATTCTACTTAAGTGCATCGTACCTTACGATGTTCTACTATTCACTTAAGTGCAATGTGCCTTACGGTGTTCTTTATTTACTCTATCTCTCATCAATTCGTCATTTTGTGTGTGACCCTGTAGGTTTTCGCGATATTGACAATTATATTAAATCACGTATTTAACATAATAAACAATGAGTGGTATCTAGCAACACATCATTATTACCCAAGACACGAAAATGTCATGTGATTTGACAAATCCTTTTTTGTGATAATACTTATGTGTACAATTATCCTTTTTTCCCTTATGTGATAATACTTGTCTATATTGAACACAAGACATAGACCGTATCACTTTGTCCAGTTCAAAATTGGACCCTTAGACATTTATCATGTTACGCAGGATGGGCAAATTCCATCTAGGTCACTCATCTCCCTCAGCATGCTTCGTGGAGTACCCATCAACTGTCTTTATGGTCATCCAGTTACGGACAATGTTTGATCATCAATAAAACACTTGACTCTATATTTATGGTCCATAGTGATTTCAGGTCGTAGGGTGGTATACACCATTATCACCATGAGAATAACTATGACACTTTACATAACATTCTATGTAGTATTCTCATAGTGGGTTAATCCAGTATAAATATTACTCATAATATTCATACATATGTTTAAGACTTGATAACTCCTTATCCATGATCCATGAGATGTGATCATCAGTCTATATACATAATAGTCTCAATGTTTTAATGTTATCCCACTTCACAATAAAGCTCTACTACTGATACTTTAAGAATAGTATCCTTATGTTTAATGAGATCTCATGATTAAGTCACACTTGATACATTAAACGGACTAACTATTCTAGGGACTTTATTAATCAAACATAATAAAGAAAAAATATTTTATTATTAATAAATAATTCGATACAAGTACCAAAAGTATTGACCTCTAGGGCTTACACCAACAATCTCACCATCTTGATTTATCATTATTTAAATTCTTCGTCTCAACTGTCGACCTGCTAAAATCATGTGATTCTTTTTTGTGAGCATTGTGTTGACTTCTTTGCTATCAATTTGAACTACTAATTTATTCACTACTACAAATAATATATTTCATAACATATTTTATTGTTTTTATTTATTTAAAAAGAAACACATTTTACCTCGGTTTTAGGTAATAACCGAGGTAAAATATAAGTGTGTTTATTCAGTTTCTTCACCGTCCTTAAGCAAATCTTGATCGTCCATTTAATGAGTATCAACGTTCAAGACACTTCCATTAATGATCCTCGTGAAACCTAAAACTCTCATTATAAAAGCATTATGAATATTAAAATTTGATAGTAGCGAATCCACAAGAAACTCAAACGTTGTTGTGAAACTCTCTATGTTTAATCAGAGCGACATGAGATTTTACAAAGTAAAAGTATCAATGTGATATATTGTAAGAGCAGAAAAAATTTAGGTTTATTTAATATGTGGTTGGTGAGATTTTAATTACTTTTCCAAAGATTTATGTGATGGATTGCAAGTGCAAAAAAAATTGGTTCAAGGTTTGTGTTTTAACATAATCTCTTAACTGAATATTTATTTTATTTATCAAACATTTTATTTTATTTTATATCAGAAACAAATGAATGTAAAAGCCATAGAGAATAAATTTCATTCAACATTTGATCTACCTCAAGATCAATGAAACGAGGATCCTCAACATTTGCTCTTCTCCAAGATATCCATCATTTGTTCTTCAGTGACAACGATGACGATGAAGAACAATATTTTACTTTAATATTCTGTGTAAATAATGTAGTTTGTAAGTAAATTAATTAATTTATATTATGTGTAAACAATATAATGAATATATATATATATATATATATATATATATATATATATATATATATATATATATATATATATTCTCTCGATTTTGTTATTAAACCGAGCGGTATATGATATTAGTTTGGAAAATATAAAAAAGTTATGGTTGGGATTCGAACTCATGACCATTTAAACTAACCGGTCGGTTATTTTTAAACCGATGGATAAAGTTCTCATTTTTCATGTCACCCTTAGTTACCTCGACATTGTAACTGAGGTGAAATCTATTTCACATCCGACATAATATGTGTTATTTGTAGTAGTGATTGTATCCACGATTGAAAGAATATAAAAGACCTTCTAAGACTCCCATTAATTCCCTTATTGTAATTGAAAACTTTTCAATATGTTTGAAAAACCTTCCTAACCATGTTCTATTTTTGTCCCGAATGATGCCTCCACATCCTACCTTACCATCAGCCTGCACCGAGCACCGATTCATAAACATTAGACAAATCCAGTTTTCTATTGGGGGCTCCATTTAACATAATGAAATTCTAGTTTTTTTTTGTTGATAGCTACTTTTTCCTGCATTTTTGAAGCATCCCTGTAAGCCTTTATTTTCTGAATTATGTCATTTCCCAGATTAACATGCATTACATAGTCCTTCACGTGCTCTCTTTGATTTCTCGAAAACCATATAGTATGACATGTCATTTCCCAAGACGTCTGCAGTCGTTTTTCTTATTTCTGGTGAGATTTTGTTCTATATTAAGGTTAATTCATCCTTACAGGTTTAGACTAAAGAAAAAGCCCTTGTAGTCATCTTGAACTAAGTTGCTCCAGACATTCATAGCAGTACTGCAGTCTCTCATAGCATGAAGGCATGTTTCAATATTCCCCTCACAGTTAGTGCAATAACGTTACTTGAGATTAGTATGATTGAGTAATTGATTTGTTTTGATTCCATTATGCTGAATCATCTAAACAAACCCTCTTATTCTTTCTGGCACTTTCATATTCCAAATCCTTTTCTAGCTATTCGAGTCATGTTCCTTAGTATTGTTATTGATTATTTCATATGCATTAGAAACTGTGAAGGTTCAATTCTCTGCTCCTCTCCAGAGGTACACGTAAATATCAGAAGCATCTTGAGGTGGATATACTACTTGTAGTCTAGACAACACATCTTGAGGTAGTATACTTTGAAACCAATTCCAGTTCCAGTTTCCATTATTGACTGTCAGTTCTGCTATTATTGTTGAGCTATAATTCTCATTAAAACTAGTCATGTTATAAACTAGTTTGATGCCAGGTGCTACCCAACATTTTGTCCATGCTTTCACATTTCATCCATTTCCAATTTCCCAATATACCATGGAATCTAGAACTATCCATACACCTACAATTTATTTCACAATTTTGATTGTGAGCTTTGGCCACTATCTCCTTGCAATAATTCGGATTGTTCACATATTTTCCCCGCAATACCTCACACCATAAAATTTTATCTCTTGTCTTAATCTTCCAACCTAACTTGGCTATTCATGCTTTGTTCATGTCTTCCAACTTTCTTATTCCAAGTCCTCATTGCTTCTTTGGTTTAGCCAACTCATCCCGCCTAATAGTATGGATATGCCTCTTGCCATCAATATCACCCCAAATAAAGCCTCTTTGAATTTTTTGAATTTCTTGTAAACAAACTTGAGGGACAATGTTGCTCATCATAGGGTATGTTGGACCTGCTTCAAATACAGCCTTAATCAATGTTGCTCTACCTGTAAAAGAAAGTTGGTCACCTTTCCATCTAGATAGCTTATTTTTTACTTGCTCCACAAGGTACTGATAATATTTCCTTTTGGGGCTACTGACTGTGAGAGGAACACTAAGGTATTTTCCTAACTCTAGAGTCTCCTTAGATCTTGACAAGTTAGTAAGTTGATTTCTAGTTTCCCCCATCAGTATTGTTAGAGAACATTATATTAATCTTTTCTATTCTTATATTTTGGCCTGATACAACACAAAAATTCTTAAGCACCTCATTTATGCATCATTTATTTACATGTAGCTCTACCAAATAACAGCAAATCATTAGAAAACATTAAATGAGAAATTAGTGGACCTTTCCTACCAGGTCTCATGGTATCCCATCTTCCATATTCAAATGCGTCCATAATCATGTGAAACAATTTATCCATGCATAACACAAATATGTAAGGGGAGATGGGATCTCCTTGTCTCAAGCCTTTTTTGAGTACTAAAGTATTCTTCCTTTTCACCATTGCACATAATTCTCATTTTAACTGATGTGATTGATTCCATACTCACATCTTTGATTTTGTGAGGGATGCTTATTTCCAGTAGCACTATGTCTATAAAACTACAGCTGATCATGTCATAAGCTTTAGCTAAATCTACCTTGATAGAAAAAAGCTTCCTTTTCCCTTCAAATGGTGCATGTTATGAAGCATTTCTTGATCTACTACTATTTTTTCATGTATGTTTCTCCCTGTTATGAATCATGTATGATAAGGGTAAATTAGACTATTTATACTACTTTTAAGCATGTTGTAGCAATGCGAAAAACAACCGGCGGAAAAAAACCCGTTTACAGAACCGCCACCGACGCTATTCATCCTATGACGGAAATGGAGCACAGGACTAACCTAAGAAAGGGAAAGGAATGGTCTTACGACCAGAGATTACAAGGTACGGGAGTCAGTTACGCAAGGGGAAGGTATTAGCACCCCTCACGTCCGCCGTACTCGACGGGATCCCAGCTGTCGCAACGCGAAAAACAACCGGCGGAAAAATACAGAGCCGCCACCGACGCTATTCATCCTATGATGGAAAGGGAGCGCAAGACTAACCTAAGAAAGGGAAAGGAACGGTCTTACGACCAGAGATTACAAGGTACGGGAGTCGGTTACGCAAGGGGAAGGTATTAGCACCCCTCACGTCCGCCGTACTCGACGGGATCCACGCTCAAAAGATAGCTCAAAGAGTAGGAAAAGGGTTGCTAATAAACTGCTCAAAGAAAACTGCACAAACTGGAATAATAAACAGGGGGGAGAAGAAAGAAGACGGGGGAAAAGGACTCGGCAGGATATTGCATCCTGGGCCTACGTAGTTTGTCAGAAACAAACATCAGAGTCAACGTAGTTCAGGGAAAAGGGAGACATGCTCGCTAGGACATCGCGTCCTATGCCTACGTATCTTCTCTATCCAGAGGAGAATCAGAGCACTCGTAGCTCGGCTAACGCACGCCGAAACAAGACACTAAAAAGAGACGCTGAGACGTCAAAAGAAACACCCAAAAGGAAACAGAATGCCAATACATGGACTTACGCCTGACTCCCAACAACAACAAACAAGGAAACAGAATGCCAATACATGGACTTATATCCGACTCCTAACAATAACAAACAAACAGGAAACAGAATGCCAATACACGGGCTTATATCTGACTCCTAACAACAACAAATAAAAGGAAACAGAATGCCAATACATGGACTTATATCCGACTCCTAACAATAACAAACGCTAACCAGCGGACACCAACGAAGAGGTTATCAAGACAAACCCCAACAAAGTAACCAAATATTCAAAGATGAACCCCAAGTGAATAATCACCACAAACGTCGCAAATGAACCCCAAGTGAGTGACAACCGTCACAAATGAACCCCAAGTGAGTGACAACCGTCACAAATGAACCCCAAAGATGAACCCCGAAGTGATAACAATCACCACATATGAACCCCGAATGAACCCCAAGTGAGTGACAACAGTCACAAGTGAACCCCAAAAGATGAACCCCGAAGTGATAACAATCACCACATATGAACCCCGAATGAACCCCAAGTGAGTGACAACAGTCACAAGTGAACCCCAAAAGATGAACCCCGAAGTGATAACAATCACCACATATGAACCCCGAATGAACCCCAAGTGAGTGACAACAGTCACAAGTGAACCCCAAAAGATGAACCCCGAAGTGATAACAATCACCACATATAAACCCCGAATGAACCCCAAGTGAGTGACAACCGTCATAAATGAACCCCAAAGATGAACCCCAAATGAATCTCAAAGATGAACCTCATAAGGTATAAACATACCATACACGCCCACGCTGGACAAATAAGTACTCACACCAAAACAAATAAAAGGGTGAACAAATAGAGACTCACAGAAAAGGGTGAACACACACACGAAAACAAAAGGGTGCCCGGAGAGATTGCTCGCAACCTCCTGCCTACGTATCTCATCTGGTATGAGAATCAGGGCGACGTAGTTCCCCTTAACAGGGGTAAAACACTCTCCTAACCAGAGACCAGGGAAACAACAAACTAATAGGGAGACTGACTCGAGCCTAATAGTTGTCATGCAATCAATATCCCTAAATTGAGGTCCCTAACAAGAATCCTACTTCCTCAGAAATCAACCATACAACTCCTACAGAAATGGAGATGAGAAGAGGAAAGCAGATAAACACACCAGCACAAGTGAACAAGCATCACACACTATATCCATACAAGAGGCCCAAACAAATGGGTAGGCTTTAGTCAAGAGGGGTCATATCAACCTCGACAAACAGGTCAAACTGTAAGGGTAATCAACTGGGCTCTTAACCACTGACATTGAACGTCAGGGTGAGCAGATCAAAATGGTAATGAGGATGAGACCTCATAGCTCTTAACCCTGGCCAGGGTGAGCTCATGACAAAGAAAGCGTGGGGATCCAGAAAGTGAGATCCTATTCCACTTGACAGACTTTGGACAAAGATCTTGGGTACATGTTCAGAAGCATCAGCACGTAGTGCGAGCATAAAGAACGACTCACTGACTAACGGGGGATTGGCTACTAATCCCTTTTATCCGTCAATTGCCTCAACTCTTGGAGGTCTTATCAAGTATACATGCCTCTTCTCGGAGGTCTTTGGCACAATCATAAACAAACACAAACAGAGCCTCTGAAGGAGGACTTGCCAGCAAAATGCCTGCCAAAAAGGTGACAGGACTTCCAGACTACATGAAGTAAGAGGCTAACTACCTGAGTGGTGTATCAACCACAATCCAAAGCTCAAACAAAAGCAAAAGCAAGCAAGCAACTAAGGTACCTGTACAAATACTAACCAGTTAGTACTTCAGTTATTAAACCAACAGACAAACACTGAAACCATTCACAGTTGCACAACTCAGTGAATAATGCTCAAGCACTCAAATGAACTCATGAGCTCAAGCACATCACTTAAAATCCTACAAAACAAACAAAAGTTATAACTCAAAGCATTTGTATCTCACAAAGTGAGAACAAATCAACCATCAATGCTAAATGTCCAAACCTGAAACACAAAGCACATTTAGTTTATGCACAAAAACACTAGTACAAAGACTAAGTTCAAAACCAAACCAAATGATCAAAACAGAACTCAATCTTTTACACAATGCACATTCAAACATGTCATAAAATGTCCTCAAAAGGACCAGCATCAATTCAATAAGCAAATGCCTCAAATGGCCTATGCTAGGCAATGATCACAAAATGTGCACAAAGTGGACTTCCAAAATAGAAAATCCAAATCAAAACAGAAATGCATGCAATGTCTTTGAAATTTTTTATGCAAGCTCCTTATGTCATGAACAAACAATATGCAAATAATCAAATCCAAAAGAGTTCAAATGCTATGTGATCAAAAATGCACAAATTTCATGTCAAAAATGTGACACAAATTGTCACATTATTCTCTATGTGTCAAAAATGATGATAACATGTGAGAAAAATTCCAAACCAATTCTCAAAAATTCATATCATGAGTGAATATCAAGCATGCAAAAAATTGGATCAATTGGCTCAAAGATGATGATTTCACAAAGCATAGAATGCACATGATCAATTTAACACAACATCCATTCAAAAATTCACAAATGAAAAACCAGACATCAACAAATCATGAAATTAGTACCATAAAAAACTAGAAATCAAAACAAAACTATGAAAAAAAATTGGAGTTAATTTGGATCATTTTTCTATTTTTAATGAATTTTCAAAGATGAGCAAAATAATGGAATAAGCATAGAAAATATGGAGGGAAATAATTATTTGAATAAACTTAGAAATATCAGGACCATTGGATAAGGCGCGCACAAAGCAATCAACGGATCACATTTAAAACAACAAAACGCACAACTTCATTAATTGAGTCAGCAGCACACATCAACAAGTCAAACGTACGCATGGCAAGTCAAAGGCATATCAGCCAAACAAATACACACGCAAGCGTACACATCAGCGCACAGCAAGGCAAAATGAAACGATGCATTTCATTAAAACACATCATCACGCCACTCATCAGTCAAAGGCACACATGGCATGGTCAAACGTTTCACAGCCAACCAAACACACACGCAAGGCAACACATCAGCATACACATGAACTAAAACCCTAGGAGTAACCAGACGCCGGAGCTGTAGCTCCGGTCGTCTTCCCCGGCCAGATGCACTGC
The DNA here is from genome assembly GCF_024323335.1 of Lathyrus oleraceus. NCBI lineage: Eukaryota > Viridiplantae > Streptophyta > Magnoliopsida > Fabales > Fabaceae > Lathyrus > Lathyrus oleraceus. The sequence goes on from NC_066582.1 coordinate 210,565,957, forward strand.
GGCGACAACCAACATTTTTCCAGAAATGCACAAATTATACATCAATCGAACCGTCTTCTCATGCATATTCCAAATATCATATCCATACATCCTAATTCTTCCTAGATTCCACGGATCGAACGAAAACATATTTGAGATCAAAACTTTCATTCAACCATACATGCTCAAATCTCAACCAAATCGAAATCTAAGCACATGCACAAGCTCTACAAAGTGAGATCTACAAATCTATGTACATAAAACAGCAAAAAGAGAGATCGAATTTCAAATCACTTGGAAATGCAGTTGTCTATTCACGCGTCCTCAAGCTCTCAAAAGCTCCAGATCTACTCCTTTGACCTTGCCTTGAAGCTTTATGTACAAAGAAACAATTGAAACCCCTTGGATCTAGCTCAATTTCCAACTTCCGTTGCTATGAGTTTGCACTTGAACTACTCGAATCTGGACTGAATTGCTCAAACCAATGGTTGATTCTTGCTCAATGAAGCATGATGAACAAGATTATGCAAGAATTTTTGGTGTTTGTGTAAAGAAATGAAGAATTCGAAGAGAGAGAATTTTGGAGGGAACTTTGAAATTCTAGATCTGAAATTGCTTCCTTCTGTGATTATGGTTAGGGTTTGGTATTTATATGGCATGCTAATCACACTGAAATCCAATTAGGCCTTGTATTAAACATGATTAGGGAAATATGAAGCAATTTGCAAAAATGCAAAAGTGAGCTCATGTGCCATGCTACACGTGCAAAGTCTCATGCAAGGCTTTGAATCCACTTAAAATCAACCAAGGATCATCATGGAATTGTTATTTTGCTCGTATCATAAGCCAAATTTGAATTGTGGAAATTCCCTCCAAAATGGTCACATGAGAAATGATGAGCATACACACTTTTCCCATGCATGGCAAAGGCTATTTTGAGATGTCTTGAACATGAGGAGCATTTTGCAAAAAGAATGGACCAAATTGGAGCTTTGCATCAAAAGTTAGGCCATTTTGAATTCCCATGCACACCTTGTGATCAAATAACCATAACTCCTCAACGATTCATCATATGGACATGAATTAGGACTTTTTGGAAAGGGGAGAAAAAGATCTACAACTTTCATGTTCACGAAAAATCCATTTGAAACATCCTTGATATTGAAAAGTCAAGTTGAATGTGGACCAAAAACTTGTCAAATTTGGAAACTTTGAATTACAGGTCACTTTCCATTTTTGGTAACTTTTGCCATGACCTTTGAATCTTCAAGATATATGTTTAGAATGATGAATGGACCTCTTTTGAACATGATTGAGGTGTCTCAACTCATTTCCCCACCTCATAGCCCTCAGTTGACTGCACAATTGACTTTTTGGTCCTTAGATGACCTTGAAATGCCCTGATCAGCTTGAGCCTCTACCACTTGGGGAAAATTGCTCAAAAATGAAAGCCTTAAAATTCTGGTGTAGTCAGAGTTCAGATATTCTACTCCAAGTAATGACATCTAATCCAACATTGTCACTAATACAGCAAGACAGTTATACAAATTAAAACCCAGTACCGATAAGCACACATTCACAGATGTCACGACATCTGCTACTATATCACCATAGAATGGAAGAACACCCAGTTTTGTCCATCTGGTACAACGACACAGCAGACATCAAACATAGCACTTGCTTCTGTTGAGCCTGCACAGTTAACAGTATGATGTCTCACCATTGATTTGAACATCACCTGTTACAGCATTACAGGTTAACCTTATTTTATAACAGACAGAATTATAACGTGCAGAAGGTAAAAACACAAGTAATTGTTAACCCAGTTCGGTGCAACATCGCCTACTCTAGGGGCATACCAAGCCAGGAAGAAGATCCACTATCAGCAGTATTAATTCAGAGTTAAACTCCCTCGTTTACAACTCTTCACTTAATCCCTACCCAATGCAATTTATACCTAGGAACTCCTAGATAGAAACCTCCAGTTTCCATTCCTATCACTACAAATACAATGTAATGCTAAACACCTTAAACTTGCTTCACAACTTCGTTCAAGACCATAACAAACTATTGCCTACAGGCTTTGAGTTACAACTAATCTCAGCTTTGAGCACTGAGACACACATGGTAACCTTCCCACAGGTTGGGAGGTTTACCTCACACACCCCTAATTTTACATTCTATGAGGCTTGCTAAAACTAGTTTACAATATGCTATTTATAACCTAAGCACCCAACTGGATTTGGACCTTTAGAAATCGCAGCAAACTTCTTCTTTGCTGTTACAAAGTCAGCAGAAACTTCTGCTACAATCAAGGTTTTCAATCTTTTAGTTCCCAAACTATCTCCATATATATCTCCATATTTAGAGCCTATATATTCTGATTGAGTCTTTAAGACCTCCACAAGTAACGCCACATAGGATTCTAACTAATCACATAATATTAAATCAGTTAACACATAACAGAATTAACTAATTCAGTTTTATACGCAGGCGCTCCTAAAATTAAGGTTAAGCAAGTTAACCTAATTTCCACATATTAGGGTGCTAACAAATAGGCTATTTGTTAGGTTCATTAATTGTAGCTCAGTTGTTAGTTTCCTGGATTTTAGATCAGTTGTTGGATTCCTGAAGAATAGCCTGAGAAAAATCCTGAAACAGAAAAACTAACCATCCCACAATTTAGCATATGCTGTCAAGAATGAATGTCACAACATTCAGTTTGACGTCCAGAACATAGACCATAGGCTAAGTCTGTTATTTTCCTGAAAACAGACTGTGCTAAATGTTGTACTGTAAAAGACCAACCAGTCTATACTTCAGTATCAGCTTACAGTAATAAATGTCAAGACATCCAGTTTGACATTTTCACAATGGGCCTTATGCCAGGTCTGTTATCCTCCTGAAGAACAGACTGAATTAAATACTGAACTGAAGCAGAAAAATCAACCTGCCTATTATTCAGTATATGCTGTCACTGATGAATGTCACAACATCCAGTTTGACATTCAGACAGTAGGCCTTATGCCAGGTCTGTTATTCTCTTGATAAACAGACTGAACTACATACTGAGTTATAACAGCCAACCAGCTATTCTATACCTCAGTATCTGTTGTCAGGGATGAATGTCATACTATCCAGGTTGACATTCAGTAAATCCTGTATTAGCTAAACCTGCAGCATACTACTCAAGTATGTCATGACATCAGTCAAGACATCAGAGTACAGTTAGTGTTTTAGCACAACATGCAGCCAATCAAACATCTACAAAGCATGTCATGACATTAGTCAAGACATTAGACTCCAGTTAGTGTTTTAACATAAAATGCAGCCAATCAAACATCTACAAACTCCCCCTTTGGCAAATTTTTGGCTAAAACAACTTGACATCACAACAGAGTTCACAGCAGCGGAAAACACACATCCTAGCAGAGTAATACCATAGCTAATACACTTAAAACAGCACCACACTCAACACACATACAGAAGTTAAATAAAACTTCTAACAGCAGCACAACCTCTGGATTAGAGGATCTTCAATATCTGTTCAAGCACGTAGCAAATAATCTGTTGTCCTGGGGTACAGGTGTTACTCCCCCTTTTTGTCAAAAATGTTGCCAAAGCAGCACTAAAAATCTTGATTTTACTTCAAAGCTTCAATCAAGAATACCCCCTCTTGATCTTGCTTTACAGCTTAGATCAAGGCACCACCCACTTGATCTTGCTTCACAGCTTTGATCAAGTAGACACACACTCTTGCTTCACAGCAGGTACACCCATATCAGATTCCATGACTTTGAGTCTGACATCTTGAATCACTCCTGCATGAACACTTTCTTGAACTCCAGCAGGCACATAGGCTGTATCATGTTAGGATATCCCCTTAACATCTTGTTACCACACTTGCAGCAAGTAACATACAGGCTCATTCTAATATATCATAATGAGACACACTACATCCATATTTCCTTATGACTGTAAGTTTCAGAAGGAAATAACAATATTGTCCAAGGCAATGTCATGACATCCGGTCAGACATTCTCCTGCTCACTCAGCCTTGACACACACCACATCATCCCAATAACTAACAAGGTGTCATACCTTGTTATCTGAGGACTCATAGACCACAAGCTTGATGATTACTTGCAGCACAAAGACAGAACTCCCCCTGTCATGAACAACCAACTCTCCTCTTGAAACTTGGAGATCACACATTAACATATCCAACACCCCAAAGTTGGACCTGCACATACTTCCTGATTCAAGGAGAACCCAGACCACTTGATGAATGGAAAACATAAGACGCATCTTCATGTCTTCAAGAGCACACCCTCTGTTCAACCCTCTTGGCTGAACACATCCACACTCTGTGTCAATCTCTCTTCTAACCAGAACAGAAAACCACTTCACAAAATGTTCTAACATAAGTTAGGACATCCTTCACAACATAACAAAGAACACCATCTCATAATCTTCAGATATCACTGAGTCACCAGCTTGATCCAAAAGAAACCAGACACAAATTCGGACATATACATTCTCATCCCATTACAAGAGATAATCTTCCATAGATAGCTCAGAACTCCTACCACAAGCTCCAAGAGATGAATAGGAAACACCTCATTTTGTCTTCAACTTACTACTTTTCTGCTCAAATGTAATTTGTCTCAGACTTTCCTCAAGAATAATCAACTGCCATACGTTGATTATCTTGATTCTTCGAACTCACTTCTGAGATAGACCAAATGCCACTAGTTGATTACCTCCTTCATGAATCCTCATATGAAAAAGTCAAATGCCACTTTTTGACCTCTCCAAGTTTATCAGACTTCTCCCAAAGATATTCTGACCTTCCAAGTGAGACTTGAACTTCAAGCTACATGTTAAACAAAACTTAGATTCTCTAAGACATGAACATGTAACATCTTCTCCATCCAGCAACTTCAAAGAACTGCAATGAGAACGATCTTTTTGAAGTACCCAATCTACAACTCTGTAGACCCTTCTATCTTAAGTTGGTGTTACGACGGTTAATATGAGTTATTACCACGATTAATATGAAAACCGTTGTAAATTGTGTGTTACGAAATGTCTATTTTTAGGAATGTTTGTTGATTAATTATTTGTATATGTTTTGGTTTTTTTGTAAAAAGAGAATGTATAGTGTGTCATTATAATTTTGTTTTGTTAAGGATATGTTTAGGTTTTGTTGTGGTTCAACAAAACTATTTGTTCTGTTTAAAAAAAAATACATGTTAAAATAAAAAAAATCATAAAAAAAATTTATAAAAAAAATTAGAAATTAGAGTTTTGCCCTCGGTTGCTTCCTCTAACTGAAGTAAAATTACTAAATATATTTCCTCGATTCTGAAATTCAATCGAAGGGGAAAGTGAAATGCACATTTCAATTTTGAAAGTACAAAAATCTTATTTCAGAGGATCAAATCCATGATAAGTTCCAAATTTCGCATAAATTGACAAATAATCATGACACACTTTCCATGACACGTTTTTTTTAACTTGTCCTCAAAACTGATATAAAATATTTCTTTCAGTTGAAATAATATCACTTATTTATAATAGTGTGCACAAACCTAAAAATAAATAATATAATTATTTCATGAAATTTAAAAAATAGTAAATTGTAAGTCATATCACAATCAATATATCATTTTAACATCCATTTTTCTTTCTCTCAATTGTCTCCGTTATTATAGTTTTGTGTGTAAATAACACATATTTCATGACATGTAACATTTATCTTATTTTTATTTAACTTTATACACATAAAACTATAACTATAGTAATTTGGCTATCCATTTACTCATCATTAGCACCACTAGATGACATAGATTAACAAATTCACCTAATCGAGAAACATTTGACACAATCAAAAACTAATTTGAAATATTAATAAAGTAAAAAATATATTAGAAATTATAATAGAGTCAAAAATATGTTTGAGAGAAGTATATAAAGACAAAGAACAATTTAATAATTCAATTTTAATCTTTCTCATCTTTATCATCAAATATTGAATTCAAACAACCTGGATCATATTACACCAAAATTGTATTGAAGATCAAAAACAGGTACTAAACATTTCAACACACATTTAGTAGTGGCACTCAAGACCCAAATTCACAAGGTGACCACTCCATAGCTTCCAAAGGCCTATAGTAGAAAAAGGGGGACAATCACAATTACTCATACAAAAGCACCCAATTAGTAGCACCATGCATGTTTGAAAAATTCCCCATCATTCAAAGAAATCTCAAAAACAACACAAGTCTTGGAAGGTGCAGGGGACGTGTAATTCTATTGAAAATATTGTTGTCATAACTAATCCCAGCAAATTGACTAGGTGGAATCATGGAACATGATATAAAAACCGACATGCTAATGAAGTGGCCCTTTATTTGTCATCATTACCACTTATAGTTGTTTTTACCTCCACCCATTAGAACCGAATTTAGCAAGAGAAAAGGTTGAACTTGAACATGCTTCATTTGGAAAGCAAACAAAAAAAACATCAATATCCTAAAAAACTCGATTGATTAGAAAATAACAACCAAACAAATGTAACTTTAAACCGTGCTAGTCAATTAACCCTTTCCAACAAAACGATAAACAACAACACCAACTCTAGAACCATTACAAGGAGTATCAACATGCAAAACATCAATGGAAAAATGTTTCCTCGCTTTCTTGAAGAACACACACTCCTTTTTCCACCTCTTCATATGAGCCATCACAAACACAATCTTCTTCCCAACCAACAACAAACGCAGCGTTTCAATCAACGGCTCATAGAGGTGATCATGATACACTACATCCGAAGCTACGATAACATCAAACTCTCTCCCAATCATCTCCACGTCATCAGCATGGCCCCACCTCAACGGCGCAAACGTAACATTCCCACCGCTGGACCCCACAACACCCGCGTTCGCTTCCGCGTTGAACTTGAGATTGGGAACTACGTGAGGGAGGTCCGTTAGGGTTACGTTGCTTCCGAGAGTAGCGGCGGCGACTATACCGACTATCCCGGTGCCGGAGCCGAGTTCGAGAATCCTCAGAGGGACGTTGGCGTTGCGTGTAGTGAAGACGGTGGAGAGAGGGCTGTTGGTGGGATTAATGCGGTGGCTGTCGAGGAGGGAGACGAGAGAGGTGGCGGCGGGCCAGAGCTGGAAGGAAAGGCCTTCTGAAGGGAGGAGGCGAATGGTAACCGTTGATTGAATCGAAGGGAGGAAATGCTTCTGAAGCAACTCATGCTTCGGTGAATCGTCTTGTACGGTAGAGAATGCGTTTGGTTTGTTATCTTCATCGGTTAAGAGGTTTGAGAAAGGGTTTATTTCATCGTCGTCTTCCATTTTAACTCGCGTTGACTTTGTGGTAGCGCCGTTAAGACGGTGAGGTTTGAGGGCTCTCCGGGTTTTTATATTCAAGACATTTCACATGTTGTGAGGCTAGATTTACGTTTATGTCTATTTAAGGCATTGTAAATTTGAATATAGAAGGATAATGGATTCGGATTTGGATTTAATGCAGTAACTACGTAATGGATTTGTTTCGGCCGTTTGATCTAAAATGGATGGTTGTGATCTTTATAATTAATTTCATTAAAATGTATAATATAATCCGTGAGATCTCCGGTAAGCGGCTGAGATGCAATACAGCGTGTAATTGTGTGCTGTTTCTTCTTCAGCATTCAATCCAGATCCAAGGTTAATGGGTCCTACTTTTTCACATATGAAAAGATAAGGCATCTCATATCGGCAATGGTAACTTCGTGTTCTTAAAAACACAAGTTAAAAATTAAAAAATAATGATGGATTAAAAATTGTGTATTGATTTTAAATATAAAATTAATTTTTTAATTGTTTTTTTTAATATAAATTTTTTATAAGTGGATTTCTTATCTTATGTCCATATGGCACAAGTTAACATTATCCATTTTAATTATACTGATTTTAAGATTCCAATCATTTGTTAGATTTGAAGGGGAAAAAATCTCTTAATTTGATGCTTTTTATTTTTAGTCAATCCATTTTGAAAATTTTTGAATTTTATTTTCATTGAAATTTTCATATCTCCTCCAATTTTGGATATGTAACGTTAAGATATAAAAAATATTTTTAATGATGTAGAATAACTGCTAGAATAATTTATTTTTAATATATTTTTATAGAATTAACTAAAAATTAATTATCTAAATTATTTTTTAAAATCAATTAATTAATTGAAATTTGGACCGATTGATATGGGATCTTCTTATTGAATCTGTTGTGTGGGGTCGACGTTTGAAATCATTACGCTCGCTTGAGAAAGTTGTGTAATAGTACAATTATTCGAAGGTGGAAGGTATTTACTAGGAGAGAAGTTGCATCTATAGGTAATTTTAAAGAAAATGGCAATGTGAATGGCACACCCATGTAAAATTTATGTCAGATACATCTAATCTCAATAAAGGAAATCCATATCAGTGGATCTCCTCTAGAGTGCAATGAACATGGTGATTCATCTAAATTTTTTGATATCCTACTGAATGTGAAAATACAAATTGTTGATGGTTTATGATAAAGAGATATTCTGATCCAAAGTTGGAATCGAGTTCAAATGTTTTCACTCAATTTCCTTCACCAAATGGCCATATTCAAGATCATCATCATCATTGTGAATTCAGTTGATCTTATATTTTTAGCAAAAATATGACAAGTACTGAATATTGTGAAGAAACATTACAAAAGCTATTGAAATATTACAAATACTAGAAGAATAAAGAGAAAAGTAAGCATACACCTTCTAGATTGAAAGAAGCTTTAAGCAGCAAATGTATGAGAATTTTAAGCAGCAAATGTATGAGAATTCTGAAGTGGATTGCTGCAATATATCTTGTTGTTTCTAACTAACAATACATGCACAATGTATCTTGTTGCAATACCATCAATTGGGCTTCAAGGATACACCATCTGTTAAAAAAAATCTCAATTTATGCATTAAATGTTTCATAATTTATGGTATTGCTTTCTTAAGGGAGTTTAGCTACATCGTATCGTGAATTAGTTAGTTGCTTAAAAAAGTTTCCTTGTTCTTGGTGGAATGTGTAGTTGTGTTGATCCTAAGCCAATGAATGGTTCTAAATAAGTCCCACATCTTTTTTGGATAAAACATTGCTAGTGTTTATATATTTTTTTCATGCGTGTATGATTAACATGTTGGATGCTAGGTTTGAGTTCAATCTTAATTGATTTTGGGTCTAAAATTTATTTTAAGTATTTTAATTAATTTATAAAAAAAATCATAATTAAAAGTATTAATTTATTTAATAAAAAAATTTAAAAAATAATAATTAATAAATTATCCTAATTATTAAAATTACATCACAGATTAATTTTTTATCTTAATCATTAATGTTATGTAAAACTTAATGAACCAACGAAATCTTAAGAATCAATTTTTAAAATGGAAGAAAACATCAAGAGGATCAAATGCATCTAAACCAATAAATTTAAATAAATTTTTATCCTTATTTTAAATAAAATAAAATATTTAAGTTTTTAATCAATATTTATATTATTATTTAAATAATTAATAAAATACCCTAACATATACATGAAGTTGGGTATTGTGACTCTTTATGTTGCTACTATGATACTTGAGAGAATTTTATTGTTATTGAGATCTTAATTGAGAAAATAAATTGTTATATAATTATACCGTTAATAAAGAGTTTCTTAAGTATATAAGTGAAAAAGTTATTATTAGAAGTCGGTATGTTTGATAAAAATGATTAATTATTTTTACTTACAAAGAAAATGTAGAAAAATAATTAATTAAAATTAAGAATACTACAATATTTAAGCATTTGTGAATAAGTTATAAAGGATGAACATATTATAACTATAACTGATTAAATGAAATTGTTTTATGTTTAAAATGAAAGAGTGATATTCTATATAGTAATATTATGATAATGTTTTTTTATAAAAGATAACAATATACAAAACATAATCATAACAATATAATATATAAGAATGTCATATAATAAATGTGCAACATAATCATAACAACATAGGCATGGACTCTGTTGCAAGAAAAAATACAAAAAGTTACATCATTTTAAAATGTTACATTAAAATTTACCTATTATATGTTTTTTTATATAACAGAAAGGATTATATATAGTTAAATTTAAGGGTAATAATTCCCATAACATCCACGTCTAACAAATGTCTAATTTGATTAAGAGAAGAGTCGAGAAAATAATATTAAGTTTGAACATGCCACCTATAATGACTAAAACATCAACATATTGATTAGTCTTCCTAAAAGAATAAACCACAACGGTCTTCTATTAATCAACATATTGAAAAATATTTTTTATCAAATCTCGGTTTGTCATATTATTAGATATTTCTATTATAAGAAAAGAACTCACCAGCAACGTGATTTTGTGACGAAAAATTCATATGGATAAAAAGGAGAGTTGCGACGTGAAAAATATGACAACAAATATTTAAAATAATAAAATAATGAACATCAAGTTTTTACATGAGGGAATTAAAAAATTTTGAAAATGTTTTTGTGATGTGTAAAACACGTGAAAAATTAAAAAAATCAAAGTTGGATATGTTGACCGTTGGAATTAATTGAGGTGTGGGTGGACTGACAACTTTACGCTTTCCACGTCGTTAATATTTTAGCGTTCTGACACTCAGGTTTGGTGACATGATAATCGCGTCGCTACCATATGACATGTTGGTTTAGTGACGTGATTTTCACAACATTGAAATTACTATTTAATATGTCAATTACACTACTCCTCATACATTATTAGAAGAGGGGAAATCATATTTAACAATATTTCATCTTCCTTTCTCTCAAAATACACATTCTACCATCAATTTTTTCTCCCCTCCCTCACCATTTTTGCAATGCTCCATCTTATCCGATTTCTTCACTCAAAGGTAAGTATTATTATTTTTATTTTTATTTTGATTAAGCTTCTCCATTCTTGATTTTTTTTATTTTTTTATTTTTTTATTTTTCTTGATCAAGACTCAAGAAGTTGATCAAGATTAAACAAGCTTTATTGATTGAATAAAGCTTCTCCATTTTATTTAGTTTTTTCACTTAAAGATATGTATTATTTTTTATTTTCATATGTAAGTATATATTTAATTATGGATTGTTTGATATTTTTTTATATATTATTTATATTTTTTGTATTTTAGTAAAATAAAATATATAAATAAATTTAATTATTTATTTATTTTTTAAAAAATATTAAATTCAAAAGCATTTTTTATTTTTATAATTTTTTTAGTGTTTATAATATATTTTTTTAGTGCTTATAGTATATTATTAAATCCGAAAAGATTATTATTCAAAAATATTTATTTTTTTATTTTTTATTATATATATTCAAAGTCCAATTCTTTGGCAAACCTTTCCCAAGTCCAGTTCCCGTCTGGTAAACTATTTCAAAGTCCAATTCTTTGGCAAACCTTTCCAAAGTCTAGTTCCCGTATGGCAAACCATTTAAAAATCCAGTTCATTGGCAAATTATTTTCAAGTCCAGTTCCCGTCTGGAGAACCATCTCCAAGTCTAGTTCTCGTCTGGCAAACCATTTCAAAGTCTAATTCATGGGCAAATCATTTTCAAGTTCAGTTCCCATCTAGCAGATCATTTCCAAAGTCCAGTTCTCGTCCGACAGTTCATTTCAAAAGCCATTTCACGTATGAAAAATACTTTACAAAATACCAGTTCTCGTCTGGTAGATTATCTCTTAAACCAGTTCCCGTCTAGTTCACTTATTTTGATACCAGTTCCCGTATGGTAGTCTATTTTTCGTAACTAGTTCTCATCCGGTAACCTACTTTAAAATCAGTTCCCATATGATAAACAAAAACAAAGTCAGTTCCCGTCTGGCATCTTAATCCTTTTCACCAGTTCTTGTCTGGTAACTTATCCTTCAAGTTTTGTTCTCATCTGGTAGTACACCTTCAAAGTCCAAATTCATTGGAAATAAAAAATAAAACCCTACAAAAATTCAAATACCTGGTTGCGTTCCCTCATGCATTGCATACATGCATGACTTCCCCGATGAAATGGGAAGTTTCAAAAACACAACCATATTAATAATCAGCATACTTATGCATAACCTTATACAAAATTAAACAAAAATATTTGCATTCCTACACGCACATCTAAAATTGCATACTACATGCATCTCATGCATCACCACATCCATAAATACTTCCATTCAAAGTGGGAATGTCATAAAAAAAATCATACATAACACCAATCAGGATCCAGGATCAATCGTTTGTATCCCGGACATTCCTCAATCAATGGAGTTATTACCTTGCATGTGCTCGTGGAATTATTTCCCAACAAGTCATTCTTTAACTTTATGGTTGGCGATGATATTTCCCAGCATCTTTTCTTTATTTCTCCCCAAGCAGAGGTTGCCCTAAAAAGGCCTCTTATGAGTTTTTCCCCTACAGTTTTGCTAGTAAATCTCCTCAAAAGAGAGTCTTTTCTGAACTATTTCCCCCAACAGATGAACGTTTGAGATGTTGCTTCGTTGATTCGGAGAATCCCATTTGTTGTTTAAGATACTGTTTTGTTGATTTGAAGAATCTCATTTTCTTTTAGAGATACTGCTCTAGTATCCTCGAAGAGTCTTAGATACAATTGAGGTATCATTCCCCTTGTTGGAATATCTCGATTAGATCATATAAGATGTTCCTTCGTTGATTCAGAGAATCTCATTTGTTGTTTGAGATACTGCTTTGTTGATTTGAAGAGTCTCATTTGTTCTTAGAGATACTGCTATAGTATCCTCGAAGAGTCTTAGATACGATTGAGGTATTATTCCCCTTGTTGGAACATCTCGATTAGATTATATAAGATGTTGCTTCTTTGATTCAGAGAATCTCATTTGTTGTTTGACCTGATGCTTTGTTAATTCGAAGAATCTCATTTGTTCTTAGAGATACTGCTCTAGTATCCTCAAAGAGTCTTAGATACGATTGAGGTATCTCTCCCCTTGTTGGAATATCTCGATTAGATCATATAAGATGCTACTTCATCGATTCATAGAATCTCATTTATTTTTGAGATACTGCTTCGTGGATTCAGAGAATCTCATTGACTTTTGTTTGAGATATTGCTCTAATATCCTCGGAGAATCTTAGATAAGATTGAGATATCATTCCATTATTGAAATACTTTGATTATATCATATAAGATACTGCTTCATTGATTCCGAGGGAGTCTCATAAGCTTTTATTTTGTCTAGTATCCTCAGAGAATCTTAGATACGATTGGGATTTCATTCCATTTTTAGAAACTCTTAATTATATCATAAAAGATACTGCTCTGTCGATTATCAGAGAGTCTTAATTGTTTCATTTACTTTCGGATGACTATCTCACTCAGGGCCGGGTCTGTGGGTGTGCGAGGTGTGCCACCGCACAGGGCCTCAAAAAATTAGGGGGCCTCAAATATTAAAAATACATTAAATATTTATTATATACATAGTTTATTAAACACATGTTTGATGTTAATGCAGTGGTCTGGCAGAACTGTATCAAGTTTTTGATGGTCATGACCTGAGTTCAATTCCACCTTTCTAAAATCTTGATCTACTTTATTTTACAAAAGTGTAATAGGAAGGAATCAAACACCATTGTTGTTTAACCTAACAAAGAGAATAGTCACTATTTTAATTATTTTAAATTTTTTAAATAATATCAAAGATCAACTATATAACTCATTCATTTTATTATTAGATTTTTATGATAAATTATCATAAAATATTATTTATGACTTGATGTTTTTTATATAAAAAGAAATATAACTTTTCTAAAGATGTATTATTGTTGAATTTTTTTTTTTATAATTATTTTTTACTATATTTTTTAATATTATTTACATTTTAAATAAAATTTTAATTTTTTTTTAAATATTTTTTTTATTAGAGTTCAACATAAAAGATTAGATCAGGGCCTCCAAATGTTTTGGGCCGGCCCTAATCTCACTACATATCTCACTATATTTCTCATTGCATTTTCTTTATGCATTTCATCCCTGCATCTTGAAGGACAAAATTCGAGATCTTTTCGTATTTAATTATCTTCTACCACGAATGTACGAAGACCGTTGTCATTCAATACCTTATGGTTTAAGATAATTAAATAGGAGCAGCTATCATACCCCAATTTTGTCCGGGTATTTTAAATTCATCTGATACATGTCCATTTGTCAAATTTTGCATTTTTTAGCCATATGCATTTTATCATCAAATAAAGATGTATTATTGTTGAATTTTATTTTTATAATTATTTTCTACTATATTTTTTAATATTATTTACATTTTAAATAAAATTTTAATTTTTTTCAATACTTTTTTATTAGAGTTCAACATAAAAGATTAGATCAGGGCCTCCAAATGTTTTGGGCCGGCCCTAATCTCACTACATATCTCACTATATTTCTCATTGCATTTTCTTTATGCATTTCATCCCTGCATCTTGAAGGACAAAATTCGAGGTCTTTTCGTATTTAATTATCTTCCATCACGAATGTACGAAGACCGTTGTCATTCAATACCTTATGGTTTAAGATAATTAAATAGGAACAACTATCATACCCCAATTTTGTCAGAGTATTTTAAATTCATCTGATACATGTCCATTTGTCAAATTTTGCATTTTTTAGCCATATGCATTTTATCATCAAATAAAGTCACCATATTTATGCATATATGCATATATAGTTAAAAAGTCAATATAAAGTCAACATTTTACATTTTGAAGAAATTGACTAAAATTGCATTTTTTTTTATATTATGCATGTAGAAAAATAAATTCATGGTAATTTGATTTATCATCAAAATATCCATTTGAATTTTATTAATCTTTTTCATGCACCATAAAAAAATCAATCTTTATAGAAAACCTAAAATATCTCTCATTTATTACATCATTATTCCATGCATATATTACATATTAATTATTCACTATTTAATTAAATAAATTTCTGAAAGGCACTCACACTCTTTGCATAATTTCTAAACTACTATTTTCAGAACTTATAAATAAAACCATTCTCATTCATAAATCTCACAACCAATCATTTACAAAAACTAAGTCAAAACTCTCTTCATTTTTCTCTTCATTTTCTTTCAAGTCATTTCTTTCTTTTTATTAAATAGATAAGATCTTATGTTTTTTCTTTATTTAATTCTATTATCTTTTTACTCTTACTTTATATTTTTAATACCTTAATCATCACAACTTTGTACGGAAACTCAATTGAGTTCAAAATCAAGAGTTGAAAAGTGTTATTGAACCTCCATAAGCAAAATTGATTTGTTGTTGTTTAAATAGATCTTATGTTTGTTCTTTATTTAATTTTATTGCATTTTTACCCTTTATTTTTTATTTAGTATCTTAATAATCACCATTTTGTATGGAAACTCAATTGATTTCAAAATCAAGAGTTTAAAGTGTTCTTGAACCTCCATGAACAAAAAACTTCAAATGTAAATTGATGTTTTTTTTACATAAATAATGTATAGAGTAACTTTTCAACATCATCCCGAACATGAATTCATAGTTTGTTTGTCATGAGGGTGGATAAAAAGGTCAAATCAAGCAAATATATGATACTGCATTTTGTTGATTTTCGAATTTTATTGTTATTCATTTTCTGATTTTTAATATACCATTATGTTTGTGAGATCGAGTAGATAAATTTTCATTATTTATTTGCTTGATTTCGTAAAAAGTTGAGAAAGTTATGGTGTTTTTAAATTTTTGTGTGAACCAATTTTCTTCCATTTTTTGTTACTACGGGAAGGTTGGGGAAGATGAAGTCTTCTCACACCCCTTAATTGCTCAACATACCCATGTGGGCTCCCCCTCCTTTGGGCCTAGAGCATTTTTTTAGCCACCCCCAACTTTTACTTTATTTTTGTCTTTTGTCTTATTTATTTATTTATTGTTTTATCTATTTATTTTTGTTCTTTCTTTTATTTTCTTTAGTTTTTTTAATTCTTTTACCTCTTGTGTTGATAGTGTGCCCCCTCTCATTTATTATTTCTTTCACCTTTTTATTGTTTTATTTTTTATTTTATTTTATTGTATTTTTAGTTGATGCATAATTGTTAATCCAAAAAGACAAAATGAATATTAAAATTAACCTTTCAAAAATACTAAAAATCAAAGGTGTTTGATCAACATCAAGTATATTTTTCAAAATCATTTCAAACCCATCCAATTTTATTATCGATTCAAAACCATGTTAAACCATTAAAAATCAAATGATTCCAGATTCAATGTCGAGCTCGTTTCCCCACCTTTGTAAGTCGTTCGCTTTTAGCATCGTCATCAATCTCACATAGCTTACTCTTGGGCTTTCTTACAATGAGACCTTATTCAATTTTAATTAATTGATTAAGGGATTGATCCACCAATTATATCCTTAATTCATCCATAAACGCAAATTAAAAACCTCGACTTAATGTCGAGTAATTTATTAAATCAAAACTAAAACACTCTAATTACACTTGAACATAATTTAGGAATGAAAAAGGGGATGATTTCGAGCCTTCGACTCCTCTCCTCAATTGTTTGGGTATGAGTTCCTTTACTCGATTAGTCAAATAATTGTCATTTCTCTTAAAAACTTAAAAAACGATTAAATTAAATCATTTTCATAATAAACTAAACGAAAATGGAGATGGTCTAGAGCCTTCGATTCCTCTCCTCAAATGCTTGAATATGAGTTGCCTTACTTAGTCATTCGCCATTTGTCGTTTATCTAAAATATCAACCATACACAAACCTATTTTCATAACAACTTAGACAAAAAACAAAGTGGTCTAGAGCCTTCTATTCCCTTTTTCGAATACTTGGATACGAGTTTCCTTACTCGCTCATTCGAGTATTTGTCATCCATTTAAAACACCTTAACTATTATCAAACTCTTTTATAATTAAGGATGAAAAAGAAGATGGTCTAGAGCCTTCTATTCCTCTCCTCGACTATTTGGATACGAGTTGTCTTACTCGACTATCCGAATAATCATCATTCAAATAAAACTTTCAACATATTAAATCCAACTTGTCACCCCGTGTGATCAAAACTCTTTTCAAAAGAACATTGTTTAGTCCTTTCTAACACACATAACAAACTAGTGCTTAAGCCTCCGCCGAGAGTAGATAAGCCAATGTTTAGCCTTTAGAACACGATCTAAACAATTATTCATTAAAAGACACCAATAAACTGTAGTTCCCCAAACTACGAATGCTCTGATTTCCTTATTGCACCATAAGGATATGTAGACACGAGATTGCGAGATCTTGGCGAGCACACTAATAAAAAACCTCCATTTCCCCCCTTTTGAGGTTTCCATTCACTTCTCTTTTCAATCTCTTTATCACTCGAAGAAAACAAATAACATTAGCTAACATTCAAAATCGCAAATTATACTAAGAGGTTCCCGTTGAGTACAACAGACGTGAGGGGTGCTAATATCTTCCCTTTGCGTAATCGACTCTCAAACCCGAATATGCTTGCGACGACCATTATTCTATTTTTAAAGGTTTTATCGATATTTTCCTATTCCTTCATTGGGATAAATAAAGTTTGGTGGTGACTCTGTTTGAACACATTTTTACGCGACCATCGTGAGGAATCATATTTTTTGAGATGCGACAAACCTACATGCTCCAGTTGGATGGTAACCAACTAAAATCATAGGTTCATTTTTATCTTCAAGTTTGGTTCTTCTTTCATTTGGCACATGTTTATAGCATAAGGACCCAAATAATTTGAGATGAGTGATGCAAGGCTTGTTTCTCGACCAACATTCTTTTGTCATCTGATTCTTTAAATTCTTGGTAGGACATCTGTTTAGAACATAAGCAGTAGTAGATACTGCTTCACCCTAGAATTTATAAGGCAATGACTTTTGTTTCAACATTCACCTATCCATTTCAAACAAGCTTATATTCCTTCTTTCAGCCATACCATTGTGTTGAGACGTGTAGGGTGGAGTTACTTCATGTAAAATGTCACTTCCATGATAAAATTACTTGAATTCATGGGAATTGTATTCCCCTCCTCCATATGTCCTGAACATGTTTTTCAGCCATAGCCTTAAACCTTTTGAACATGTTTAAAGCTTCTCATTTTCTCTTTATCAGGTACATCCACAACATCCTACTGGATTCATCTACAAATGAAATGAAGTAATTGCTTCCTCCACAAGAAAGAGTTTCAAAAGGACCACAAATGTCAGATGAAACTACATTCAGTACATGTTTGACTCTCATTGACATCTGCTTCACAAAAGGTAACATACCTTTCTTCCCAAGCATGCACATGTCACATGCTTTATCAGGTGTCATTATTTTAGGCAATCCTTTTACTAAATTCATAATATTCAGCTTGCCTAGACTTCTAAAATTCAGATGACCATACCTTTTGTGTCAAAGTCAGCTTTCTTCATCAAGAATTAATGAATAAAGACAATGTGATTCTGAGGCCTTCAAACTAGCCTTCCATATTTTGTTTCTGGTCATAGTTGATTTTAGAACCATTCTTTTCTTCTTGTCATATAACTTCAGTGAGCCTCATTCCATGATTACTGAGAATCCTTTCTCTACCAGCTGACCAATGCTCAACAAATTATATTGCATACTAGAGTCAAATAACACATCTTCTATCAATGATGTTTTGCACTCCTTTCTTTATATGACAATCTTGCCCATGCCTTATGCCATTAAGCTTTTACTGTCTACCAGCTTCACACTTGTTTTCTTGTTTGAGTTAAAGTCAGTCAACCACCCTTTGTGTCCAGTGATGTGGTTAGAACAACCAGAGTCTAAGTACCACACATTAGAAGCTGGAGCCCCTTCAGAGGTAGTTATTATCAACATGAAAAGGTCTGAATCTGAATCATCTTGCCCCATGTTAGCTTCCTCTGCACCAGTCTTTTTCTTTCCCTTTCCAAACCAGCAATCTGAAGCAAAGTGACCATACTTCTCACAATTGAAGCATTGAATCTTTCTCTTGTCTTGAAACTTTTTCTTATTTTGAAATTTTCTAGATTTCCTCCTCTCTTAGAATATTAATATCTTTCTTCAAACTTATTCTTCTCTTTGCTATCTGGCGTGACTTACCTCTGGTGCTTTCCTTTTCCCTACTTCCATCTTCTCTTCATGTCATCAGAACCTCCCTTTCTTGAATGAGCAATCAGGGCATGTTCATAATCTTTATTTGTCTCTCTTTGATTCAGTCTCAAATTTCTAGCTTCCAGAGATCCTTGCAGATACTCCATTTTCATTGTTTCCATATCTTTAGTTTTCTCAACTGTTATTACTATCATATCATATTGAGGAGTGATACTTCGAAGTACCTTTTCGACCTTCATTTTTTCTGTCAAAGTCTCTCCATAATTCTTCATCTGATTGGTTAAGTCTTGAATTCATGTGAAGAAATCTGATATCGATTCACCCTCTTTCACATGCAGCATTTCATACTGCTTTCTCAAAGACTGGAAGTGCACACTCTTGACTTTGGCATCTCCACCATACTATTTTTCCATCATATTCAATGTTTCTTTCGAAGTTGTAGTATGAGCTATTTTATCAAACACCTTCTCTTCAACACGGTGAATGTAAAATAGGACCTCCAGATCTTTCTTCTTGAATTCCTTGTATGTTGCCTTCTGAGCATCTGTCGCATTTTCTGCCAGCGGTTGAAGCCCCTCTGCTACATACTCAGACACATCTTGAACATTGAAGACGACTTTCATCTGAATGCACCATTTTCCCGGTTCTTGCCATCAATAATTAGAAGATTTGCATAAAAGTTGTTACCGCCTATTCCAATCATAGCTACAATCACTATTGAGTCTGAATCAGAACAACTCTCGTGATACCATATGTTGGTGTTATCACACTGTAGCGGTGTATTCGTCGCTATATGATCTATCGATTAAATCATAAGCAAGGTATACAATGAAATTTCGAGTCGCCACCGCACTTTTATTTATCCAAAGGACTGGCTAAAAAGCGAACAAAAGCCTAAGAAGTTTTACACGTAGAAAACTAATAAAAGATCAGAGAGTCTGGGTAAGGGGTAAATTACGCAATGGGAAGGTGTTAGGCACCCACTACGTCCTAGGTACTCCTAGGGAGCCCTTTTCACACTTGTTGTACTAAATTGTTATTCGTTATGACATAAGTATTGTGCAAACATGATTGGGATGATGAGAAAAGAATATACAATTTTATTATTGGGTTTGAACGGATGAACCCGCTGCCTACGTACCTTCCATCAAAGGTAAGGATCAAAACGCCGTAGTTCGGCTAAAAGATTTCCAAAAGGTTGGTGGATTCAATTTTAAACACAAGCACTGAGGCTTTTCATTATCAATGGGAGAAAACTCGACCAAGACCAACATCCACCATGTGAGGATAGCTTCGACGCACTAGAGGGGTTAACCCTGTTTTCAGTACGGAAGTCTTATAGTCGACTCACTAAAGATAAGGTGAGGTTTACATCAACCACAATGATAATTGAAACCTATGGCTAATGTGTGAAAAGATTAACAATGGACAAAGCCAAAACAAGTGAATGGGTGAAGTTAATTGATTGTGATTATGAAAATGGAGTCAAAGTATGATTAAGATTAATTCAAATGAGTATTATGAAATGAAGTTTGAAAAAGGTCAAGGACTTGGGTCCAGGTTTTTAGTTTGGAAAACATGAAGATGTTTGCACAATATCTATGTTAAGTTTGAAAGATAAAGTGTGAAAAGGTTTAGGACATAATGGGGATGAATGGATGAGTATGGATAGTAAAACTTCTTAGAAGGTTCACTTCTTGAAATCATATAGCAGATGATTCAAGTGTGTCCTTTGGAATGACAATAAGCAATAACAAGCAAACAAAGCAAAAGAAAGGCGGATATCGGATGCCAATCAATGGTCTTATACCAATCTCCTAAAACAAAATGAAACTTGGATACCGGATACCAATAGATGGATTTACACCAATCTCCTAAAACAGAACAGGATATCAGAAGCCACTCAATGGTCTTACACTAATCTCCTCAGAAAGAAAACAAAGAAAGGTGAATATGGAAGTCAACTGCCAATCTGTCTGGACTTAGGTTAACTCCACAGTATGGTCCTAGGAAATCCAATGCCACATTGCAGGGACTTACAATGGATCCTCACATACAAGAACAAAAGCAACAATGTGATCATGGGAATGCAAATGCCAACTTGCTGGGACTTACAGTTGCAACCTCACATAAACAAAGAAAGCAAAACATGGATGTTAGATGCCAATCTGTCTGGGCTTACTCTCACATACACAGTATGATCCTAGGAAACAAATGCCAACTTGCAGGGACTTACAGTCGTATCCTCACATACAATCAAACAATGCAACATGATCACAGGAGAGCAAATGCCAACTTGCAGGGACTTAGAATTGCTTCCTCACAATCAAACAAACAAAACAAAAGCTATGAGTGACCAATGAGGTCTTACACTCTATCTTTCCATATCATAGGAGCAAATGGCCAAAAGAGATGGACTTACAATTGTCCTCAATGGGCAAACAACAATGATAGCATCACAAAAGCAAATGAGATGATCATGCATTAATGGCAATTGATGATGATAAATGCATAGCATACAGGCAAACAAGTGCATATGAAGCAATCAATCAATCAATGAATAACAAACAGCACACTCTATAGCCAAACAATGGGGGGCTCACACAAGAGGGTTTGACTATAAAAGTCCACTGTAATAGGTAAACGTCGCTCTTAACCTTGCCATTGAGAGGCTAAGGTGAAGCAGATGAAAAGGAGATGAGGGGTGTGCCTCATTGCTTCTATCCCTGATCAGGGAGAGCATAAAATAATAGAAAGTGGGGGAGTTCAGAAAGATGGAACTCTTTCCCCATTATTGACTCGATTAGATCTTGGGTTTTTATCTCAATGCTTCAACCATGTAATGGGAGCAAAGAGAGGACACACTGAATAGTGGGGGATAGATTGCTTATCCCTACCTTCCACCAATTGCCTTACTTGAAGGACTTTTCCTGCTTGGGACAATTTTAAACACACACAGGCATTGCCTCTTAAGGAGGACTTCAGACAGTTTGCCCGGTCAAATAACAGACCGGGTCTCCAGACTACATGAAGAAGAAAGGTTTATACCTCAAAAGCAATTGCTAAATAGCAAAGCAAAGCAAGTTCAAGGAACTTAAGCAACTAAAGTACCTGAAAAAGTCAAACCAATTAGTAAACAGTTCAACAAAAGGAAATGAACCAATAGTCAACCACAGAGGGACCAATTGTGCAAGGCACAAAGACTCAAGTTACATGAGTCAACCTACAAAACAAGGGTTAGCACGTGATATATGATCCAACTCAATCAAATATGAATGGTCTTTGAGGCATTGGTGCTTAACCTGAAACAATAGCTCAAATGTAAGCTCAAAAGACCACTAGGACTAGCCTAGGGTCAAAGGTGAAAGAAAAAAGTCAAACAGCAAAGAAAAGTCAACCCAATTCATTTTCAAACATTTAAGAAGCAATCTCAATTGGATTCATAATCAAATCATGCATCATTATCATTTCATGAACATAGGAAGGCAATGCATGGCAAGGGAAGCATACAAATAGGTCAACAGCAAGACTTCATTCAAAAGTCAACCCAAACAATCTCAAAAAATTATCAAATAAATCACATTCAATCCTAACATCTAGCATGGCAAGCATGTCAAATTTCATGGCATTTGGATGAGAGGAAGGCAGTCAATTAAAATCATGAAGTCAACATAATTTCAAGTAAGCATAATGAAAGTCAACAAGCATGGGTCAACTTCAAAAAATCATATCAATTTGAAAACAGCAGAGAAATGAGTGAGATTAACACCAATGCAAAGCTTGAGATGTCTAGTTATCACATATGAAATTTCATGGTCATACAATAAGATTTGAGAATTTCACAAAAGATTTGGCAATGTGTATCACATAAAGTCCACAAATGACTAAGCATGGAAGAAAATTCACAATCAAATGGAAAACAGCATGATTAATTCCAAGAAAATTCATACACAAACTAGACATGTGATAGATCATTCATGCAAAATTTGAGATCATTTGGAGGCCAGGAGACATGTGAACAAAAATCAAGAAGATGCACATCATTGGTGTGACACAAATTGTCACACCCTAGTTCACAAAATCATAACTAGCAAACCATAAATGATAAATGCACAATCTTTATATGGAAATGAAGGTGAGCATGTCTAGTTTTACCACAAAAAATTTCAGGGGCAATGGATATGTCATGACAATTTCACAAAAGAAATGGCACAATGTATCATTTATACATACATGTTAGGAAACCAATTATCAATTAAAATCCAGCCAATGAAAAATTAATTAAAAATCACAATAAAATACTGGACATTTTCATGAGTTTAATGCAAAAAATCCCACAATTTTTGGAGTTGAAATGAATAAAAAATGAATTGTTGAAGTTGATGAACATTTTGGATGAAATATGAAACACATAGCATGGTATGGAGTCAAACATGGGGTCAACGGTGGCAAAGCTGTAATTAGCGTGCCACTTAACAAAGCTGTGCGTTTTGGGAGTAGAGAACGAAATGTTCTCATTGGTCCAAACCCAATGGAACAGTAAACGCAGCCAATGAGCTTCAAAGTTCTGGGTTTTCAACATAAACCCTAGGGTTTAACAGCATGGTTTTGAAACTTCATACAAGTTCAATCAACATCCAAACAAATTCAAACAACAAACACACAACAGCATAGCATTTGGCAATGTTCACACAGCAAGCAGTCAACAGCATACAACATAGTTCTCATGGATTTTCTAGGCATGGTCATAAGGTTCAAAACAACAGCATACATTCATGTTATCACCAGCATCAGAACAAAATTCGACCAGTATGGCAAACAGCAAGGTGTTAACAATGTTCATGCAACATTTGAGAACAACTAAACAGCAATAATCATGGGAGTTTTTCTGGGCAATGTTCATGGGTTTTCAAAACAGCAGCAGGGCATTTCATCATTCAACTTCATCATCATGTAATCATCATAAACAAACATCAAGCAAACAGCATGGTAGTAACAATGTTCTTCATGACATAAACAACAAAACAACACAAGCAGGAAAATTTCTGGGCAGGATTTCCTAAACTGCAGCAAGCATTCATCAATATCATGCATTCGACCAAGAACAAAAATCCCAGGAACAACAATCAAGCATGGCAATACACTCATTAAACATTGTACATCATAAATCCATTAGCCATTTTCATCAAAACACACAAACAAACAAGATTCGAGCAAAAACACACATGAGCATTAAACTTTAGATCAGCATATCTTAATGAATATTGGACCATTTTTAACCATTTGAAGCTCATTGAAATCAGCACAAAACAAGCTATCTAAAACATACCATAGCATAGAGAATGAAGAGATCGAGATTTTTACTTGGTTATGAAGAAATGGAGGAAGCAGTGGTGTTTTGAGGTTGTTGTGCTGAAACAGGTGGCTCTTATGCTTGGCAATGTTGAATGCTTGAAGAAAACCAGCTCACACTTGCTTGAAACTCCCAAATCTCGATTTCACCATTGTTGTGACTTGAAGAAAACAGGGCAGGAAGATACAGTTACAGCAAGGGTTTTGACAGTGTTTTTTTGGTAAAATGCAAGTGAGGTTTTTGTTTGAATGAATGAGGTCTGTTACTGCAGGGTTTGACAGGGAATGCAGTTTTTTGATGTTCTTGTTTAAAGCAGGGTCAGAGTTAGGTTACCTTGGAAGCTTGGGCAGAAAAGTGGAAAATGCAAAGCAAGGCCAAAATGCAGTTTTGGATCAGTGCTTTTTTGCAATGTGTTTGATTGTGTTTGATGCTGCTAGTTGGTTCATTTTCAGGACAGGGTTACAAGGCTTGGTTTTGTTCTCTTGTGTTTGGACAGCTTTTGGACAAAAATGCAAGGCAAGGTGAGAGGCTTTTGGTTGGTCATGTGTTTGTTGGTTGCAAGGTAAGGTTGGACTATTGGAAGTTTGGATAGACTTTTCAAATGCCAAGGTGTGGTCTTTAGCTCAAGGTTTTTCTGCTGTGGATGGTGGTGGAAAACAGGTTTTGAAATGGTGAGATGGCAAAGTGAGGCTTGAGAGAAAAATGAGGGAGTGAGTGTTTGGTCTGTTATACTGAGGTTTTAATGTATGACAGAAAATGGCTCAGGTTTTGGTTCATTATGCTTGGACAGAACATGCAAAAACAAACTGAATGCAGCTCTTGGATTTTTGAGTTTTGCAAGGCAGGTTTTGTTCTTCTTGGGTTTTTTACAGCAAAAATGACCTTGGCCAAGAATGAAGTGTTTTTGAGAATGGGAAGTTGGTCTTTTTGCTGCAGTTTTTTCATGACAGAAAAATGATTATCATCTACTGTTTCTTTTTATTGTTTGCAATGGCCAAAGTGGTTTTTTCTTTTGAGCATCAGTGAATTTTTTTGCTTGTGTGATGGCTGTAAGTTTCTTATGACAGAAAAGTGAGGTTTTGAAATTTTGCTGTCCTATCTCCTTTGTGGTTTGGCCAGGTTTTTTGACAGAAAAGTGTGCCAAGCAAGATAAGAGCATGGTTGGAGAAAGAGTGAAGGTGATTGTGGTATGCTGCTACTGTCCTATGTTGGCAGAAAATTCATCATAAGTTTGCTGTTTGGTATAAGGCATTGTTGGAAGTATGGAGTGGAAGTGTCCTTTCCAAAATTTAAGCAAGCAAGGAATGGCTTCTTGTTTTGCTGTTATTTTAGGCTGCAAGTGAGGCTTCAAATGACAGAAAAAAGACTTGCTAATTTTCTGTTTGAAGGTACCAAGGCATGGTTCAAATGTAGGCATGGAGAGCATGGGTGAAACTTGTACTTTTCTTACAATTCAAGTAATCAAGTATGGATTCATGATGGGTGCAAGTACTGCATAATATGAGCTTGCAAACACACTTAAATGATATTTCTGAGCTTTCCCAATTGGCCAAATGTTGAAAAAATGTTTATATCAAAAAGTCAACCATTGGTCAAACTTGCATTTAAATGAGAAAGGTCAAAAAGTGCCATTTTGATTGGTGAAGTTTTGGCTCATGAAATTATATTTTTGGAAAGAGGGGATCAAATGTGACTTGTAGGAAAAAACCCCACCAAAATTGGCCAAACGGTTTGAGAGATATGGCCCTTTGAAGTTCAAGATTTTCTGAAATCGATTCGATCATAACTTGCCAACCACACATGGGAATTGAGAGTTCTTGGACTTTTTGGAAATGGGAGAAAAAGATCTTCAACTTTCATGTTGGGCAAAAATTCATTTGAAGCTTTTATCATGATGTAAGTTGAGGATCAAGACTTTCCATTTTGGTAAGTTTCAGTTACAGGTCCAGTTTCCATTTCTGGAAATTTTCTGTTTGACTTCAAATTCTTCCATGATGAGGTTGGACATGATATATGAGGCTTGTATAGACATGAATGAACTCCTTCAAATCAATTCCATCCATCAAATCACTGATTAAATGGCCAGTTGACCAAGTTTGACTTTCTGTTGACTTTTCTAGGGTTTTGCATGATTGAACCACTTCTGATGAATTCCAAACCCTAATTCCTTGAGACCTTGATTTCCAATGATGTCCCAAGTTGTGTGAACTCTTGATTATTGGTCATGGTGCCCAAATTCTGCAAGAATGGCCACCATCCATTGCTTTGACTGACTGTTGACTGTCTTTGACCTAATTGCTGATAATTGCTTCAACTGCAAGCAACAAGGTTAGACTGACAATATTTTTGTACTTTTTGGATGATAAACATATGAAAAGCAATAATATACAAATGCAAAACATGCTTGGTGATCAAGAACCACACACACAAGGCAACCTACCCACTAGGAGGGAAGCAAAGGCATGCAATGATCCTTGAGGCTATGATATGAGATGATATGGGCCATGAGGGATCTTAGGGCCAAAATTGGGGTCTTACAGATGCCCCTATTTAAGGTCATGCTAGCCGGAGAAGTGAAGTTTAGAAATCTTCATCTCGACGCGGTAGAATGGGCTTAAATAACAGTAATGAGACAAATTTTGGTCCCTAAGAGACCTCATGATGCAAATGTATGTATGCAAAAGACACAAATTCTGTGGGGAATATGGTTAACACAGAAGAAAAGACGATCCATCGGAGTAATACACTCACCAGGAACAGAGACTCTGACAAGACTTTAGTTGGGGATAAACAACACTGACACAACGTGAACAAGACACGACTCTGATTAGAAGATAACAGAAAACAGACTGTAGGCCTCACTGGGGAGTGAAGGACTCACACTGGGAAAAGAAATCCAAAGGAAAATAAATCCATTGGAGAGACACAAGCTGACTCCTGGGGAGAAGCAACGGGAAAACTTCACTGAGGAAGCACCAAAGAATGAGGTGTTACCGGTATGGGGGTAACAAAAAATCAGGAAGGAACACCAAGGATACCGGGTTGTAGGTATGTAACAGGTGACCGACCAAAGACGTGAATTGGTGTGTGTTCCAAAACACTCATCATCCTGAAGAGAGCGAAAGCAAACTTGTTTATAGGATGACTACTTTTGATTCTGTAAAGAATGCAAATCTTACTCAGTTGGGGAAACAAACAAAGTGTTCGACAAGAGAGTGCATGAGATATATTATCTATAGCCGTCAAAACGTAGATAATATACTCGCATGGAAAATTATCCTGAACCGGGTTGTAGGTTGTTTGTAGGATAAAGTCCGAAATCGTGAATTGGTTTGTGTTCCAAAACACTCATCATCCTGAAGAAAGCTAGAACAGCAGACTTGTTTATAGGATGGACATTCGATTCCACAAGGAATACGAATCTGACTCTGTGGAGAAAACAATCAAAAGATTGACTCGAGAGTGAACGAGATATAATATCCATTACCGTCAGAACGTGGATAATATACTCACAAAGGAAGATTATCCTGAACCGGGTTGTAGGTTGTTTGTAGGATAAAATCCGAAGACGTGAATTGGTTTGTGTTCCAAAACACTCATCACCCTGAAGAAAGCTAGAACAGCAGACTTGTTTATAGGATGGACATTCGATTCCACAACGGGAAAACGAATCTTACTCGACTGGGGAAGATCAACAAAGGATTCCGACCAAAGAGCGCATGAGACATATTATTCATAGCCGTCAAAACGTGAATAATAACCTCGCATGGAAGATTATCCTTAACCGGGTTGTAGGTTGTTTATAGGATAGAAATCCGAAAAGAAAGGCATCAGGATACCAGAATAGGTATATAATGATGACCAATCAAAAGGAGCAACAGACATTACCGACAAAAGGGTAAATGAAAGGCGATCTGCTGAGGATTCACTGGTGAAAACCAATGATCCAGGGAACACAATCACTGACACAAGGTGAAAGGACCTACTGGGGATAAAATTGCTAGCATACGGCAATTGTCCACAAAAGACTTGCGAGGGATATAAGTGCTGATCTGAGCGACTTATCCAAGCAAAGGAAAATCAACATCAAGAACTAGATGAAGATAACCACAAGGGAAATTGTCATCGGTTGAGATGAACAACAAAGTTAACTCTGCAAGTGGAGAAAACAGGGTTTATGACTACCGGTTTGTAAGTAGAAAAACCGCAAAGATAGGACTTACGACTGCTGGTTTGTAGGCAGAGGGCCAAAAAGGGTGGAGGTGACCACAAAATTAGGGTTTACATCTACCGAATACGGGATAGAAGACCAACAACTCCACGTGGGGATAGAACGAATCACAAATCCGCACGGGAAACCAAAATAGGGTTTATAACAAACCACAAACTGCTGGAGAGCAGGAAAATAGGATTTACAACTACCGACTGTTAGGTAGAAAACCAAAACTCTGGCTGGAGAATAAAAGGTGTATAACCACAAATTCTGTCAAGAAAGCCAGGAAAAGTAGGACTTATAACCACAGGTATGAGGGTAGCGGCCCAAAATTACTCCGCTGGGGAACAACCCACTGGGAAGCACAAGACATTTGACAAATAGCCAATTCGGGAATAATCCGAAAAGACAGACTGAATCAAGACACGTCCTAATGAGGATGTAACTCAAATAGGAACATCCATCCCAATATATGTGTTGGGAGGAAACAGAAGAAACCGTCATCCACGAGGATATATCTCAGTGGGGAACTGCAGAAGGAAAGGCAACATTTTCTGCTTATGGGGCTGACTCTATATGGAGAGATTTTAAACACCCGACATCTGCTTGGGGAGATCTATAAAGAGATCTATATCACCCGTGCAGGAGAACACGACAAGCAAAAGATATATGGCAAGAAATGCAACATGAATATCTGAATGTTTATGAATATGCATGAATATGCGTGATTTATGTTTGATGAATGCTGACAAAACAGACAACTCCAACACAAACAGGTTCAGGAATCAAAACGTCCGGTATTATACTTCCAGGGGAACAACCAGCTGGAGAGCCAATCTGCGGAGATCTTCATGCTGTAAAGCAAAGATCTGCGGGTACTGCTGAAGAAGCAGAGGATCAGAGATATCAGGAAACAACCCAATCAGGGTACAGAAAGTCACAATGGGCAAAGCAGTCACCAAGACGAATCTGTAGGGGAACAAGAGAAGTCCCAAAGTATCTGCAGGGGATCTCAGTGTCAACTGAGAAACAAAAGGATGCATTGCACAAGCACGAACTGTTGTAGAAGCAAATCCACATAACTCCGCTGGGGAACAACCCACTGAGGGAGAGTGATATCATCCAAATAGAATCTAACTGCATAAGCAACTCTACTGGGGAAAACTGTCGGCTACTCTCTTGGGGAACAACCCACTGAGGGAGGACAGATCAAACAAGTAGATTCTGCAACGAACCACTCTACTTGGGAAAGAATATGCATAGCAAACTGATCACAACAAGTAGATTCTGCAATATAAGCCACTCTACTGGGGATCACAAACAGTCAGGAAATCAATCCGTTCTCTGGATGGTAGGGCCATCATCCGACCATACCGGGGATTGAAGGAGTACTCAACAGGCGAAATTGCCATAACAAATACTCTGCAGACTATGCTGAGAAAAAAGATGGTTGAAAACACTGGGATGTCGACCCAATCAACCGCTGAATAGGAAAATAAATCCTGCTCTGCTGAAGAGAACAAACTCTGATGGAGAGATAGCAACAATTCCGCAGACGACTTCGCCGGGGAAAAGGTAAAGTACCGGGTATCAAACCGCTGACTTACCGAGTCTTCAAAAGAAAACGATCGTGCTGAGGAAACAGACAACTCCGCTGGCAACTGCACTGGGAAGAGTGATAACAACTCTGCTCGCGAATCCGATGGGGATATCAATAACAGCTCTACTCATGACTGCCGAGGAGACAAATAAAGTCTGGGGCATACGACCCACTGGAGAAAGTGACGGGGCACCAAGATGACAAACCATCAACCGCCGAAACTCACAAGGAAACACCCATGCTGGGAAAACTGCTGCTGGAGAAAACGAAGTCTTCAACAACACTCTGCTTGCGACTATACTGGGGGAACAACCCCAACAACAACTCTATTTGAGGAACAACCCCAACAAAGATCTGAAGAAAGAAGATACCACCAAACCAGGAATATGAACCAATGTCCTACCTGTTGGAAATCATGCCACCCTCGGGAGAGCACTGAGATATTCTTGAGTATCCTTTCAATCTTGTGAATGTTCACTTTGTTTAAAACAATTTTTTTTGAAAAATTTTGATTTGTTTAAAACAATGATATTTTATCAATTTAAAACACGCAAAACATTTGTTGAATTGAAACAAATAAGAGTGCAAATAATTGGATAAAAGCTCAAATTGATTTGATGGAATGGTAGCCTGCAAATGGCAAGACTCCATAGATCTGTACAAATTTGAAATCAGTGATATATATTGGAAGAGGGCTACATTGAACATAATGATCCTTTCTCTACCAATTTGAATCTCGATGTATCCGAAGCTTCGGTTGACGACGAATCGAGAATCTTCTGACGAAATGACGACCGATAAACCAGAAAGTCTTGTCAGGATGCAGTTATTTGCCAAATCCCTAATTTTTGCCTAGATTGCCCCAGGGTGAGGTACTCAATCTAGCGGGATGCAAATATTCTCTTTTTTCAAGTCTCTAATTTTTGCCTGGATTACCCTTGCGGGTTCTCCACCGAGACGCTCATTTTTGCCTAAGCCGCCCTTTCGGGTTTTCAACTTAGCGAGCTATTCTGTTTTTTTTTCATTTGCATATACTTTTTTTTTTTTTTTTTTTTTAGGCAAAGTATCTCTTGACTGCATCCGAATTCACAGGACGAGTGAAATCCTCCCCATCCATTGTTGTAAGCATCAAAGCACCGCCTGAAAAGGCTCTCTTAACAACATATGGACCCTCGTAGTTTGGAGTCCACTTGCCCCTGGAATCGGGCGCGAAAGACAAAACTTTCTTGAGCACGAGGTCACCTTCTCGGAACACACGAGGCTTGACCTTCTTATCGAATGCTTTCTTCATTCTCTGCTGATATAACTGACCATGACACATGGCAGTTAATCGCTTCTCTTCGATCAAATTCAACTGGTCATAACGACTCTGAATCCATTCAGCATCAGTCAACTTGGCTTCCATCAAGACTCGCATTGATGGGATCTCCACCTCTACTGGGAGAACGGCTTCCATGCCATAAACAAGAGAAAAAGGGGTTGCCCCTGTTGAAGTGCGTACAGACGTACGGTATCCATGCAAAGCAAATGGCAGCATCTCATGCCAATCTTTGTACGTGACAGTCATCTTCTGGATGATCCTCTTGATATTCTTGTTAGCAGCTTCAACAGCCCCATTCATCTTAGGTCTGTAAGGAGAGGAGTTATGGTGTGCAATCTTGAATTCAGCGCACAACTCATCCATCATCTTATTGTTCAGATTGGATCCATTATCAGTAATGATCCTCTCTGGCACACCATAACGGCAAATCAGCTGGTTCTTGATAAACTTCACAACCACCTGTCTGGTTACATTCGCGTATGAAGCGGCTTCAACCCATTTGGTGAAGTAATCAATCGCTACGAGAATAAACCGATGCCCGTTGGATGCTTTCGGCTCAATCATGCCGATCATGTCGATTCCCCACATAGAGAAAGGCCATGGTGATGAAATCACATTCAGGAGTGTCGGAGGAATATGAATCTTATCCGCATAAATTTGACACTTGTGACATTTCTTCACATACTTGCAACAGTCAGACTCCATTGTCAGCCAATAATAGCCCGCTCTCAACATTTTCTTAGCCATGGCATGTCCATTGGAATGAGTACCAAATGAACCCTCATGGACCTCAGTCATCAATAGGTTTGCTTCGTGTCTATCCACGCATCTGAGCAAAACCATATCGAAATTCCTCTTATACAGCACTTCACCACTGAGGTAGAAACTGCCTGACAACCTTCTCAAAGTTTTCCTATCTTTCACAGATGCCCCAGGCGGGTAGACCTGGTTCTGGAGGAAATTTTTGATATCAAAATACCAAGGCTTGTCATCTTTCACTTCTTCGATTGCAAATATGTGAGCTGGTCTGTCCAAGCGCATCACAGTAATATTGGGGACATCATTCCACCGTCTGACCACTATCATGGAAGCAAGCGTTGCAAGAGCATCCGCCATCCGATTATCCTCTCGAGGAATGTGATAAAATTCAACTTCTGTAAAGAATGTTGAAATTCTCCTTGCGTAATCTCTGTACGGAATGAGACTTGGCTGGTTCGTCTCCCATTCACCCTTGATCTGATTGATAACTAGGGCCGAATCACCATAGACATCAAGATACTTGATTCTCAAATCAATGCATTCTTCAAGTCCCATTATACAGGCTTCATACTCCGCCATGTTGTTCGTGCATTTGAAAGTTAGCCTTGCTGTAAACGGAATGTGTGAACCTTGAGGAGTGATAATCACTGCCCCAATTCCATTTCCATATTGATTAACAGCGCCATCAAACACCATCGTCCATCTGGAACCAGGTTCTGGACCTTCATCAAGTGTAGGCTCATCGCAATCTTTCATCTTCAAATACAGAATTTCCTCGTCAGGGAAGTCATACTGAACAGACTGATGATCTTCAATCGGCTGGTGCGCTAGATGGTCAGCCAAGATACTACCTTTGATAGCTTTTTGAGCTCGATACTCAATATCATACTCAGACAACAACATCTGCCAACGGGCAATCCTCCCAGTTAAAGCAGGCTTCTCGAAGATATACTTAATCGGATCCATTCTGGATATCAACCAAGTTGTATGATTTATCATGTACTGGCGCAAACGCTTAGCAGCCCAAGCTAAAGCACAGCACGTCTTCTCAAGTGTAGAGTATCGAGACTCACAATCAGTAAACTTCTTACTGAGGTAGTATATAGCAAACTCCTTCTTCCCTGATTCGTCTTGTTGACCGAGTACACAACCCATCGAGTCTTCAAGAACTGTTAAATACATGATCAGAGGTCTTCCTTCCATAGGCGGAGACAAAATCGGAGGTTCAGACAGATAATCTTTGATACTGTCGAAAGCTTTCTGGCAATCCTCGGTCCAATCATGCGACTGATCTTTCCGGAGGAGCTTGAATATCGGCGCACATGTGGCAGTCATGTGGGATATAAATCTGGAAATGTAGTTCAAGCGGCCAAGAAAACCTCGGACTTGCTTCTCAGTTTTGGGTGCAGGCATCTCTTGTATTGCTTTGACCTTTGCAGGATCAACCTCAATACCTCTTTCGCTTACCATAAAACCCAACAATTTGCCGGAACGGACTCCAAATGTACATTTGTTCGGATTCAGGCGAAGTTTGAACTTTCTCAAACGCTGAAAAAGCTTCAACAAATGCTCAACATGCTCAACTTCCGTTCGGGACTTAGCGATCATATCATCAACATAGACTTCTATCTCCTTGTGCATCATGTCATGAAACAAGGTAGTCATAGCTCGTTGATACGTGGCTCCGGCGTTCTTCAAACCGAAGGGCATCACTCGATAACAGAATGTTCCCCAAGGTGTGATGAATGTTGTCTTCTCCATATCCTCTGGTGCCATCTTGATTTGATTATATCCAGAAAATCCGTCCATAAAGGAAAAGACTTTGAATTTAGCTGTATTGTCTACCAACATGTCAATGTGTGGTAGAGGAAAATCATCTTTTGGGCTAGCTTTATTCAAATCTCTATAGTCAACGCACATACGGACCTTTCCGTCCTTCTTAGGAACAGGCACAATATTGGCCACCCATTGAGGATATGTCGAAGTCACCAGAAACCCCGCATCAATTTGCTTCTGAACTTCCTCTTTGATCTTCACTGCCATATCTGGATGAGTTCTTCTGAGCTTCTGCTTCACAGGCACGCACTCAGGCTTCAAAGGCAGGGAATGTTGCACAATATCTGTATCTAAACCCGGCATGTCTTCATAGGACCAAGCAAAGATATCTGAATATTCTCGTAGCAAACTGATCAAATCTTCCTTGACAGACTCTTCAAGAAGTGCCCCGATCTTCACCAGACGAACACAATCCTCAGACCCCAAGTTGACTGTTTCCAAGTCTTCGAGATGTGGCTGAATGATCTTCTCTTCGTGCTCAAGAAGACGGGTAATCTCATCAGGAACCCCCTCAACGTCATCTTCTTCTGCCTCAAATACAGGGAATTCAAAATTGGGAGATGGCGTTGGATCATTATGTTCAATGGGTTTTAGGATCAATCTGCATAATGATTTTGGTTAAGGAAAAAACTTCAGCATTTAAACAAGCAAACCATTATGCAGATGAAAAATGTTGTTTTTTGTTTTTCAGGGTTTTTTGTGATCACTGATTTCATGCAGAAAAGCAAAAAGTAAAAACAAAGGAAAAACAAATGTTAAACAATGCATTAATTGAATGAAAACATCATTGTATTAAATGCCGCCAACAATGTCATCACTTCTCCTTTTGGCATGGGAGAAGGTTTTAAACAAAATGAACAATTTACTCTGATCTATGGATGACTGTAGGAACATCTACAGCGACCCAATTGTGGCAGACACCACCAGGAATAACAAAATTGTTCAAGTCCTCTGCTTCCTCTTCAATGATGGCAGCAGCTTCCTCTTCTTCAGGTTGATTGGCGTGAATGAACCCTCCACTCTTGAACAGACCTTGCTCATTGCATGCCCCAGAACCATAGCCAATGCCAGCCCGGGATTTGTTGTCTTCAAGTTCAATCACCTTCCCCAATCCAGCAACTGCACCACATTCAATGGCCAGCTTAGCATCACGGTAGGAAGTGAATGAAGGAGACTTCTTCTCGATTGGTTCATCAATAGATAAAGCTTGGAACTGAGTTCCAACTTCATCCTCTGCGTCAATGTACGAGAAAGAAGACAGATGGCTAACCAGGAGAGCCTTTTCTCCCCCTACTACAACCAATTTCTTGTTCTTCACAAATTTTAGCTTCTGGTGTAGGGTGGATGTCACGGCGCCAGCCTCGTGAATCCATGGTCTGCCTAAGAGACAGCTGTAAGATGGGTGGATATCCATTACTTGGAAAGTGACTTGGAAATCACTTGGTCCTATCTTGATAGGGAGATCAACTTCCCCAATCACGGTCTTGCGCGACCCATCAAACGCCTTCACAACAATCCCACTCTGCCTCATAGGAGGACCTTGATATGATAGTCGAGAGAGTGTGGATTTTGGCAACACATTAAGAGAAGATCCAGTGTCCACCAACACATTAGACATTGCATCAGATTTGTAATTCATAGAGATGTGTAAAGCCATGTTGTGGTCTCTTCCCTCCTCAGGGAGATCAGCGTCACAAAAACTCAAAGTGTTGCAAGCGGTAATGTTTGCAACAATGCTATCAAATTGCTCAAGGGTGACGTCGTGATCGACATATGCCAGATCCAAGACTTTCTGCAGAGACTCCCTATGAGGTTCTGAATTCAGCAATAGGGAAAGAATAGAAATCTTGGAGGGCGTGTGTAGAAGCTGGTCTACAATATTGTACTCACTCTTTCTGATGAGCTTCAGCATCTCATCAGACTCTTCATCAACAATGCCACTCGGGCCACCTGAAGAAACAGGAGTCTTTCGTACGGATGAGGAGGGTTTGGCAACATCAGGTGCCGGATTCTGAATGCTCACAGCGGTCCCAACCGGACGCTCAACAGTATCGGAAGCAGTAGCCTTTGGAGGCGCAGAAAATACACGACCACTTCGGGTCAACCTACTGACGTCAGCAATGTTGGTGACGGAAGTGGAAGGTAAAGGCATTTCGACCCCATCCTGGACAGCAACAGGATTGTATCTGAAGGGTACAGCTTTGTCAGATGAATAGGGCACAGGGCCAGCTGGTTTGATGATCAAGGCAGGGGAAGCCTTCGGCTTGTTGCTATTGTAGCAAATAACAACTGATTCAGGCAGCTTGAACACTGGTGAAATGACGTTCACTTCAGGTTCGACTTCATCAACATTGCGATTCTGCAGAATCTCAATGGTACCTTCATTCAACAACTTCTGAAGTTCTTTGCGTACTTGATCGCAACCCAGACGATTAACCGAACAAACGCGGCACTTGTCATGGTTGTGCTCCAAATAACTGTACTGACACAGCATCTTATGTAATTCAACCAACGACTGCCTGATGTGGCTGACATACTTGACCTTGTACCTCCCAAGGCATTCTTGAATCATGTTGACAGATTTCCCATGCGCAGGCAATGGGTTCTTGGTGACGTTCGGGCTTGAGTCCTCAAAACTCAGGATTCCACTTCTCATAAGGTCTTGCACCTTAGTCTTCAGCTGGAAGCAATTCTCAATATCATGGCCCGGAGCACCAGAATGATAGACACAGTGTAGGTCAGGCTTATACCACCACTGAGGGTTGACCGGTATAGCCGGAGGATCTCTCGGAGAAACCAACTTCCGCTCTATTAGAGAGGGATATAACTCCGCATACGACATAGGAATCGGATCAAAACTGATCTTCTTCCTTTCGTAACCCATGTTTGCCTGATTACTCGTACTCCCACGAGGCTGATAAGCCTGTTGCTGTGGACGAGATTGTTGTTGTTGGTACTGCGGTTGTTGGTATTGTTGCTGATGCTGATACTGTTGATGTTGATATTGCTGATGTTGAGGAGTATTGTCCTTGAAAACAGGTGCTACGTGAGCCACCTGGTGCTGATGACTGACATGTCGTGCAGGATTCCTCTGAACAGAGGGTCTTCTGTGTTTGGGCTGAGATTGAACGGCATGTGCTTCACCTTCTTTCCTCTTAAACGCCCCATATCGTTTAGAGGAAGAGCTATCATCCTTAGCCAACCGTCCTTCACGGACACCTTCTTCGAGACGCATCCCCATGTTCACCATCTCGGTGAAATCAGAGGGAGCGCTTGCTACCATCCGCTCATAATAAAATGAGCCAAGAGTCTTCAGAAAGATCTTGGTCATTTCCTTCTCTTCCAGCGGTGGAATGATTTGAGCTGCCAGCTCTCGCCATCTCTGGGCGTACTCCTTGAACGATTCCTTGTCCTTCTGGGACATGGACCTGAGTTGATCTCGGTCAGGCGCCATATCGACGTTGTACTTATATTGCTTGACGAAAGCTTCGCCAAGGTCATTGAAAGATCTGATGTTGGCGCTGTCCAAGCTCATGTACCATCTGAGCGCGGCACCAGATAGACTGTCTTGGAAATAATGAATCAGGAGTTGATCATTATCAGTCTGTGTTGACATCTTCCTGGCGTACATGACCAGGTGAGCAAGCGGACAGGTGTTCCCTTTGTATTTTTCAAAGTCCGGGACCTTGAATTTGATCGGTATCTTGACACCGGGAACTAGGCAGAGTTCGGCTGCAGACTTGCCGAATAGGTCTTTGCCTCGAAGAGTCCTTAATTCCTTTCTCAGCTCAAGGAATTGATCGTTCATGGCATCCATCTTTTCATGAACGTCTGCGCCCTCAGATGGCTCGGAGTGATAGATGATGTCGTTTACCCTTGGCATGGTATGCACGACAGGAGGAGCGGCGATAGGGACCGAGCTAGACGCCGGCATTTGAGCGAAGGTTGGCACAGGAATATCTGGCATAAAACCTGGGGGCATGCCCCAAGGAAACCCGGGCGGCATGGCATTGGGCGCGTGGGTGCTGACTGGCACTGTAGAAGTAGCTACCTCTGAAATGACTGTCCTCTGAGCAGGAGTTGCAGGCGTCGGAGCAGGTTGATTCTGAGCGGCAAGGAGTTGCTCCATCAAAGCGCCAAGTCTGGCGACCTCTTCCTTCAATTCTCTGTTCTCTTGTTCCAACTGCTCCATGATTCTTGCAGAGTTGACTCGTGTATAATACCGGTGAATCAGCTTGTCTTCAAAATAAATGAAGAACAGAGGTTAGGACAAGAAGACCAGAAACAAAGGGTACCTGTTTATGCAAGAATGATGCATGAAATGCTTGTGCAAATGCTTTGTTTTCAAGGAACCCTTAGGGTATTTTTTGCAATATTTTGATTAATTTAAGCATTTTTGATTCCTCATGGAAAATATTTCATTCAATACATCAAGACAAAAAGTACAGCATTTTAAATTACAAAGAGAAAAGGTAAATGACATCCTATGGATCCCTAAAAGCTCGGGATGCTGGAAGACGAGAAGTGCACAACTTCTTGATCTCTCTCTCATAGGCCGCTTCCATGTCAGCTTTCTCCTTTGCAAGTCGATCATACCTCCTCTTCCAGAATTTGGAAGACTGAGGAAGCAGAGAAGTCCAAGCGTCGTTCGGATCATCGATCACTCGGTGCTCGAGGAATTCAATCATAGCGTCCTTCTCCTTGAGCTGCTGCAGCAATTCCTCCCTCTCACGGATCCAAGCACGCGAAAGGTCTTCTTCTCTCAACTCCTCTACACGTTGGGTAGGGAGGGTTGAAGGCCCAGCCACATCCAACGGTGTAGGTCTTGGATAATCATACGGCATCAAGTAGGTAGCAGCCCTCTGTCTGACCCAAGAGGTGTATGGCTCCAAAGCAATGCAGTTCTTTGGGCCCAACTCATTCCTACTCTTCTTGTGAACACTGCGCCATGCACGGACAAATCTGGCTTTCAGGCCTTGGGGATCTTTACCCTCCTGAAAGAACACACCTTCTAACAGAATGCTATTAGGTTTATCCTTTAGGGGGAACCCAAGCTGGCGACGTGCAAGTATAGGATTGTAGCTGATCCCACCACATGTACCAAGAAGGGGCACGTTAGGGAATTCACCACAATAGTCGATGATCTGGACGGTATCGTACACGCGATCATACCAAGTGATATCATCATTGGTGAGAGACATGAGTCTCTGAGACCACCGTAGACATTCCTTGTTCTCCTTGAAAGCAACTGTCTGCGGCAAGTGCGAAATAAACCACTTGTACAGCAGGGGTAAACAGCAGACAATGACTCCTCCATTCTTCATATTCCTCAGGTGCAAGGAGACATATGTATCACCCAACAAAGTCGGAACTGGATTAAGAACCGAGAAGATCCTAATGGCGTTCATGTCCACGAACTTGTCGAAATTGGGAAATAGCACCAATCCATAGATGAGTAACGCGAATAGAGCCTCAAAGGCATCCTCACTCATGGCCTTCCCATAAAAGGTAGCTTGGGCAATGAGGAACTCGGAAGGAAAACCCTGAATTCCGCTTTTGGTAGTCAGGTTAGCTCTAATCAGTTCTTCATCTATATGCAACAAGCTGGCAATCTCTCGAGCAGATGGAATATCCTCTAAGCCACTGAACGGCACTTGATCCAGAATTGGAATCCCAATGAGATGAGAATACTCCTCCAAGGTTGGCAATAGCTGGAAGTCCGGAAATAAGAAGCAGTGATGCAACGGATCGTAGAACTGAGCCAGAGTACTCATCAACCCTTCGTCAACCTGAGTGGTGAGCAGTGGTAGAAGCTTCCCATAGCGAGCTTTGAAACCCAAGGGATCTAGTACATACGATGTCAGATTCCTTAACTCTTTTACATCGGGCTGTCTAAAGCTGTACTTCTTTGTATGCCTCTTTGGTCTTTCCATGTCTGAAAATTTTGCAAATAAACCCTTTTTTAAGTTCCTTGAAAATCTTCTTTTTGTGATGACACGAATGCGGATGAATGCGTGAATGCATGAATGCAACAAACACACTCAAGGATCAAGCAAAGCACACCAAACAAAGGTCGTGGAAAAGCTCTATGTATCCCTAATATCAATCATCCATTTTGGTGGATTTAGGTTTTCACCTTATCGACACCCAAGTTCCATTGATATTAACGGTACATGAACCGGCTCGAACATCCTTAATATCAACCAGCCGCTTTGGTGGATTTTAGGTCTTACACCTGATCCGGGATCCATTGATATTAACAATGTTTGAACGACTCAACCACGAATCACGGGTTTG
This sequence comes from Lathyrus oleraceus, assembly GCF_024323335.1. Taxonomy (NCBI): domain Eukaryota; kingdom Viridiplantae; phylum Streptophyta; class Magnoliopsida; order Fabales; family Fabaceae; genus Lathyrus; species Lathyrus oleraceus. Next base: position 210,606,529 of record NC_066582.1, read on the forward strand.
TTGAGAGTCACGAGCATGGAGTCTCGGTTAAGAACCACCCAAAGGGAGTGTACTAGGGTTTAAACCTGCCAGACATGTTCTATCAGAGGTTCCCATAATCATCGTTCCATCTTTCGAATATTATCGGAGGAACGAATACTCGTATTCCAAGAATATTCTCAAGAGAAACTCTCATGAGTGTAGTATCGCGTGACAATCGTATCAGAACTGACATCTGAACGACCTCCGCACTACGGTCCTAGAAAATAGGCCAAGATGGGCTTGGTAAGCTAAGGTCCTTGGCTTCTGCGGAACATGATTGAAAGAATAATGCCTAACCACAAATAACTTGTGTGACATTATTAATCCAACATGACCTCCACCAAGTGAATGGACTCGCAAGTCAACTGGCTAAGGAATACTCCACACCAGTCAACAAGACTATGCCATTCTCCTATCCTAGAGTGCACTCGAGTTCGGGTATAGAACTCACCTCACAGATCACCAAAGCAAACAACAATTGTATATCAAGCAATTCAAACATTACAATCAATACAGTTATCCCAAATTGTACAAAAATATGTCAAATAACAGATAATAATATAGCACAACAAGGGTGAAAAGTAGGCAATACCACCAAGGATCGATACTCTCCCCAGTGAAGTCGCCACTTTTCTGTAGCGGTGTATTCGTCGCTATATGATCTATCGATTAAATCATAAGCAAGGTATACAATGAAATTTCGAGTCGCCACCGCACTTTTATTTATCCAAAGGACTGGCTAAAAAGCGAACAAAAGCCTAAGAAGTTTTACACGTAGAAAACTAATAAAAGATCAGAGAGTCTGGGTAAGGGGTAAATTACGCAATGGGAAGGTGTTAGGCACCCACTACGTCCTAGGTACTCCTAGGGAGCCCTTTTCACACTTGTTGTACTAAATTGTTATTCGTTATGACATAAGTATTGTGCAAACATGATTGGGATGATGAGAAAAGAATATACAATTTTATTATTGGGTTTGAACGGATGAACCCGCTGCCTACGTACCTTCCATCAAAGGTAAGGATCAAAACGCCGTAGTTCGGCTAAAAGATTTCCAAAAGGTTGGTGGATTCAATTTTAAACACAAGCACTGAGGCTTTTCATTATCAATGGGAGAAAACTCGACCAAGACCAACATCCACCATGTGAGGATAGCTTCGACGCACTAGAGGGGTTAACCCTGTTTTCAGTACGGAAGTCTTATAGTCGACTCACTAAAGATAAGGTGAGGTTTACATCAACCACAATGATAATTGAAACCTATGGCTAATGTGTGAAAAGATTAACAATGGACAAAGCCAAAACAAGTGAATGGGTGAAGTTAATTGATTGTGATTATGAAAATGGAGTCAAAGTATGATTAAGATTAATTCAAATGAGTATTATGAAATGAAGTTTGAAAAAGGTCAAGGACTTGGGTCCAGGTTTTTAGTTTGGAAAACATGAAGATGTTTGCACAATATCTATGTTAAGTTTGAAAGATAAAGTGTGAAAAGGTTTAGGACATAATGGGGATGAATGGATGAGTATGGATAGTAAAACTTCTTAGAAGGTTCACTTCTTGAAATCATATAGCAGATGATTCAAGTGTGTCCTTTGGAATGACAATAAGCAATAACAAGCAAACAAAGCAAAAGAAAGGCGGATATCGGATGCCAATCAATGGTCTTATACCAATCTCCTAAAACAAAATGAAACTTGGATACCGGATACCAATAGATGGATTTACACCAATCTCCTAAAACAGAACAGGATATCAGAAGCCACTCAATGGTCTTACACTAATCTCCTCAGAAAGAAAACAAAGAAAGGTGAATATGGAAGTCAACTGCCAATCTGTCTGGACTTAGGTTAACTCCACAGTATGGTCCTAGGAAATCCAATGCCACATTGCAGGGACTTACAATGGATCCTCACATACAAGAACAAAAGCAACAATGTGATCATGGGAATGCAAATGCCAACTTGCTGGGACTTACAGTTGCAACCTCACATAAACAAAGAAAGCAAAACATGGATGTTAGATGCCAATCTGTCTGGGCTTACTCTCACATACACAGTATGATCCTAGGAAACAAATGCCAACTTGCAGGGACTTACAGTCGTATCCTCACATACAATCAAACAATGCAACATGATCACAGGAGAGCAAATGCCAACTTGCAGGGACTTAGAATTGCTTCCTCACAATCAAACAAACAAAACAAAAGCTATGAGTGACCAATGAGGTCTTACACTCTATCTTTCCATATCATAGGAGCAAATGGCCAAAAGAGATGGACTTACAATTGTCCTCAATGGGCAAACAACAATGATAGCATCACAAAAGCAAATGAGATGATCATGCATTAATGGCAATTGATGATGATAAATGCATAGCATACAGGCAAACAAGTGCATATGAAGCAATCAATCAATCAATGAATAACAAACAGCACACTCTATAGCCAAACAATGGGGGGCTCACACAAGAGGGTTTGACTATAAAAGTCCACTGTAATAGGTAAACGTCGCTCTTAACCTTGCCATTGAGAGGCTAAGGTGAAGCAGATGAAAAGGAGATGAGGGGTGTGCCTCATTGCTTCTATCCCTGATCAGGGAGAGCATAAAATAATAGAAAGTGGGGGAGTTCAGAAAGATGGAACTCTTTCCCCATTATTGACTCGATTAGATCTTGGGTTTTTATCTCAATGCTTCAACCATGTAATGGGAGCAAAGAGAGGACACACTGAATAGTGGGGGATAGATTGCTTATCCCTACCTTCCACCAATTGCCTTACTTGAAGGACTTTTCCTGCTTGGGACAATTTTAAACACACACAGGCATTGCCTCTTAAGGAGGACTTCAGACAGTTTGCCCGGTCAAATAACAGACCGGGTCTCCAGACTACATGAAGAAGAAAGGTTTATACCTCAAAAGCAATTGCTAAATAGCAAAGCAAAGCAAGTTCAAGGAACTTAAGCAACTAAAGTACCTGAAAAAGTCAAACCAATTAGTAAACAGTTCAACAAAAGGAAATGAACCAATAGTCAACCACAGAGGGACCAATTGTGCAAGGCACAAAGACTCAAGTTACATGAGTCAACCTACAAAACAAGGGTTAGCACGTGATATATGATCCAACTCAATCAAATATGAATGGTCTTTGAGGCATTGGTGCTTAACCTGAAACAATAGCTCAAATGTAAGCTCAAAAGACCACTAGGACTAGCCTAGGGTCAAAGGTGAAAGAAAAAAGTCAAACAGCAAAGAAAAGTCAACCCAATTCATTTTCAAACATTTAAGAAGCAATCTCAATTGGATTCATAATCAAATCATGCATCATTATCATTTCATGAACATAGGAAGGCAATGCATGGCAAGGGAAGCATACAAATAGGTCAACAGCAAGACTTCATTCAAAAGTCAACCCAAACAATCTCAAAAAATTATCAAATAAATCACATTCAATCCTAACATCTAGCATGGCAAGCATGTCAAATTTCATGGCATTTGGATGAGAGGAAGGCAGTCAATTAAAATCATGAAGTCAACATAATTTCAAGTAAGCATAATGAAAGTCAACAAGCATGGGTCAACTTCAAAAAATCATATCAATTTGAAAACAGCAGAGAAATGAGTGAGATTAACACCAATGCAAAGCTTGAGATGTCTAGTTATCACATATGAAATTTCATGGTCATACAATAAGATTTGAGAATTTCACAAAAGATTTGGCAATGTGTATCACATAAAGTCCACAAATGACTAAGCATGGAAGAAAATTCACAATCAAATGGAAAACAGCATGATTAATTCCAAGAAAATTCATACACAAACTAGACATGTGATAGATCATTCATGCAAAATTTGAGATCATTTGGAGGCCAGGAGACATGTGAACAAAAATCAAGAAGATGCACATCATTGGTGTGACACAAATTGTCACACCCTAGTTCACAAAATCATAACTAGCAAACCATAAATGATAAATGCACAATCTTTATATGGAAATGAAGGTGAGCATGTCTAGTTTTACCACAAAAAATTTCAGGGGCAATGGATATGTCATGACAATTTCACAAAAGAAATGGCACAATGTATCATTTATACATACATGTTAGGAAACCAATTATCAATTAAAATCCAGCCAATGAAAAATAATTAAAAATCACAATAAAATACTGGACATTTTCATGAGTTTAATGCAAAAAATCCCACAATTTTTGGAGTTGAAATGAATAAAAAATGAATTGTTGAAGTTGATGAACATTTTGGATGAAATATGAAACACATAGCATGGTATGGAGTCAAACATGGGGTCAACGGTGGCAAAGCTGTAATTAGCGTGCCACTTAACAAAGCTGTGCGTTTTGGGAGTAGAGAACGAAATGTTCTCATTGGTCCAAACCCAATGGAACAGTAAACGCAGCCAATGAGCTTCAAAGTTCTGGGTTTTCAACATAAACCCTAGGGTTTAACAGCATGGTTTTGAAACTTCATACAAGTTCAATCAACATCCAAACAAATTCAAACAACAAACACACAACAGCATAGCATTTGGCAATGTTCACACAGCAAGCAGTCAACAGCATACAACATAGTTCTCATGGATTTTCTAGGCATGGTCATAAGGTTCAAAACAACAGCATACATTCATGTTATCACCAGCATCAGAACAAAATTCGACCAGTATGGCAAACAGCAAGGTGTTAACAATGTTCATGCAACATTTGAGAACAACTAAACAGCAATAATCATGGGAGTTTTTCTGGGCAATGTTCATGGGTTTTCAAAACAGCAGCAGGGCATTTCATCATTCAACTTCATCATCATGTAATCATCATAAACAAACATCAAGCAAACAGCATGGTAGTAACAATGTTCTTCATGACATAAACAACAAAACAACACAAGCAGGAAAATTTCTGGGCAGGATTTCCTAAACTGCAGCAAGCATTCATCAATATCATGCATTCGACCAAGAACAAAAATCCCAGGAACAACAATCAAGCATGGCAATACACTCATTAAACATTGTACATCATAAATCCATTAGCCATTTTCATCAAAACACACAAACAAACAAGATTCGAGCAAAAACACACATGAGCATTAAACTTTAGATCAGCATATCTTAATGAATATTGGACCATTTTTAACCATTTGAAGCTCATTGAAATCAGCACAAAACAAGCTATCTAAAACATACCATAGCATAGAGAATGAAGAGATCGAGATTTTTACTTGGTTATGAAGAAATGGAGGAAGCAGTGGTGTTTTGAGGTTGTTGTGCTGAAACAGGTGGCTCTTATGCTTGGCAATGTTGAATGCTTGAAGAAAACCAGCTCACACTTGCTTGAAACTCCCAAATCTCGATTTCACCATTGTTGTGACTTGAAGAAAACAGGGCAGGAAGATACAGTTACAGCAAGGGTTTTGACAGTGTTTTTTTGGTAAAATGCAAGTGAGGTTTTTGTTTGAATGAATGAGGTCTGTTACTGCAGGGTTTGACAGGGAATGCAGTTTTTTGATGTTCTTGTTTAAAGCAGGGTCAGAGTTAGGTTACCTTGGAAGCTTGGCCAGAAAAGTGGAAAATGCAAAGCAAGGCCAAAATGCAGTTTTGGATCAGTGCTTTTTTGCAATGTGTTTGATTGTGTTTGATGCTGCTAGTTGGTTCATTTTCAGGACAGGGTTACAAGGCTTGGTTTTGTTCTCTTGTGTTTGGACAGCTTTTGGACAAAAATGCAAGGCAAGGTGAGAGGCTTTTGGTTGGTCATGTGTTTGTTGGTTGCAAGGTAAGGTTGGACTATTGGAAGTTTGGATAGACTTTTCAAATGCCAAGGTGTGGTCTTTAGCTCAAGGTTTTTCTGCTGTGGATGGTGGTGGAAAACAGGTTTTGAAATGGTGAGATGGCAAAGTGAGGCTTGAGAGAAAAATGAGGGAGTGAGTGTTTGGTCTGTTATACTGAGGTTTTAATGTATGACAGAAAATGGCTCAGGTTTTGGTTCATTATGCTTGGACAGAACATGCAAAAACAAACTGAATGCAGCTCTTGGATTTTTGAGTTTTGCAAGGCAGGTTTTGTTCTTCTTGTGTTTTTACAGCAAAAATGACCTTGGCCAAGAATGAAGTGTTTTTGAGAATGGGAAGTTGGTCTTTTTGCTGCAGTTTTTTCATGACAGAAAAATGATTATCATCTACTGTTTCTTTTTATTGTTTGCAATGGCCAAAGTGGTTTTTTCTTTTGAGCATCAGTGAATTTTTTTGCTTGTGTGATGGCTGTAAGTTTCTTATGACAGAAAAGTGAGGTTTTGAAATTTTGCTGTCCTATCTCCTTTGTGGTTTGGCCAGGTTTTTTGACAGAAAAGTGTGCCAAGCAAGATAAGAGCATGGTTGGAGAAAGAGTGAAGGTGATTGTGGTATGCTGCTACTGTCCTATGTTGGCAGAAAATTCATCATAAGTTTGCTGTTTGGTATAAGGCATTGTTGGAAGTATGGAGTGGAAGTGTCCTTTCCAAAATTTAAGCAAGCAAGGAATGGCTTCTTGTTTTGCTGTTAATTTTAGGCTGCAAGTGAGGCTTCAAATGACAGAAAAAAGACTTGCTAATTTTCTGTTTGAAGGTACCAAGGCATGGTTCAAATGTAGGCATGGAGAGCATGGGTGAAACTTGTACTTTTCTTACAATTCAAGTAATCAAGTATGGATTCATGATGGGTGCAAGTACTGCATAATATGAGCTTGCAAACACACTTAAAATGATATTTCTGAGCTTTCCCAATTGGCCAAATGTTGAAAAAATGTTTATATCAAAAAGTCAACCATTGGTCAAACTTGAATTTAAATGAGATAGGTCAAAAAGTGCCATTTTGATTGGTGAAGTTTTGGCTCATGAAATGTATATTTTTGGAAAGAGGGGGATCAAGTGTGACTTGTAGGAAAAAACCCCACCAAAATTGGTCAAACGGTTTGAGAGATATGGCCCTTTGAAGTTCAAGATTTTCTGAAATCGATTCGATCATAACTTGCCAACCACACATGGGAATTGAGAGTTCTTGGACTTTTTGGAAATGGGAGAAAAAGATCTTCAACTTTCATGTTGGGCAAAAATTCATTTGAAGCTTTTATCATGATGTAAGTTGAGGATCAAGACTTTCCATTTTTGGTAAGTTTCAGTTACAGGTCCAGTTTCCATTTCTGGAAATTTTCTGTTTGACTTCAAATTCTTCCATGATGAGGTTGGACATGATATATGAGGCTTGTATAGACATGAATGAACTCCTTCAAATCAATTCCATCCATCAAATCACTGATTAAATGGCCAGTTGACCAAGTTTGACTTTCTGTTGACTTTTCTAGGGTTTTGCATGATTGAACCACTTCTGATGAATTCCAAACCCTAATTCCTTGAGACTTTGATTCCCAATGATGTCCCAAGTTGTATGAACTCTTGATTATTGATCATGGTGCCCAAATTCTGCAAGAATGGCCACCATCCATTGCTTTGACTGACTGTTGACTGTCTTTGACCTAATTGTTGATAATTGCTTCAACTGCAAGCAACAAGGTTAGACTGACAATATTTTTGTACTTTTTTGGATGATAAACATATGAAAAGCAATAATATACAAATGCAAAAACATGCTTGGTGATCAAGAACCACACACACAAGGCAACCTACCCACTAGGAGGGAAGCAAAGGCATGCAATGATCCTTGAGGCTATGATATGAGATGATATGGGCCATGAGGGATCTTAGGGCCAAAATTGGGGTCTTACACACACCTCACTAATGTGAAAGTTAGTTGAGAGAAAGATAAAGAGAGTATTGGAGTGGAAAGGAAGAAGAAAGAGAATAATTAATATTGAATGAGATAAATTCTGTTATGAAGTGACTATTACAAAACTACGCAAGTAATTATTATATATACACAAATAATAACTAATTAACTAACTAAGTTTGAATTAATACACAAACAAATTTAAGCACCATCTAAAAAATGTTGAATTATTTACCTGACTCCCTGGGGTAGGGTAATATGAACCATAACTTCTTTCCCACAAAGAGGATGTTTTTATGCTATCTATTAAGAAGACAAATATTTAAGAAAAAAATAAAATATATATTTAGTTTGTAAATTAAATCATCAATGGCAAATTGACAAAATAGTACACTATCTTATCCAATAATCAACATGATTTTGGTTCGAAAATAGATTCCAATGTAAATATTTATTCCAACAATCAACATGATTTTGGTTCGAAAATAGATTACAATGTAAATATTTATTCTTCAAAATAAAGCTAAGAGATTAAAAAAGATATTTAACCATTTAACAAAATACATCCAAATACATCTATATATATATATATATATATATATATATATATATATATATATATATATATATATATATATATATATATATATATATATATATATATATATATATATATATATATATATATATATATATATATATATATATATATATATATATATATATATATATATTTACATTTTCCAGTTTTTTTAGATATATTTTAAGTTCTACGAAACGCCGCGTTTTGTATATTTCTTGGACGAATCCTTCTTCACGTGTCGTATACTCGTATTCAGGCATCTGAAAACTGAGCCTATCGCCGAACAATTCATCGGAGACTCCACACCGGCACCGTTAACAGCGACTGAACAGGTCCAGCTTATTCCCACTCCTTTTCAATTTATATATCTATATCTATATCTCTTTATCGATCCCTTAATCATTCTCACTACAGTACTTTATATAGTTGATCCAATTCATCTCGCGATTTACTTCATTTTCATAATTCGCATCTTTTTCCGAATCATTGATGTGATTTTATGAGCTATAAAGTTGATTTGAGTTATAATCAAGAAAATAACTCATTTATTCATCAATTTACTTGTTTGCAGAAAGTAACAAGATGATAAGAGCAGTGCTGGTGATGAACACGCAAGGGAAGCCTCGTCTCGCTAAATTCTACGAGTTTAGGGTCCATCTCTATTCAAATCTTTGCAAATGAGATTTCAATTTTTGGCTTTTAAATGCAATTTCATCACATTGTTTATATGTTGTGGTAGATCAGCCTGTGGAAAAGCAGCAAGAAATTATTCGAAATGTGTTTGCAGGTTTCTCTTTCTGATTCTTGGACTCGTTTTTTTTTTGTTTAGGAGTGTGTATGTATGTTTGGTTTTCTTTTCTAACTTGTTTTCTTATGTGAATTTTGTTGTTTTTGCAGTTTTATGTAGTAGACCCGAACATGTTAGCAATTTTGTGGATGCTGAGTCCATTTTTGGCCAGGTATTTTGTTCTTACATTTTGTACTTGCCGTAGTTTTGATCTTTCGGCTTGATAATTTTTCTATGGTAATTAACATTAATGAGACATTGGAATTATAAAAATTGTTGTAATTAGGGCTTTTTGTTGGCATTTTTTGTTGATACTGTACCATGTGTAAAAAGATTTTATACTATTGTCTTATCTTGGCATCTGTTTGAAAAAGCCGGTCTAGCAGAGCTAGAACGAAGTGTGGTTGGTTCTGTAGTGGTGGAAGGTTATTTTGAAATAAGCTGATTCTATAAAATTGATTTGGTTGAAAGTAAGTTATTGTAAATTGATTTGTGTTTGGACACATTCATGTTAAAATTGGTTAAACAATAAATTTGAGTGTACAAATTAATTCTACATTCAAAAGCTCCAATTTCTAGCTTCTAGTTAGAATCGATTTTGTATGCAAAGCCAATTCTACTCTAGAGCCACCGTACCTGTAAAAATCATTTCTACACTCTTAAAACCAATTTTGGCATCTCCAAAAGTGGAAGGCGACATGCACTAAGTTACCATGAACTTGTTATCAAATTAAGGTTAGAACTTAGCAGGACTAAATTGGGGGTGTCTATTAATAAACATGCACTAAGTTGCCAAGGATTGGTGTCTATTAGCCACCCATATTTTTCATCCTCCAATGGGAGTGTCTAATAAGATTGGTCCCTGTTTGGTAAAGCGACTCCCACCGGAGATGCTCTAATGTGGGGTATGCGCTTTGTTAAGATTTAATGACATGCTTTTTAAAGTCAACCACTGATCTCATATTTGAAATATACTAATTTTCTTATTTTCATATGCAACTAGGTTTTTTTTAATCAATCATATGCTTTTTCATGGCAATAATATTGATTCATCCTTATATTTGAAGAATGTAAGTTATGAATTCATTTGTTGTTTTCTTCTTCAGGATGCTCGACTTGTCTACAAGCACTTCGCAACTCTATACTTTGTGTTAATATTTGATGGTTCTGAAAATGAGCTTGCTATGCTTGATTTGATTCAAGGTAGGTTCTTTTACCATTCGGCGTTCTTGGGCTAATTTATTTGAATAATTTTACGTAGTAACGGGCTTAATTGCAACCTCTTGGTGTTCTTGGGTTTCAAGCTGTTTCTGTCTTGAGACGTTTCTTGGACTAATTACACACTTTTAGCTGACAAATAAAAGCCAGCATGATGTGACTATATTATATTGGAATAGTTACAACTACACCCACGTTGTAAGCTGACTAACTTAGGAAAATATATCATGCTTGCATTGCATTATAATCACAAATGACTTGAGTTATTTTTTATGGATGTTGACAATAATTATGTAGGGGGCGACCACGAGAGAATCTGTTTTTATATCTCTAGTAGGTTAAAGACTCAGGGTGATTGGAGTTTAACTATAGAATTGTGGTTCTAATTTTTAGAACCTTGTAGGTATGAAATTATAAACTATTCAAAACTTGGAAACTTAATAGGAGGTATTATAATAAAACTTAGTTGACAAGAGAGAAACTCTCTAGGACTTCAAACATTACCATGATATCCCAGAGCTAACTGAAATAAATAAGTTTCTGAACTGGAAACAAAACTATTTGGTTTACAAATGATGAGATGAACCAAGATCCGATGATGAGTTCTGATAATCGTTTTTGGATCCTGATGCTCCAATCCGACGGCGGTGGGGTACCTATAAACACTCTGACGCCATCAGTAATGGCCGAAAATGAGAGGTATTAAGGGTTAGAATAGTGTGTACGTGAAGTGGCCCCTCCCTCCTGCTTTTATAGCAAGGTTCTAGGGTTTTCGGAACCCTCAAACCTTTTGCTCCTTAAAGCTGTATAAGTGGACAGATGTCAGAAGATCCTGACAGGTTCTGTCTAACGGTTCTTAGCCCTCTAACAACTTTGATCAAGTGTCTCTCTAGTGAAAGTCCTTCTTAGGTTCTCTGATTCCAAAACCTTCTTTGTGGATAACTCCTTTGAAGGAGTGATGTCAGTAATTTGACGACAGTGAAATGATGTCAGTAATCCGTAACCCTTGATCCAATAATCCGTCAGCCTTTAGAACCCCTGGAGACGTGGTCTCTGTATGTCGCTGGAATTTGGCCGTACCATGGTTCCTAGGCCTTATGAGTTGTTTTGGGGCAGAGATCTTCTGGAGGATCCTCGAGGGGGCCCTTTAGACTAATTGGTCGATCCTCTTCCCAGGTTCCTGCAGGTCCAATAATGTGCTGGATCAAAGTGTATCTGACCTTGGCCCAGACCGAAAAAGTTTCTTATATAAAATTAAAATTATATAGTTCTGATTACACTCCCTAAGGGGGAGCCTCGGTACAACAGTTCGAGTTGTTTCCATGAGACCCACACACAAAGTAGGAGCTTTATAGTACCAAGCTTCCCTTTTCATGATTAACTTTTCATATCTTGAACTAAACATCCATTGGTATTCAATGTCGAATGTGAAGTAAACCTTGAGAGAAGTACAAAAAATTTAAAATCTGCTACATATCATATATGACCTGTAAGCTTGAGAGGTTTAGAAGTGTCATAACATTGTTTAAAAGAGTGAATGTTATTAAATAACAAAATTAGCATAGATCAAAATGGAAAAGAGTATGATCAGGTTTACCACTTAATGTGATGAAAAGATAATGCTCTTGATGGTGGTTCCCATTATTGATCATCCCAGTCTCCTGTCCTGTAGACTTAATGATGTCATTTAATCCACATATATAGTAGACCAAACATCATGGGATATGGCTTCTTTTCGTTGTTTTCGTACACCATAAGCATGTGGAAGAACTTCTCTCTACAATTGCAACTTACATTTTAGAATGTTTTATTGAGAAAAAGTTCTGGGGTAGGTAAGTTGTTGGTTCTCGCAGATACATACATATCGCAGAAAATGCTGTTAATTCTAATGCCAATTTAGCACAAAACCCCCAACATGATTTGAATTATTATTTGTGCTCACTGTTTTTGAGGTCATTTTGCAATTTTCATTTTCTGCTATGTGAAAATTTACCATGTTAATTGTCTATTTAACTTTTGATTCAGTTATTGTATTTAGCCATTTCGACAATATTGCATATTGTATAAGTATTCTAGAGGAATAATTATATGCATTACGTAATACCCATCATACTTCGTTACCTTCTCTTACATGATCATTAATTTTATGGGGTGGTTTGCTTATCTTGTCCTTCTCTTCCTTCAGTCTTTGTTGAAACACTGGACAAATGCTTCAGAAATGTATGTGAGCTTGATGTTGTGTTCAACTATAGTAAGGTTGTATGCTTTGTTCCCTTGATTATCAATCATATATTCCATATCAGTTTTCATAAACTGAATCTATATAGCAATTTACTGTATAGCACCGAATGAGTTAGAAACTCTATATTATGATATGGGCTTTTTAAATTCTTCAACAATTATTTGTTTCAAGTCTCAAGCTGCCCCTCTTTAATAAAAAAATTGACGACATTTATAACACCTTTTCACTAAATTTGGGTTGTTTTGGAAGTGTCCTGTTTTTGGGAAATAAGTTCACTCTTTGGCTTAATAGCTCACTAAGCAAAAGTATCAATACTTAGACCCAAACAATATTTGCAGCTTAAATTTCCATTTATGTGATCCTTAAAAATGAGTTTGTCTGCAGATGCATACTATACTAGATGAGATTATTTTCGGAGGCCAGGTGTTAGAGACAAGTTCAACTGAGGTTATGAAGGCTGTTGAAGAAATATCAAAGTGCTCTCTCTTTCCTCTGGTTTTTAAAATTGTTATTCCTTTTCACATTATAGCGATGAATAGGAAGTGCTCCATCATTAGTTAACTAGAAACTAAAGATTTATCACTTTCTGCATAAAAGCTTAAATGCTTTTCAAGCAAATAGAACATATGATAAGTCAAATTATTTTACAATTAGTTTTGTGTTAATTTTGCATTTTGTGGAAAACATGTGCTAATTATTATATCCAAAGCAGGCTTGAAGCCGCATCCAGTGCAATCAATCTTGTTTCGAAATCTGTTTCTAGTTGGAGGTCGCGGTAGCATGATTCCACTTAAGCATATGGAAGGAACTGCTTTCACATATGCAAGAGGTATGGAAGTCGAAGCATCTCTGATTAGGGAAGTCAGGTTGAATGCAATTCTGTTCTTCTAATTGAAGCAAAAACTGACACCCTCAATCAGTTTAGTTGACCATGGTTGCTGCTGATATTTTCATGATAGGGTTAGTTAAGCAATTGGTTAATTTTTATTTTCATACCTTTGTTGGTCGAAAGGAACCCTGTACAACTTTACTGTGCCCTCAACGTTCCCAATAGATCCCAATTTTTGTTTACTTATTTGGCTGCATTGACTTGAAATGTTAACCCTGTATAAATATGTCCCTACTTATTGTATTTATGAAGAATATTGGGTTTCCTGTATCATATAGTGCTTAGAATCAATGCATCATAGTACAATCGTCAGCTTGTCTTGAATGATTATAGGTTCAAGTTTTCTAAAATTTACGTACAGCATCTGCAAATTTGTGCCACTATTAATATAATTTGGTACTCCTTCTGGACTCAATTATAGTAAAAACTGTGTCCTTTTCTTGGATCAACTTATACTACTATGACAGTGTGACACATGCAAAGGGTAACAAGTATTTGGCAAAAGGAAACAAAAGCTGTTATGATCGAAGGAACCATACCTTGATGAAAGGAGTGGTTCCTTGGTATTAGATGTTGGTTCGCAATGCTCCTTTCCAATTTTGGGTTGCCTTCACGCATGAACTCGATTTTGGCGTGTCTCCTTATGAGTGCCCTCGTTCAACCTTGTTCTAGCTCACCAAGAATCAGTCGGTCCAAGAATACTACTACTACGTGGAATTAACGACTTTGACAAATTGGGTCCGTCGTATTAGTTCAGATGCACTGTTGGATTGTTTCCTCAATGGGCTTAAAATTGATATCCAAAGTGACGTGTTGGCTCAAGGCCCTTTAACGCTCACTAAAGTCATGTCACTTGCAAAATTGTTTGAGGAAAAATACCAGCCCAAGGCCAAATCATATTTTCCTTTATCTCAATTACGATCCAATTCAAATCTACCTAACCCGAACCACAATACCAACTTTCCCCCTTGTTACCCACACCAAATTCCCAGCCCATCACCCAAATAAATTGTAACCCTAACGTCAAATAGGTCTCAACTACAAAAATGCATATTGGCGGTGAAAAGGGCCTTTGTTCCACGTGCGACACCAAATTCATCCTAGGTCACCATTATCCCAATTGCCCGTAGTTATTGTTAATGGACGATGACAACCCACCCAATACCAACCCACCTGACATCACAAACCTCTCCCTCGAACCACACCCAACCCAAGAAAGAGATGACATATCACATCATTTATCCTTTAATGTGTTGAAGGGTGCACCTGGAGTAAGAATGACTCTTTTCCAAGAAAAAATCACGAAGCTCATCGTTTAGATCTTGCTCGACAATGGTAGCTCAGACAACTTCATCTAACCACCCACTGTTCACTTTCTTAGATTACCATATCAGAATGTTACTAATTTTAGGGTTATGGTAGGGGGCAGTAACTCTCCCACCTGACATCACAAACCCCTCTCTCGAACCACACCCAACACAAGAAAGAGATGACATATCACATCATTTATCCTTTAATGTGTTGAAGGGCGCGCTTGGAGTAAGAATGATGTTTTTCCAAGGAAAAATCACAGAGCTCATCGTTCAGATCTTGCTCGACAATGGTAGTTCAGACAACTTCATTTAACCACGCATTGCTCACTTTCTTAGATTACCATATCAGAATGCTATTAATTTTAGGGTTATGGTAGGAAACTATAACTCTCTCATGACAAAAGGTTTTATTAAACGATTGGAAGTGCGAGTGCATGGCCAAACATTAGACTTATCGGTTTATTTGTTGCTCATTACAGCCGCGAATGTAGTGCTTTGGTGGCATGGTTTGCAATATTAGCGCCTCATAATGATGACTACAGTTCTCTATCCCTTAATTTCTACCTTAATAACACTTTTGTCACACTATTTAGAGACAAGCAGAGCCTTGCTCTATCAACTCAATTTCATTAGTTGCGACGATTGCATCATACCAACGCCATTGCAGAAGTTTACTCCTTGCACCCTCAACCTACTTGGAAATACCAGTAAGAAATTGTCACATTTTTATCAGACATGCGTCCTGAATTACATAATGTACTTATCAACTGCCAGGATGTGTTTGCCAACCCGTATGGGCTACCTCAAAATCAATCACATGATCACGCCATTCCATTGTTATAAGGAAGCAAACACGTCAAGCTATATCGTTATCCGCATAGTCAAAATACACAGATTGAATTAATGGTTGCAGACATGTTAGCTCAAGAAATTATACAACCTACCCGAGTCCCTTTTAAGCAAGCCCTGGTGTTATTGTTGAAAAATAAAGACATTACATGGCAATTCTGCACTAATTACAGGGCTTTGAACACTATCACAATCAAGGATACCTTTCCGATTCCCACAATCAATGAATTATTAGACGAGCTACATGGAGAGACGCGTTTTTCAAAACTGAATTTGAGCTCTAGTTATCACCAATTTTTGGTGAAGGTTGAGGATAGACGCCACATTGCGTTCCACACTCATCAAGGGTTGTATGAGTGGCTTGTGATGCCCTTCGGGCTCATTAGCGACCCTCATTAGCGACCTTGCTGCATTTCAGAGCCCAATTAACTAGGTATTTCACATCAATTTACGCAAGTTGACATGCCGCAAGTGCACGGTTGTGCAAAGTAGTAAAATATTATCGAACCATAATGACCGATTGATTGAGTACCGAACTCTGTTTTATTGTTGTATATCTAGAGAGACCAAAATTCCAGATTTTGAAAAACAACTTATTTAAAAAGCACTTTTAAGAAAAATAGCTTAAATAAAAATAATTTAAAATATGATGAAACAAGCAAGTCTTAACTAACGCCTCTGCTAAATTTCAGAGCCCAATGAACTACGTATTTTACCTCCAGTTACGCAAGTTGACACACCGTAAGTGCACAATTGTGCGAAGTAGTAAAAGATTATCGAACCACAAGAACCAATGGATTTAGTACCGAACTCTGCTTTATAGTTGTCTATCTAGAGAGACCGAAATTTGGGATTTTGTAAAACAACTTATTTAAAATGCATTTTTCAAAAAAACAGCTTAAATAAAAATCACTTAACATATGATGAAACAAACAAGACTTAGGGTCACGATTCTTCCTCTAACATCTCCGTATGATCCAATTCACTTCTATTACGAGAATTCTGACCAGATTTAGAAAAATACATATATGTGGACAACATCTGCTTTCGCTAGTGTGTTGTCCTATCTATGACGAATAATGCGTCTGCTTTCTCACAAACGACTTATTCGTCAAGGATTCTATACTTTTGCATAACTATAAAAATGTGACGTTTCTCAATCTCATCCAAGCCCTTTTGTTGTATTGGACTCGATTGTTTAAAAACCTACTCTCAGGTAAAAATATATATCCTTTCAGACTACGATCAGTACCTGAAAACTCCTTATTTTCGTACAAAGGTTGGAGTGAAAAAATTTGGGTATTAAAAAGAACGTGAATAAAACTCTCGTAATCGACTTGTGATAGATCACACGGATAGTCATGAGATAATCCTCATGACTCTTAGTGCATATTGGACTACTCACTCATGGCGAGTAACAACACAATCAGAGCAATGTTCATAATCGAAATCATGATAAACAACTGAAATAGTATAAAAATTGCAATGAAAGCAATAAACAAAACCTGAATGATAAGGAAATAACTTGAATTAAACTTGATCTAGTGCTCCAATGGAGACTTGAGTACAAAGTTTCGAAAAGTAAAAATACGAGAAAGACTATAACAAAAACTAGATTCCTAAACTCAAGACAAATAATGAGTTTTATGGAAAAAATTTAAAGGTGGAATAAAATCCAATTGATCAATGGCAATAACATCAGAAAATATTCATATTCAAAGATGCAAAAATTCCAAAAATAGTAGCAATCGAGTCGGAAAAGGAAACAAATCCGGGAGAAGCACACCTGCCTGCTACGGCCCGTAGCAGTTGCTACCGCTGTCCGTAGCAGACCCCTGGATTTTGTATGACACTTTCTCAAAAGATAGGGGGCTAGGGTTTGGCTACTACAATCCGTAGCAGGTGCTACGGTCCCCCGTAGCAGCCCTTTGGAAAATTTATGGAGAACTTCCGACTTTTGCCTTTTTTTTGCATTTTGCTTCATTTTTATTTCTCTTTTTCCCAAGATACTTCTTAAAGCCTGGAAACCATAAAAAAACATACTACCAAACGTAAAACATGATAAAAAAGAAAGTAAATTGAATGAAAACGGGAAAATAACGAAGTAAAATGACTAATAAAAGCGATGTGAATCCACTTATCGAACTCCACCAAACTTAGACTATTGATTATCCTCAAGCAATAAAGCTTGCTTATGAATTTTTTTGGATCAAGCGGTTCGGTGATGGAAAAGCTTACGAAAATGAAACTACAGGTACTCGTACGTGAATTTTCGTTTAGATTGGCTAAGATACAGTTCTCTCGGTAATTACTTGACGACAAAGGCGTTTATAAGAACATTAACCATAGTGAAACTACATACCTAGGTTTCATTTTCAGACTTCGCTCTAAATATGCTTTTTACTTAAGTCTCCTTTTTCAATTTTTTCTTCCCTTTTCAGTAGGACAATCAAATTAAGACATTTTAGAATTATTATTATCATCACATGCACAAGACTGATTGAGAATTTTTGTTTAGACGTCAGATAAGCAACAATATCCTTCTTTATTTACCGATGAAATTTCACACTTTTTGTGTGTTTATTTATTTTTCCACTTTGGGACGACGTTTGGGGTTCAACCATCGTTAGACTGAATAATCCGGTGAGGGTCACCCAATTTAGAAGATGTAGTTTCCTTTTACCGTCTTTTAATCATTTTAATGCTAAAATTATTTTTCTCTCAACTAATCACGCATGCATGTGAGTTTAAATTATGCCTGCATGTTATTATAAACTAATTAGGGAGTATTTCTCATAATCCAAGTACTATGGTACAAATCTACACTTTGGATATGCATCTTACTTTGGGGAACTTTGGGTGTTTGAGTAATATCTATGTTGTCAAACTTTCTTGGTGTCCCTAGACTTAGCCTCTCATCCCTCTAACTCTATATACTTTTCTGATTTGCTCATGACCAAAGTTTTTTCAAGATTTTTTTTTGTCCTAATTCGGGAAATTTACCATTTAAATAGCCTCTCACCGTGACTATTGTAAAAAAAAATCATGATTTATTGCAATGGATCTAATTTACCATTTTTAATTTTAATTTTTTTTTAAGTTTTCTTTGGCTGTTTGCATTGAAAATTAAAATGAGAAACGTTATTTCTATCTAATTTTGTTTTAACGGGTTATAGTGAACTTATGAATCTATATTCGGTCAAACATAAAAGAATATTTTTTATAAGAGAAAATTAATTTTTAAAATTTATTAAATAATTAATATGTCTAGTCTATTATACAATTTAGATATATTAATTATTTAATTTATAATTTTTTTTCCCTTTATATATAAAATCGGAGATGGTTTAAAATAAAGTTTTTTTGAAATATTTTACATTTATAAGATATGTAAATCTTAAAATGAGGAGTTTTTTTTAAGATCTGTACATTTGAAGATGTGATTTGAGTTGGAAAAATCATTTATCAATTTTTTTTGAACTTGTAGATGTTTGATCAAAATGACTTTTTTTTCTTTAAGAATAATGAATTTACCAAACAAGTGTGAAAATAGGATGACAAGTCTAAAGAATAAAAGAAAATGTTCAAGAAGATTTTTTTTCTCTGATTCTATGAATTGTGAATGCTTTTCATTTGTTTTTCTTAATATATCTTAAAAGATGAATAGGATGAAAGATAATATAGTTAGCTAAATTACAACTTTGAATTATACGTACTGAATTTATTTAAAGAATATAATACCCTCATCCTTATAATAATATGAAAAATGTTCTTTCCATTCTTATGGATGCTTCCACATCACTATAAAAAGTGAGTGTCTGAAGTTGCATCTTCGAACGCTACATGTTTTAGTCATTTTTCAGATCATATTGAAGAGCCATATTTTTTACGTAAAAATTTAATCCAAAAATGCATCTTCGCATGTGAAAAAATGCGTCTGAAGATGCATTTTCCTAAACACAATTTATTCAAAAGTTAGTGGGATGGTCCGAAGATGTATCTCCGAACGTTTTTCTTTAATATCTCGTGTCAGACCCTTCCCTCTTCCTCCTCCTTTATTTTTCTCAAAATTTCTAAAAAATAATCATTTGAGCTATGCAACGATTTTACATCTGCATCCTATCAATCAAGCTTATATCATTTGATCTCTTTCCAGTATCTCATAACATTCAACTGCTCTTTCTCATTAATCAATTTCTTTTGGTAAGTTATTCAAATTTTCATATCTTTTTATGTTTAGATTTTTAGTTAGTTTTTTTAGGATACATTAGTTATTTTAGGTTCATTAGGTAGTAATGTAAAAGAAATTGATAGGTTGTTAGAACATGAATTGAGATTTTTTTGGGTTTGTTAGGGCAGAAATGGCGTATTTGCCATGGCTGAGACAATCACATGTTTGTTCGGAGATGCAAAACTGCCCGAGCGAGTGATGCGCCAGTTTGACTACTTGCAGATTATTCTAAGATCTCCCCATGAGTCCACTTCTCCAATCATGCACCGCAGAGATCTACATGCGATACTTGATAATTTTGAGAGTCATCTGGTACCAGAGGAGTAACGTTGGGAGCTATCTCATGTACATTGGGCTTGTGCTTAGGGGTACTTGACATGGTTCTATAGGGTGTCACACCCTATCATGACACTAGACACTCCTGGAGAACCACCTAGGTCAGATGACCAAGAGGTACTTGAGGTTCGAGATGAGCAGGAAGAGAGTGTGACAATGGTATGTCAGCATGTTACAGAGATGGATAGAGCAGAATTCTTTATGGATGACAGTCCCTAGTTGTCTCTAGTGAAGCACATGGTTTCTGAGTTACGAAATGTCATGCAATACAAGTGGCAGTGGAGGCAGGCAGTTAGACATACCCAGTAGTTTATATTGGAATGTATTATTTTTGGGGGTATTTTTGGATAAATGTTATGTATGAATTATCTTGACTTTTTGGTCAATTGTGTTGTTCTGATATGATTCAGGAAGGATTTAAGAGATGTATCTCCGAAATAAACCCCCTTTGTATTTATCATATTTTCAAAAACTTTCAAGGGACATTTCGGAGATGCATCTCCGAATACACCAGATACCATATAGAGATGCATCTCCAGACCATAATTTATTCAGAAATGTGGTGAATATCAAAATAGCACTTTTTAATTGTTATTTGGATGTTTTCGAAGATGCATCTCCGGATGCCTAAAAGTCAACTTCGAATTTTCATGGGTGTGGGAGGCACCACCAATAATGGAAAGAGCATTGCTCTAATAACATACCATGTAGCAGAATATAAGCCTACTGAAATGTAATGATATGTAATTCAATGTTATATATTTATGCTGTTAAAAAATTTCAAATAAGCCTCAGATTCAGTGGCTCTGATGGCATGAAACTTGTCCCAACATTCTAAGGGCCAAAGGGGTTGAATCTTGTGTTGCAGAATTTTAATTGTGAGATTGTAACTCACTAATTCTTCAATTAGAAGGAAATTAAATATCACTAATCTTGTGTTACAGATGTGATAGTGACACATCATCAAATTGACTGTCATATCATTAAAATTTGACCTTAAATTAGAAGGAAACTAAAATCCTGAAAAAAAATTGTATGGAATGATCAAAAATCCAAAATTTAAAATTAGAGGATCAAAATTTTAAAAAAATAAAAAATAAAAGAATAAAAAAAATAGAAGAATAAAATTTATAATTAAGCCTAAATATTTTCACAACCTAAATTCATTAAAAGTTAAGCCCAACTCTCACTAAACTTATTTAAATAAAAATTAATAATAGTATAAAATATAATAAATATTTTTGGAATATAAATTGAAAAAGGCATGATTTTTCAGTACAATTATCCATTATATATTAAATCAATAGTGTTAAAGATTGGTATACCATATTGCATGATACTTTAATATCAATGATTTCATATATTATATAACTGACGATTTAGATTGAAGACCAATATTGATGATTTATTATTAGATGTTTTCTTAAGTTAAATATATTTTAAGTTAGTTCAGGTCATAGATTTTTTTAGTGGTTGCAAAACGGACCTGGTAGTCGAGTAAACCCGTTTTGTCAACATATTTTTACGAGTCAATTCTAGATTTTAGGTCCGCACTCTCTACTATGTTTGTCATGTCCCGTTCCGTTTTTAAGTGGATATTTGCAGTCACAAGCATTAACATGAATTTTTGCAATATTTAAACTTTAGAGGTACAAAGTCTAAAGGTTAAGGTTTTAGGTTTTAGTTTTGCACCTTCTACCATGTCCGTCTCACCCTAGTTTTTGTGCTCTTTTGCAAAGCGAGCCTAGATGGGACGAGCATGCATGTTTGCTACCATTAGTTCTAGAAATATACCTCCAAAGTTTTTTTTTTGTATCCTAGGAGGGCTTTATTTGAAGACTCTGACCCACCTTCTGGAGAACGACTTGGCGTCTGTCAAATCTTTTCTAGAGTATTTATTCTCTCATTTGTCGAGGTCAACAAGGTCTAATTAACCTTTCAGATTTCTTTCATCTTTTTCAGCTCAACCTTTAGGCCGTCCTCTCTTTAGACGGATAGGTCAGAGTCTTCAAATAAAGCTCTCCTTAACACGTCACTCCTCGTCAATTAAGTGCCAAGAAGCTAGAGCATTTTCTGAGTTCCTATCAATCTCGCCTCTCGACATCACTGTTGACATTGAGATGATCATAGAGCACGTCAATCCAATTTACGTCTACATAAAAAGGGATATGAACAAAGACATGTGCAAAATCAAGACATAATTTTCTCTCTCCGGCTACATCTACCTTCCCTGTCACCCCTTTGCCCACCCTTACTTGATAAAAAAAGTCCATATTCTATGCATGCAAGGGAACACCCATAATATGCACCCAAACGATGTGATTCTTCACCACACTAGAAGATTGGCATGAAGCTACATTCTTTAAAAATTGTTCAAAAATTTAACACCAAGTTGTCGAGACATTGCAGATACAGGTTCTGTTGAAAACAGGAAGAAACTCATTGGTAGTTAATCTAACTCCAACATATTTGATTGAATATTAAATTGCATTACATTTGCTTCGCCTTTAAGAGGACGTTTGAGTCAATCCCAAAGGCACTCCCTTTGCTTCAACCGTCAAAGCTCTGCCCTCTTCTATAGGCACGTTGAGTATTTCCACTAACTCTCTAACTAGAGAAAGGGTAGATTCTATAACACCCCGATTTTTTATTATAATATTTTAATAATTATTATAATAATTTTTATTTAATTTTAGAAAGTCTTTGAGTGATTAATTAATATTATATGGGTAAATGAGTTATTGGGTAAAATTTACATACGTTTTTAATAATTAAATTATGTAGAAGTAGAGAATAATGGTTTTAGTATTAACTTAGAATTTAAATAAAAATTAAGGAGAATTGATAGATTTTATTCAATTAATTTAATAAATTAATTGATCAAAATTGAGAGAATTTGTGAGTGGATAGTGAAATTGATTTTTAAAATAAAATAAGTAAGTGGATAGAATTATGATGAATTAAGAGAATTAGTGTGATCAATGAAATAAATATATATAGGATTTTCTATTTAAATAGAAGGAAGAGTATAAAAAAAGAGTACGTAGAAGTTTTGAGAAATCAGGAATAGGAAGATACTGGAGGCAACCCTAGGAGAGCAAGTGAAGCAGCGAACCTCCATAACCACAGTTCAAAGCTTTTTTTGCAAATTCGAGGTAAGGGGTGAGAATTATTCAATATATGGGTGTTAAGCATGAGGGATGGTGGGGATTCCTTACCCTCTTTCACTTTCTCTCTTTTATGTTTTCCCTATTGATGAATTAATTGAACCTTGAACGGATTTGTGCAAAACCTCTTAGAGTTATTGTTGTTAATCCTAATTTCCATGCTCTGTTAATTACTGAAATTATATGATATGTGTTAAAATGTTACCATTGATGTTATAGACTTCTTTGTTGATATGCATGTTATTAATATGATATCGGTTAAAATTTTATGATTTATGCCATAAAGTTCTCTTTTGATATGAATATTATTAATTGACATGATATGTGTTGAGATTTTGTGATTGATAAGTTCTGAATTATGATGAGCAAATGTTAATTTCTGAGTTTGAACCGCCATGAGAATGAATAAAAGTCTGAAACTAATGCAGAGAGAAAAATCACAGATAGACATAGAATGAGATTTAATCGTCTTGTTTTATGCGTAACTTGAGTTTTTTAAGTCTGTTTCAAGTGCGGTCAATTGCATTAGAAATCTAAAGCGATACACTTTTTGTTGAATTGGGGAAATTTGGTCGGAGAGAGATATAACAATAGCAATTCTCAGGTTTTTATACCAAAAGAGTAGTCAAATTTAAGTTATGCGTTGGTCATCTTGTTTCTCGCATAATTGGAGTTTTGTAAATCCGACTGAGATGTAATTAATTGCGTTTGAAAGAGGGTTTAAATACCCTTTTGACTAGAGATTTTCATAATTTTATCATAAGTCTATAATATTTTGTGCTATTGTGAAGTTAAACATTATGTTTTAGAGTTAAATAGAGGGTTTAAGGACCATAAGGGTAAGCTTATAGGGGTAGGGTTTTGGGAATCCCTTGGAGCGATTTAAGGAATTTGAATACATTATTAATAATTGGGATTGAAGTTGTAGACATGTTTAGATTTGAGTTTGATAAATAAATGAGTCGTTCGACTCAATTGTTTTTTAGTGGTTTCTGTTTTCGATGGTTGTTTGATGTTGTTGATGAGTATTGAGAGATTATATATTTTTAATTATTATGTTGAGTTTATGATGAATGCCTCATGAAGAGGAAAAATGTTGAGTTTATGCTAAGATATTTCGGTTAAGTGGAACCATTGATGTGGCCTTGTATTGGCGATGAATTTTGTTGAGTTTCAGGTTCGAGAGGATCTAGTGACGAGTATTGAAGTTAGAGGTTGAGACGAGTATTGCATATATTTGTGTATCATTCATGCATCATGTATATTGAAGATAGGTAGGACTTTCGTCCAGTGACGAGTTAGGACTTTGGTCCAATGACGAGTACGACTTAGATCCAGTAACGAGTTAGGACTTTGGTCTCATAACGAGTTGGATGATTCAGTAACACACCTCTGAATATCCGAAATATTGGTACCACATGCATGTAAGTAGATGAGATGAATACATTGCCTACATAATTTCATTTGTTGATGAATTATTCTGTTGTTGGATTTGTATGAATGATTTAATTGTGATAATATATTACCCTTATTCTCTTTGTTTTATGTTATTCTTGTTGGAACAAGTTTGGTTCTACAACTATCCTTGAGTTTTAATGATAACAAAGTATGAAAGAACAATTTCATTCTCTAACAGTTTGTTGAGTATGCAGACTCTAAGCTTAATTAAAGTGAAGTAAAGCTAAATCTAATCCAGAAAGATGTTGAATGAAGATATCTCTAAACAAACCAAGATACTGGACAATGTTGATCAAATCAGACTCTGAACTCTGGGCTTAGAAAGACTCTGAATATAGAGACTCCAAACTCTGATAAAAGAGACTTTGGAATTTAGACATCATCAGAATATGAATCAATGCAATCCTTGAAGAAGTTTTGAAGATAATGCCAACTCTAGTTATCACCAGTCAACACTTTTGATTTAAACGCCTCTGTTGCACTTTGAGACATCCAGACATTATCTACTCATCAGAATATGATGTTTGTTCTCTTGGTTTTGAGCTATGAATATATCATAAATCTCTCGTATGCAAAGATAATGTTCTAGAGTATTAAAATGGGTGAACAATTCTTGAGTATAGTATTAGTCAGATGTCAAATCAATAGTATTATTCTTTCAACGGCTATAAAAATATTTTCTACCTACCATCCAAGATTTATTGTTGTACCTACCTACTCTACATCAGGTGAGTACCTCGAAGATAACTCAAATCCTATCCTCCAACGAATCTATTTCTTCTTATATAAAGAGGTCAAAAGATTTGTGTGAAATTATGATGATTGATGACCAAAAGAAAAGCTCTTGCTCAAAAACTTCATGATGAAGAAGATTCATTAAAGAAAATCATCAAGAAAGAAAAAGATTGAAGAAACACTGAGCTTTATTTCAAATATTCTCAAGTGTATAAACTGAATTACATTGTGTGTAATCTGCTTGTTAAGAAACACTCTTATAAACACAATCAATTTTATTAATAGTTGTTAATTTTCTTGAGAGACTAAGTTTAGTTAGATTTCTCAAAAAGTCATTGACAATTAGTCTTTGAGTTGTAATTCCTTGAGAGACTAGGGTATAGTTAGAATTCTTAAGAAGTCTTAGACAATTGGTCTTTGAGTTGTATAATCAATTTGATTATTGAATTAAGACCTTGTTGAGAAGGCAAAACCACTTAGGAGGGTGGACTAGAAGTAACTTTGATAACAGTGAACTAAGATAAAAATACTGGTTTCATTTTCTTTATTATTATCTTTGTTGTTTGAGTTATTGGGTTACAAAAGATTTAAATCCAGAAACCCCAATTCACCCCCCTTCCCGTGTTTCTTACACCTTCAATTGAAATCAAAGCTCTGGTTTTGATATTGACTTGTTGTGTCAAACACTTAACCGTGTCAGAAAAATATCAATTTTCTTGAAACACAAATGGGTCATACAAACAATGATAAAGATTGTCTTTTTGCCAATCATCCATTTTTTATAGAGATAAATTTGAGTACTGGACGAACATAATAGAAAGTTTCTTTCTTTGCCAAAATACATACTTATAGGATGTGGTTTTAAGTGGCTACATACATACTTTGGATGTTAATCATGTAAGGCTTGAAAGAAGTAAGATGAACGGGCAACAAAGAAAGGATCACAAAAATCATCATGGATCCAGAAATATTTTGCTTTATGCCATTTCTTATTCAAAGTATGAGAATATTAGAAATTAAGACTATGCTAAGTCTATATTTGATTCTTTAAAAAAGACTCATGAAGTGAATAAACAAATGGAGAAAACTAAGGCTTTGGATTCAATCCAGAAGGATGAAGCTGTCATAATAGAAGAGGATGACGATTCTGAAAGTGATTTTGAAGATGAATTTGAAAGTGATTCTAAAGATGAATCTGAAAGTGACTCTGAATATAAAGGTGCCTCTAAAGAAGAACATGATTATATGGCTCTTAAGGTCAGTTCCTTCAAAAGATCACGATCACATTCTGAATCAAATTCAGACTATGACGAGGTATTTTTTAATCTCACTCATTATGAATTAAAACTATGTTTAGCTGAGATTCTTGAAAATAGTCAGAAGCTTTAGCAAAGATGAAAGAATCTAAAACAGATTCAAGTAGTCTTTTCTAAAGATCATAGTGAACTTCTGGAATAAAACTCTATTCTGAAAGCTAGAGTCAGTATCTTAGAATTTGAGAACTTTGTCCTAAAAAGCAAAAGTAAAAATTTCTGAAAAGAAATTTTTTCAGAAGCTCCTATGGACATTGAATGTGCTTCTAAGAGATATGAAAATTCTTTTCAATAATATCTTGCTAAAAACATAGATAGAAACAAAATTGCTTCAATGATCTATGGAATCAGTGGTAAAGGGAAAAGAGGCATTAGTTGTCATAAACCAAAGAATTCCATGTTGAAGCTTAAACCCAGAAAGAAAGTGAAAAAGCATAGGGCAATGCGCTACCATTTAATCTATGGTCAATCATTATTTATATCCTACTCATAAACTATGGGTTGATGAAACCTCTGGGAAAACTAATCTCATAAGACCTAAAAAGATGTGGGTACCAAAAGATAAGATTATTTATGTTCCGGGCACTCTAAGTAGAAAAGATTAGACACCAATCATAGTGCCTGGAAAATGGATGCTCTCTACACATAAAGGAAAGAAGGAATATGTTTCGAGATCTGGAACTTAAGCCTGTTTACCGTGAAAATTGGCAAACAATCGATGATCTTCCAAATTACTAGATTTGGTTACTTACAAGATCGATTAGATTGATCCTAGAACACGTGTTAACCGTTTATAAAAGTGAATTCTAATGAACATAAACTTTTTGACAGTGTTTATACCAGTAATGGTTTGTTAAAAGATTTAATGAATATTTAAAGTGAAAGAGGGTAAGAAGAATGCTGTAAAATCGAAAATAAATGGCAGTAAAGATAAACTATGGGTAAAGTGTAATGTTGGAAATAAAGAACTGATTAAATTACTTCAAGTAAAACAATGGTGTAACATCAAATGTATATTTCTCAATATTACTCTTTCTCTACACACTGATACTTTGGTAAAATGGACAGATTTTGTACACACTTGAACACACACACCATTCTAACACTAAGCCCTCTTTATTTATACTAATCGAAGTAACCGCCTCTAACAACCTTTCCACCAAATCAAGACAAGTGGCACTTCACATGCATGTAACTATCCACTATGCTCCACGTGTGTTTTCAACAGTTTAGATAAGAACAAAAGTTCCCTCCTTTAGTTGAATTTGAATCTCTCGTCGAACCCTAATTGGTGATGCCTCTATCGAAAAACACCTCAAATTACCTAGAAATATTTCTAAGTCCACGCAACATTGATACCCTTGTACCAAGGCATCTTCGATAAGAACTTCAAACGCACAATTTGTCGAAATATCTTCACAAGAAACTTTACTCTCTTAATTCATATGAGCGTCGAAATTAGGAGCTAACAAATTGCCCCCCAAAAATTTCATTTTCAATATTTCGAAGAAAAAGACATTTTTTGAGAATATGGTTCGACACCTTGAACAATTGTTGCATGTTACTAATGCCCTAATGTTACAAAAACCTTTCTGTTTCTTCCAGCTGGCTGGTGACATCAGCATCATCATTACCCCTTTCCTAACATGTCTTTTCCGCCTATACCCGAATCTTTTCTAATCATCATGTTTTCTAGACTCTAGGAGATCGTGGGATTAGGCATTAATTATCACCGTTTCACTATGTAATCCTGGAGAGACATGTGTCCCACTCACTTGTCCACCATTAATACTGATTTGAACCGTTTCCCTTCCAGAAAAACTTATAAAAAGCGCACTTCTTACTCATTTCTCTTTTTACGCTTTCTGAAAAACCCTTAAGCACTCAAACTTTTCAACTTCTTCCAAAACTAAAAAAAACCCAGACTTTCTTCAAACTTTTAACAACAATGGCTACTTCCAGCAAAACTTCCAAAGACACCACCAAAGTTGCTAAAATTTATGCCAAATCCACTAACATTCCAAAAAAGGTTTCAGATCTTCCTCCCTTCGCTACGCTCCCTGGTCCAGTAATGAGAGGCAACTAGCAATACATCCCTGAACTCAAGACTGAAGAACAACGGAAGATCTACGAGTCCCGGATACTTATCCCTGTTACTGTCTCTGGAAAAACTAATGCTTTGCTTGGACCTTTGCCTGATTTGAATGTTGACCTTAGCAAAGTTAGGGATTTTTCCCCTCTTACCATAAATGCAAACCCATAGGACAGTCCAAAAAACTTAGGGCTGACACTACCGAGGAGCCTCAATCATCAACAAATGAACCTATAGACCTTAGGTTCATGAAAAATGGTTTTAGGGTTTTTCCAGCAACTCCTTCATTTAAAGATCCCACTTATTATATAAACTGGATAAACAAAATAGAGAAAGCCAAAGCTCAAACCTGGAAAGACATGGGGATCTATGATTTAATCATGTTGTCGAATGTAGGATTAGAATATAATTCATCCTTATTATTCTCTTCCTTATACTTCTTAGATAACACCCACTACACTTTCCATCTTCCTTGTGGAATGGTTACCCCTACCCTTTTCGATGTAGCCGCTATCACAGGGCTAAAACCGACTGGGCACACATACGACCCCGACATAGATTCTGAAGACTCCATTGCTTTTTCCACTTCTAGGGACGCTTATTCGACCTATATAGCCCACTATCATGATAAAGATATCGAAATTGTATCTGATGTGGAACATATTGCGTTCCTGGCTTGATGGTTATCCTATTGCGTGTTCTGCTCGAAGTCACTATAGGTCGCCAAAAAGTACCTTACTCTGGCAAACCAACTACATGCTGGTCATGACGTTTGTTTAAGCGAAATGATCTTGGCCAGCCTCTATGAATCTTTAAGCGACGATGTTACTCAACTCAAAAATCTGGGAGAGAAAGGAAATCTCCTCCTTTCTGGGCCCTTCTGGCTACTACAACTCTAGTTAAATGCCACCTTCGAGGTAAGCCTTCCCAACAAAGGCCTTGTCGACGAAGATTCCGAAGAAGTGAAGAATAGAAGGGTTGAAGGAGTTCGATTGGCTCAGCTGACACCAGATGACGAAGGACAAGCCCTTCGAACTACATTCTTGAGCTACGCTCTGATGTTTGCAAGACACTATAAGTTCACGTCGAGCATGGCCCCCTTTGCAGCCAGAAAATATGGTCTAGCATGGTTCAAAAGACCTTTTCCCTCTCCTGCCAAAAAATAAGAGACAAAATTCCTTCTACTTTGGGAAGCCTTTTTAACCCCACAACTTATAACCCTCAGGTTACATCCGTCGAAGACCCATGTTACCTTAATTACTTATCAACCCAACCTGGTGGCTCGACAATTTGGATTAGTTCAGGCTCTCCCAAAGTGTATTTATGACAAGAAGAGCAACCTCCTTCTGTACAACGCCATTCACAACAAAACCACTCTTGTCAAATAGATAGCTCGATATACCGGTCGAACGCACCTCGCTCCAGTTAAATTCGAGCCATGCTTTCTCTGCACTCCAGAGTTTGAGAAGTGGTGGTCAAAATATTATGCTGAACAATTCTATGATGTTTCTACATTTACTCAACATATTACTAAAGCTTTCCTCTTTGTGCAGGAAAAAACCGAAAAAGGTACTTACACACACATCAAAGAAATTCAGGCATTCCAAAATTACATCGAAACTGCTTATAGGTCTGATGATCTTAGTCGAACCATTCGCGAGGCAACTGTCACTTTAAAGGAAAAATTTTCGAAGAAAATGGAGAGTCTAAAAATCCCTTCATACGTTCCTCCTGAGAAACGTTACGAAATGACTTTCAAAATGCATCCTCTTAAGTTTCCTCGACTACCAAACGCTAATTTTGGAGTGGCCTTTGCCCCTCCATTCCCAGACTGGTTCATCTATGGGGATTTTATAAAAATTCTTCGACGATAGTCATAGAAAAGAGCCCAATGAGTGTTGCGACTAAGCATACTTTAGACAGCTTCAAAGGGCATCTTCATATAGGAATCAAAGATTTTCGCATCGAATCAGATATATATATGAAGGTGTGGGATGGAATGCCTTTTCGAATCACATATCTTATTAGGATATTTCCTCTTAACTTGTAGTAATTGCTTCATTTTATTTCTTCTATCTATCAGAGTTCCACCCAGGAAACCAACAACCAAGAAGTTGGTCGAAGAAAAAACTGAGGGTCGCAGCAAAACCATCAAGGTACATCTTTACTCTACCCATTACTTTTTGCTATGTATAATGGTATCTCTAACACTTCGATTTTGTATTCAGGGTGCTCGAAAACCTCCCCCTACTCCTCAAAAAATGAGAACAAAAGCAGCGAAAACTATTGTGATAATAGAATCAGACGAAGATGATCTATCTCCCATCCTAGATATGACTCTTAGGAAGAGGAAGAAGCAACCCAAGGTTGTCGAAACCTCTAGTCAACCTCAGGAAAAAATTGCCAGAGTTATAAAGCGACCCACTGCCCTATCCATACTGGAGCCTACTCCTGAAGATATATCGAGGATAGCAGCAACACAAGTCGAAAGTGGAAACTCTATCCTTGGAGTCGAAGGGAACAAGGTAGAAGCATACATGACTTAGCTTCTTACGATTTATCATCATTTAATACTTTGACTAACTTATTATTTTCCTTAACCTTTGTATTTCAGGATGGCGCAACCGCTGCCACTCGAATGACAGACAGATCTTCTTCCTCACCAGATATTCTCAACAGCACTGGCGAACCCACTTATTGACCCTCATAAAGAAAGGCTCAATGAGCGAGACCAACCAACCCATTGCTGAAGGGCATGAGATTTTGCCATAAAAAACCATGACCCAACACTCTCACACAAGTGGCTCTGATCGCGAAGATGATTTAGGTCTAGAAACCCAAGTTGAGGTGAACAGGGATGCCATGGTGGTTGACGAAGAAGTCCAAGTTGGCAACGTGTCTGAAGGTGATTCACCCAACATCGAATGTGCAGACGCCACTACTTTGGGAGGTGTTGATGCCCAAGATGAGGAGCTGAGAGGAAACGAAGAAGAAGAAGAACAAGAAGTTGAAGAGCCACCGGTATTCAAGGATGCTGATAATGCTGATGATGATGAGGAGCTCGAGGACCAAGAAGAACAACCTCAGGACGAAACTCCGAAAACCCCCACACCTGAAGTTATCCCTGAGGGTTTTAGAGATTCGACAAGAGCAAATGGGGTCTTCTCTTCATAGGAATTGGAAGCTCTGAAACAAAGCCAGCCTCTTGAGTATTTAAAGGTTATGTTGAGTCAAAGTGAAAGCTCATCTGAAAAAAGTCTCAGTACTTCTGCAGCCTCTGAAGATCAATATTCGAGCAGACCCGCGAACGAGGCACTCTAAAAAATTAAAGAGAAAATCTTTAAGGGTGACTTATTTTTACTCTTGTTGGCTGATCCTTATGCCCCCTCTCTTTGAAGGCTCTCCTCAGCCAAGTGAATCTGTTGGATGTTTCTCCTGAAGTTGCCAATGTCGTCTCGGAATTGGGTACGATGATAGAACAGGTTGTCGAAGACAATAAACTGCTTCCCTATATTACCAAACAGATCGGGCAAACATCAGGCGCTGAAGCTACTGCTTGGGATGCAGCTAGTGAATCGACCAACAAAGCGTTGGAACTGGAGGAGACGAAGAAGAAAAACTAAGCCAAGATCGAAAACCATGATCACGATATTTCCTCTTGGGAAGCGCAAATAAGGGAACTTCAGGCCAAGATCACTGAAGCAAAGAAACACAAAGATGAACTTTTACAATTCGATGATGCTTCCATGGCTAAAGAGCTAGATTTTGGCTTGGAGTTTGTCGAAAAAGCGTGCAAACTAGAGGCAGAGCTCACAACTCTTCGATCAAAACGGTCTCTATGTGAAAAACGTCTAGAGCTTCACAAAACCAAATACCTCCATATGAAGAATCATCTTCCATTTTAACCTTGGTCTCCTTATCATCATTTACTTTTAATGACTTTTTGGTTTTACTTGTATTGACCATTAGCCCTTTTGGGCCTTTGTTAAGAATTTCAACCATATTGGCAATATTTTTATATTACCATGTTGGCAACAACTTACTTTAATGCAATTACTCGTTTATTATTCTTATTTCTTGGAGTGCTGACTTATATTTTTTCAAATATTTTCCATTCACTCTTAATATTCTGTTGTTTTCACTAAGTTCTTCGATCTCATAAGCACCATTAGAGAAAACTTGTAAAATTTAAAAAGGGCCTTCCGACTTGGGAGACCATTTCCATAGGGACCTATCCTTTCGATCCATTGGAAGGATAACTTTCCAAACCAAATCTTCAGGCTAAAATGTCTTAACTTTAACCTTCTTATTATAAGAGCTCTCTACTCTCTTCTTCTGTCTTTTCAATAATTCCAAGGCATTTAGTCTCTCTTCATCTAGACCGACTAACTCATCTAACATCATGTTCCAATATGATTCTGATGGAATCTCATGATGCCTTTGAATCCTTGTTGATTGTAGGTACATTTCTACTGGTAAAACTGCATCATGACCAAATGTCAGTCGAAATGGGGTTGAATTAATGGCTTCCTTGGGAGAGGTCCGACACGCCCACAAAATCCGATCTAAAGTTTTGTGCCAATTTCTAGGTTTCTTCCCTACATGTTTCTTGATCAAAACTATTACCACTTTGTTTTCCACTTCGACCTGATCATTAGCTTGAGCGTAATATGGTGTAGACGTTAACAATTTAAAACTCATTTCCTTAGTAAATTCTTACATCTTTCTACCAGTAAATAATGATCCTTGATCCGTTGTAACGGTCTTTGGGATCCCAAATCTGTAGATGATGTGTTCCTGGATAAATTCAATCACATCTTCTTGGCCTACATTTGGTAAAGGTATAGCTTCGATCTATTTTGTAGAATAATCAATGCCAACCAAGACATACCTCTGATTTTTAGATGATGGTGGTCGAATTTCCCCAATCAAATCTAAAGCCCAGCCTCTAAAAGGCCAAGGTTTAACTATAGAGTGCAGTTCGCCCGCAAGGATATATTGTATGCCTACATGTACCTGACACTCCTGGCATCCTTTGGTGAATTCGATGCAGTCTTTTAACATGGTGGGCCAATACATCCCTTGGCAAAATAATAACCATTTCATCTTATGGCCAACATGGTGCGCCCCACATGCCCCACTATGGACAGTCGAAAGGGCTAAATATGCCTCTGACTCACTAAGACATTTAAGCAAAACTCCCTTTGGAGTCGTTTTGAACAATTCCATCCCCAAAAGAAAATAACTTAAAGCTAGATACCTGGTTTTTCAATCGGTAGATGCCATTGGATTCTGTAAATACTCCATTATTGGTTTCCTCCAATCTCCATTTTTCAGGTTATCTATTGCCAATTTTTTAAAGTTTTCTTTATCAGCGTATCTGAGCTTTGTCTTTTCCAAGTCTGGTGGGGCTAATCTGGTCGACACAACTCTTCCTCTGACTTCGATGACTTTTTGCAATTTTTCTTTTGAAATTTTATACCCTGATGCAATTTGAGCCAAGTCATTACCCACTTGATTTTCCAATCGAGGTATGTGTCGAATATTAGCCATCTCGAATCTTTTCAACAATCGATTGACTATTATGAAGTAGATAATGATATTCTCTTTAACACACTTGTAATCTTTTGTGATCTATTTTATGACTAACTTTGAGTCACCCATTATTTCAACTCGAGTTTCCCCCAATTCCAACAATATCTCAAGTCCGGCTATGAGAGCTTCATATTCAGCCTCATTATTCGAGCAGAGGCCCTCCACTTTGTACTTTAGTTTTGTTGGAATTTTATTAGGAGAAATAATTAAAACTCATATGCTTGTTCCATCTTTATGACTAGACCTGTCGAAGTACAACTTCCAGGGTTCTAATTCAAGATAGTCCAGGGCATTCTCATCTATGGAGTGGTCGACTATAAAGTCTTCCACCACTTGTCGCTTAACAGCTTTTAATGGCATATATGTTAAGGAATATTCAGTCAAAGCTAGTGCCAATTTCCCAATTCGACTGTGCAAAATTGGCTTAGATAACATATGTTTAATAGCATCGAAGTGAGACAAAATATAAACATCAACGGGTTTTATATAATGCTTCAACTTCGTACAAGAAAAATACAAGCATAAACATAATTTTTCAACTATGTTATACCTAGTTTCTGCATCATTTAAGACCCTACTGAGGTAATAAATGGCTCTTTCGACGCCATTATCATCCTCCTGAGCCAACTAGTTCCCTAAAGTGTTGTTAGATGCAGATATGTACAATCTCATACTCCTATTCCTACAAGGTGGTGTCAAAATTGGTGGATGACTCAGGTATTCCTTGATTTTGTCAAAAGCTTTTTGCCGAGCCTGCCCCCATTCGAATCCTTCCTTGCTGAGTCAAAGCAAAGGCGAGAAGGCTTGCGTTTTTCCGCTAAGGTTCGAAATGAATCTCCTCAAGAAATTGATCTTGCCTAGTAGTGATCTCCTCAGGGTTCATTTTCATACCATGTTTCCTCATCCTTTCAAAAGATAGTCGAAGATGGCCTATATGTGTCTTCCCTGAAATAGATTTAACAATAATATCATCGATATAAATCTGCATAAAAGTTTTTATGAAATCATGGAAGGTCGAATTCATTGATCTTTGGTATGTTGCCCCAGTATTCTTCAAACCAAAAGGCATCACCACCCATTCATAGGTGCCTAAGGCTCCAGGACATCGAAATGCTGTTTTTGGGACATCCTCTTCAACAATGAATATCTAATTATATCCAGAATACCTATCGAGCATACTAAGATACTCATGTCCCGCGGCAGAATCGACTAGCATTTCCGCCACGGGCATTGAATATTCACCTTTTGGGGTTGCAGTGTTTAAATCTCTAAAATCTATGCACACCCTTAAAGTACCATTTTTCTTAATGACAGGTACAATATTGGCTAGCCATTCGACATACCTGGCTGTACGGATGAAATTACAACGAAGAAGCCTTCCGACCTCCTCTTTGATCTTTGAGAGAATTGCAGGTGCAAATCGCCTTGGATTCTGCTTGATGGGGTTTTTCCCAGGCTTGATTGACAACTTCAATTCGACCAAATCTATGCTCAAACCAGGAATTCCGTCGTAATCCCACGCGAAACAGTCCTTGAACTCCTTCAGCAACTGGATCACTTCGACTTTAAGTTGAGGGTTGATATTGGTGCTAATATAAGTTGGCCTTTTCGTCAACCCATCTCCTAAGTCTATTTCTTCAAGTTGATCTTGCGCTAGCATCTTGATATTTGGTGCCAACAGATCTTTCTCGAATCCCAAAGGCTCTTCGTCATAGATAGCGTCGAGCCTCTAGCCTTGATCTTCGTCTTGAACCTTATCAGGTGGTTCTGGATCAAAATCCTTTCCAGGACCTTCTTGATGAAATTACTTGTTAGCTTCGACAACCAAGTTTTTGACTTCAGCCTCCAAGGCCAACTATTGTTTGTTTTCGGCTATGTAAGCCAAAATCCTTTTTAGCGCTTTGAACTCAGTCATCATCACTGAATTCGCTTCCCCAGCCTGTTGGGTTAATTCCTGATGTTCCTATGTACCCAAACTCATCTTCGCCCACTACTTCACGGTCCCATTGAAAACCATTTATGGGGTGTAGATAGAAAGAACAATAGGCATTATTGTCTGGAGTGAATGCAAAGTTGGCCGGATCGCATGGAGCAATATTGGCCAAATGTTTGTCAAATTGGCTCCTGTCGACATGATTGATAGGAGTCTTGAAATAGCCCTAGTCTGCTTCTATGTTCTCCACAATACTTTCGGGGTGCCATATGATGATTCTCTGGTGCAAGGAGGATGGTACAACTCCAACTCCATGTATCCATTTGCGTCCAAGTAGTAAGTTATAGTTGGCCTTCGTCTCCACAATCATAAACATTGTAGATCTGGTGACAATTCCCAATATTAACTCGACTTGGATTACTCCAAGGGTAGTATCCACCTTTCCC
The DNA here is from genome assembly GCF_024323335.1 of Lathyrus oleraceus. Classification (NCBI taxonomy): domain Eukaryota; kingdom Viridiplantae; phylum Streptophyta; class Magnoliopsida; order Fabales; family Fabaceae; genus Lathyrus; species Lathyrus oleraceus. The sequence continues at coordinate 210,643,499 of NC_066582.1, forward strand.
TCGTAGTTGGAAATCACCACGTTGCGGGGCTTGGCATCTATATCATATTTGCCTATTTTCCTCAACATGTGATACGACATCAGATTCACCATTGTGCCGCAATCTACCAAGATCTTGTTAATTGAGACGTCTTTGACCTTCCCAGTAATAAACAGAGGTTTGAGATGACTCTTCATTGCCTCATCCGGTATTTCGAAGAAAGCGTTTTGCTCTTCTAAGCAACCATTGTTCATTACATAATATCACACTGGTTTGTGAGCGGCCATTTCCCTCTCTGTGATGCTGTTAGTGTCTTCGAACTCTGTTATCTGATCGAATTCTCTGGGCAACACTGATACCACACCAACTAAGATATCCAGTGAAGGCTCTAACCCAGAGTCGAAGTCATCCGTTAACATTTCATCTTCGGCCACCATTCAATCATATTTCTCTTTGGCCGTTTTTGCCTGAGTGTTAAACTTCCCTTTGACAAGACTTGCTTCCCTTTTTTCCTTCTTCCTGGCAAGCACATTGGTTCTAGATTCAACTTTTTCCTTTTCATCAGCCTCCGTCTATGTTTTTCTCCTTCTCTGTTCCCTTCTCCACTGGGACCTTGTCATGGGATTTTCTCTTTGTAATTTTCAGAGATGTGAGATGTTTTTCTGGCAGCCTGGAATTCCTTACGGTATGAAAATGACGAACCTCTGTCTACTTCGAAGTTCTGCCATTTTCCCTGGTCACGTTTTCTGCCCTCAACTGGCTTCACCCATTTTCCATTGGAAGCCTCAACATTGGGCTTGAAAGAGATAAGTTTGGCAGCAAGACCCTTTCGTTCTATATCATCCAATCTCACCAAAGTTCTATTTGGATCAAAATACCTTCTCGGGTCGAAGGCCCTTCTAGGTTCAAAAGCCTATTGCTCCTTAGGGGTTCTCTGGCACTTTTGGTCTTTTGCCCTCCTGACTTCTTCGAGATTGTGGGTCGCTTGTTTGTCGAAAACGACACTATAACGAGGGCACAACATAACCTCTGATTTTTTCCTTTGGCATCTATGGAGGAAATCCATCAGAGTCTCCTCCTCCTTCAGGAAGGCCACTTTATTGTATTCTTCTTGTTGAAACTCGTTGTAAACTTCCATGGAGGTTTCTTGGGAGATTTCGACCATGTTGACCTCCATGTCAACATCTTCAGTGATGTCTAAATTCTAGAATTTCAGTGAAGGCCCTGAGTAGCCTTATCAATTTGTTTGAAACTATCAACAGTTTCTTTGGTCACTCTCATCAAGTTGGAATCCTCAGTGACTCCGATGTCGAAACCATCAGTAGTTCCGTTGGTGAAGCTTTCAGCGACTTCCTGAGCAAAGCTTTTGGGGAATTCCTGGTCAAGGTGCTCATAGACCCTGACCATGACAACTTTGTTGACGAAGTCTTCAGTAACTTCGACCATAGTAGAGGTATGGCTGAAGTCATTAGCAACTTCAACCATATTGACTTCATCTGGTTCTGTGTAATGGGCATCAGCTACTTGCAGAGGATCAGAGTCGATCTTCATTTGGCTTCTGGGTTTGTCCCCAAACTTGAGTCTTCCTTCCTGGATAGCATTCTGAACAAGGTCCCCGAAAATAAAACATTGAGACATTTTATGACCCAGAAAATTATGGTACTTGCAAAACCCTCTTTTCTTTCTTTGTTCCAAAGGAGGCATTTTTACACCATGAGGTACTATCATTTGGCCATCCTTAACTAACAAATCGAAGATCTCGTCACATTTTGTAACGTCGAATGTGTAAGTTTTCTTAGGAAATTTATCATTCTTTTCTGGTTCGATAGGGTTTTTCCCATTCGACGGGGCCAGGACCTTACAAGAGTAAGGTGGCCCTTGTTTCAACTCAGCAAGGTCGATATCATTTTCGTCGAAATCAAAAGGCTCATTATTGGATCCTTCATCATCATTACTGAATTCGATGTAGGCCACTCTCTTACTCTTATTTGCTCTAGCCTTTTCTTCCTTCAAGTGTTCTAACTGTCGAACCCTATCAGCCAGTTGTGCCATATCTTTCAAATACTGGGTGTCTAACTTTTTCCTGATAGAATAGTCAAGGACCCCAGCGGCCATTTCGACCAACTCATGCTCTTGTACCTGTGTAACGCACCTAGCCTTGAGAAATCAAAATCTATTTAGATAATCATCAATTGGCTCAATAAATTTTTGTTTAATACTGGCCAGTTCCTTCAGGCTTATCTTCATTTGCCCCATGTAACACTTCTCATGGAACATTCTTTCTAACTGATTCCAAGTGTGGATTGAATTTTGTGGCAAGGTTGTAAACCATGTGAAGGCGTTCTTTGTGAGAGAACTTGGAAAGTACTTTATCCTAAGGTTTTCGTTGTTCGAAATGTCCCATGCCTCTATTATATACCTAGCCACATGTTCGACAGTAGATTCAGTGGTATCCCCAGAAAACTTAGTAACTTTGGGAATTTTCGTTCTAGGGGGTATATCTGTCTGTAGGATATATTCTGACAAAGGTGATGTATAATTTGGCCTTCGAAGGCCAAAATTCAACCCATTTCGTGCCATAACCCTTTCGACCATAGCTGTTAGATTGTTATTTGCTGCTATATCACCATGTCGAATTCACTGTCTGACATCATCAACATTTTGGTTTCTATTTACCATTACTATCCTTGGCTTTCTCTCACTGGGGATTTGTGGTTCATCCCTAGGAGGTTCGATTCCTACTCCTTGATTTGCCATCTCTGGTGGCAACTGGTTCTATGGAATTTGGTTAATGGTAGGGTCTTCTTCGAAGGTTACCCCTTGGTTTTCTCTTATCACATCCCTTGGAGGGTGTCGAAGAGGTTGTGGCACACCCAAGAAGTCAGCCATTCGCGTCATCTGCGCTGTCATCCGCTGATTCGATTGTGCCGCATTTTGAATCAAAGGATTCAATACAGTGGTCAATGTTTGGGTAAGCATCTGGACCATATTATGATTGCTTTCGTCCATCTACTGCCTCCACACCGCTGTGGAATTATTGGTAAGGTTAGGCATTTGTGTTTGGTATCTCAAACCTAAATATTGGTTATTTCGACCCACGTTAACCCAAGATCCCGACCCTTATAATGGGGAGGCTATGTTAACCACTGGTTTTGTGGGTGTCGAAGCAGCGTTATGTAAACTTGACATTACTGAAGTTGGCATTCCATAGGGTTGTTCTCGACCACTAAAAGGTATAGAAAAACCAAGGGGTACCAAAGGCATGTTTGGGACAGTCCCAATTGGCGGGGGAGTGTTAGGAGGTCCCTTTGGCCCAATGTAAGTCAAAATGGGTTCAGTGTGGGAAATCAAATATGTAGGCATCGAACTTTCCATAGATGGTACTGGTTCAGACACGGCCATTGTGGCCGTGTTTTCCTCTGTCGAAGAAGAAGGGGGTGGTATATTATTGTTTGGATTTTGAGGATTTTGGTTACTTGGCACATTTGGATTCACCATTCTCCTTGGTCTATCTTCGTTGGTTACGGTTACTTTACCATTTCTTAATAACATACAACAACTTTTCAAAAGGGAAAAATGACTAAAAGACCAGAATTAGAATAAATGAAGAAAAAATATTACTTTTTCAAATGTTAGCACGGTCCCACCGGGTGTGCCAATTTGTTTAGCATGAAAATTGGTAAACAACCGCTGATCTTCCAAATTACTAGATTTGGTTACTTACAGAATCGATCAGATTGATCCTAAGACATGTGCTAACCGTTTGTAAAAGTGAATTCTAATGAACATAAACACTTCGACAGTGTTTATACCAACAATGGTTTGTTAAAAGATTTAATGAAAATTTAAAGTGAAAGAGGGTAAGAAGAATGATGTAAAATCGAAAATAAATGGCAGTAACGATAAATTTCTGGGTAAAGTGTAATGCTGGAAATAAAGAACTGATTAAGTTACTTCAAGTAAAACAATGGTGTAACATCAAACATACATTTTTCAAATTTACTCTTTCTCTGCACATGGATACTTGGGTAAAATGGACAGATTTTGTACACACTTGAACACATACACCATTCTAACACTAAGACCTCTTTATTTATACTAATCAAAGTAACCACCTCTAACAGTCTTTCCACCAAATCGAGACAAGTGGCGCTCCGCATGCATGTAACTATCCACTATGCTCCACGTGTGTTTTCAACAGTTTAGATAAGAACAAAAGTTCTCTCCTTTATTTGAATTTGAATATCTCGTCGAACCCCAACTGGTGATGCCTCTGTCGAAAAACACCTCAAACTACCTAGAAATATTTCTAAGTCCACACATCATTGTTACCCTTGTACCAAGGCATCTTCGACAAAAACTTCAAACACATAATTTGTCAAAACATCTTTATAGGAAACTTTACTTTCTTAATTCATATGGGCGTCGAAATTGGGAGCTAACAAAGCCCAATGGCTATATAGGATCTGAAGAAGGCCAAGAGAGTAAGATTATTGGTTCAGAATCTATTGGTATTAACATCTCTCTCTCTCTCTCTCTAACATTGTACTTTATGCGTAAATGCTATCAAGCTTAACTCTTATTCAAAAGTGCATCATGTTAAAATACTTTGTTACATTCAAAAGGCTATAGAGTATGTAACACTGAATTAACATTATTGATGAATGAGTTCAAGTTGAGTAAAATGATAAGCATGACTTTGAGAAAGTCAAAGCTAGTTTTAAATTTGCAGGTATGAAGATAATCCAATATGACTCTGAGGACATAACTTCTAATGTAATTAACAAGAAAGCAAATCATCATAACCTCTAAAGATCTTCAAATCTCATAAGCACCATTAGTGTTTTCTAGAATAAGATAAGGTAAGCAGAGGTAAGCCAAAGTGTCTCACTCAATTTTTTTTAACTATCTTAAAATTTATGGTGGAAATCAAGTGTTGCATGTGTAGCCCTAATGTTAGGCAGTTGTCATACATTTATCCAGTTGAGCGGTTGAGGTGACCTATTGGGGATAATATTTCTTGGTTAAATAGGAAAATCATTTTATTTCGCCTCCCTTGTCAGATTGTATGTTTTCAAAATCTTTAGTAATTATTACTTTCTCTATTTAAACCCATGATGCACTCATTTATCACACACTATGCAACTTCTTCTCACAACCCACACTTAAAAGTTTCATATTCCAAACTCTCTCTCTCTCTCTCTCTCTCTATCTCAAATCCTTAAACCATAATCATGTCTGACAAGCAACATCAACAACAAGAGCTACTACAAAAACAACAAGGTCATCAAAAGGAAGTCACTATGATGGAAGGAATTCCTGAGATTTCTCTATCTACCTAGTGGATTATTGGAGGTTTTCTATGAATCTATTGCAGATTTTGATAATCTAAAACAAAATAGGTTTAATCTCTCTGGAGATATTGCAACCCATGGATGGGAAGTTTACTTCAATAGGTTGAAGGGACTAGTGTACCATGCATTAGTAGAATATTTTTGGTTTCATGCAGAAGCTACAAATGTTCAGGTCTTCTCTAGTGTTCTGGGTCAGAAGATTCAAATTTCTAAGAAATCCATAGCCAAGCTATTGAACCATGATGGGTTTGAAAAGAGATGTTATCAAATGTTCAAAAATGGGGAAATGAATGAAGTTGTGTCTACCATCTTTCAAAAAGGATCATATTCAGACGTCAAGAATTTTAAATCTAAGTCAAGGATTTGGGCTAAGATTCTCTTGGGATGCATTCATCACTATGTTGTTGGGAACTCTGCTGACTACATTAACACTGACTAGAAATTACAACAACCTATATCTCCATCACACTCTCAACCTCCATCCCCACCTCAACAAATAACAACATCAACCAACCAATCTCAAATTACAACACAATTGAAATAATCCAAAAACAACCTCATTCACCACCTTCATCTGAACACACCATTTATGAACATCCAACCATTTCTGAAGCCACACCCATGAACATCTCACCTCCTTCATCTAATCAAATTAATACACCTTTTCCCGACTCTATTCTTGAAGTCTTATCCCTATTAAAGGATTCCTCTATTGAGAGAGAATATTTCTCTAATAAGGATCCATTTGTTTTTGAACTTCCATATTCCTTCTCTGAATCAGAAATTAATACTGAGACAAGAATCCCCACCATCAATTCTGAACATGCCTCTCATGAACCCTCTTTTGGTGAAGTATGAACATATATAGAATTAAAAATAGCTGAAAGACCGAGCTTTATGAGGCGGGTTATCACGAACTGTGTTAATCCTGCTGAAAGTAATGCATTATGGGATCAGTGCATGGACTGGTCAATTTACTACTTCATATTCCTCAAGAATATTTCATATGAGGTTGTTCTGGAAAAGTTTATTCCCAGATTCACTAAAGTAATGACTCTAATTATGGAGATAAAGAAGTATGTGGATGAGTCCTTAGTCAGATCTAAGATTTTAGCACTTCCCGCACCTGAACAAGTTCTTCCTCAAATTGAAGCTGAAATTTCCTATGCTCGGGTCTTAGCTTTTCAGCAAGATGCTGAAGAAACTTATGGGATTCCAATTCCCAATCAGAACTTAGTTGTTCCATCTGTAGTTGGAGCAACTTCTGGAACTACACATATGTTATATTCTCAGCATGAAGTTGAGCCAACTTCTAGAATCACATCTTCTAAAACCATTGCTTCTGAGGCTGTTACTTTTGTAATTCTGAAAAACTTGGATGAGTCGAAGAAGGATAATGAAGTTGTAAGGACCAGGCTGGATCTCGAAGAAGAAACCAACAATCAGATTCAAAACATGCTATCACTTTGTAAATATAACTTGGAAAAATTTTGAAGTTTAAAATTTAGGGAGAGCTTTCAAACCTAACTCTAATTTTTAGCTGATTACTAGTTTTGTTAAAAATAAAATTGTTCATCAAAATTATAATGTTTGTCATCATAAAAAAAGGAGATTGTTGGAACAAGTTTGGTTCTACAACTATCATTGAGTTTTGTTGATAACAAAGTATAAAATAATAATTGTGTTCTCTAAAAGTTTGTTGAGTGTGCAGACTCCGAGCTTACTTAAAGTGAAGTAAAGCTAAATCTAATTCAGAAAGATGTTGAATGAAGATAGCTCTGAAAAAAATCAAGATGTTATACAATGTTGATCAAATCAGACTCTGAACTCCGGGTTTAGAAAGACTCTGAATGTAGAGCCTCAATGAACTTTGGACATCATCAGAATTTGAATTAATGCAATACTTGAAGAAGTTATGATTTAGACACCATTCAACTCTGGTTATCACCATTCAACACTTCTGATTTAGACACCTCTGATACACTATGAGTCATCCAAACCTTATCTAGTCATCAGACTCTGATGTTTATTCTCTAGGTCCCGAGCTCTAAACATATCATAAATCTCTCGTATGCAAAGACAATGTTCTAGAGTATTAAAATGGGTAAACCGTTCTTCAGTATAGTACTAGTAAAATGTCAAATCAATAGTACTATTCTTCCAACGACTATAAAATGATTTTCTACCTACCACCCATTATTTACTGATGTACCTACCTAATCTACAACATGTGTGTACCTCGAAGGAAGCTTCAACCTTATCCTCCAACGAATCTATTTCTTCCTATATAAAGAGGTCAAAAGATTTGTGTAAAATTATGATGATGGATGACCAAAAGAAAATCTCTTGTGCAAAAACTTCATAATGAAGAAGATTCATTAAATAAAATCATCATCAAGAAAGAAAAAGATTGAAGAAACATTGAGTGTTATTTCAAATATTCTCAAGTGTGTAAACTGAATTACATTGTGTGTAATCTGCTTGTTAAGAAGCACTCTTGAAAACACAATCAATTTTATTAACAATTGTTAATTTTCTAAAGAGACTAACTTTAGTCCGAATTCTCAAGAAGTCAGTGATAATTAGTCTTTGAGTCATGATTCCTTGAGAAAATAGGGTATAGTTAGAATTCTCAAGAAGTCTTAGAAAGTTGGTCTTTGAATTGTATAATCAATTTGGTTATTGGATTAAGTCCTTATTGAGAAGGCAAAATCACTTAGGCGGGTGGACCGGAAGTAGCTTTGTTAATAGTGAACCATGATAAAAATGCTTGTGTCATTTTCTTTATCATTATCTTTGTTGTTTGAGTTATTGGGTTACAAAAGATTTAAATCCAAAACCCCAATTCAACCCCCCCCGGGTTTCTTGTGTTTCTTACACCTTCATTTTCTGTATGCCTATGATGCAAATACTCATGTAGAGACTGACGAGCTTTGGCTAATGCTTGAAGCTAGCGGAAATATACCCGAACGTATCGTACGCTCAAACATACCAAAGAGTCGTCATCGAACTTTATTTATTCCCGAAGGAAAGAGAAAACATCTATAAAACTCGGGGAAAAGAGATATATTGGGTAAGGAAGTCGGTTATGCAAGGGGAAGGTATTAGCACCCCGAACATCCATGATACTCCATGGGAACCGTTTTGATTGTTTTCACTCGAATGAGTATTACATCTAAAGATTACTCGCAAAGGAATGGGGAAAAGGAAAGAAATAGATAAAGTTCTCGGTGAGGATTAGGGTCCTCATGCCTACGTATCCTCATAGTGCAATGAGGAATTCAGAGCTCTGTAATTCAAAGAACTAGTGGTGGGAGGTGGAAAGAAGTGTGATCAAGGTATGGTCTGAACCAAAGGATTATGTTTTGAACTCCAACAAGGGGTGAAAATATGAATCCAAGAGTAAAACTGGTATGAACTAACAAGTGAGGGCCTACAACACAATATTGGAATAACCGAAAAAAGATTGAATTAAGTGTTTGATTACATAGTACAAACAACTCTTGTTTCACAAAGAGGTATAAGATGGAGCATAAAGAAATATTGTATTTGGCTCAAAGAATAGGTATATCACATGAAATGAATGAAGGTAGAATATGAGTGAATCACAAAGGTGAATGGAATGAAGTGACCAAAGTCTCATAATAGAGTATTTGGTAACAAGTGACTGAAAAAGGTATAGTTTGAAACCAAAAGTCAAGGTATATTGGAATCCATAGGAGAAATGAGATTCGTACCATAGAGGAAAACAAGCATCTTGGACAAAAAGAAGGAATTAAATGTCTGGGGACATTCCAAACAACTCTTGGTACGAATGCAAACTATTCATTAGGCGTCCTAAAAGGATGTATATGGGTATCCAAAGAAAGTGTATCTGATTTCAAAGAAACAATATGTCACTAGGGTGAACGGTTTATGATTGAAGGTAGGTAATGGATTATGAAAGATATAAGTGGTGTCCTAAGGCGGAAGAAGGAATAATTAGGAGTATGCTCACCAAGGATTCACATCCTCATGCCTACGTATTCTCATTGTGCAATGAGAAAATCAGAGCAACCGTAGTTCAAAACCACGAGAATAGAGAGGGAGATACACAATGATGAAAAGTATAACTTGCACCAACAGAATGGTATCAAGGAAACTCACAAAAAACAACAGGCTTCGAGCCCAAGAGTAAAACTGGTATGAACCAACAAGTGAGGGCATATAACACTGCATTGGAACAACCGATAAAGAAATGAATTAAGTGTTTGGTTTCACAGCACAAACATCTCCCGGTTCACAAGGTGGACTGTTCATTAGGCGTCCTAAAAGGATGAGTATGAGACCCACAAGAAAATATTGTTGGGTACAAGGAAGAATGTATCACTTGCTGGGGAACAAACAATTCGAGATCAAAGGAGAATAATATCTTGGATCCATGAAGGAATAAAATTTGAACCGAAGAGTGAAAAAAGTATTGACTAGGACGTGGAGGAAACTAGGCATACCCACTCCTGTCACAACAAATTAAATGTTTGGGGACAACCCAAATAACTCTTGGTTCACAAGGCGGACTATTCATTAGGCGTCCTAAAAGGATGAATGTGGAAACCAAGGAAAATAATATTTGATCTCAAAAAGATGGTATTGATTGATGAATGAAGAATGATTGATTAATAAATAGGGTAGCTCGCGAAGAAACTGGGTTCTCCTTCCTACGTATCCTTATAGTGCAATAAGGAAATCAGAGCTTTCATAGTTCATCCCACTAGGGCTGAAAACAAGGTGATTGGAGGCAAAAGAATGATTGAATGATTGAATTGAAATGATTAGAATGGATAATGAATTAATAAGAGACTTGACAGTCGATTGATAGGAATCACACCAAAGTCTATGAATGAGGGCGAACGCTTTGAATATTTGGGGCCTACGCCCCATACGCAAAGTCGCTTTAGACAAGGATAGGAGAAACTCCGTCTCATCATTCCTTACTACTTAAGACTCGTAGCGCATGATACTTCTCTTGATTGACATGTTATCGGTGAAGAATCTTCATTATTGATCCTTGTATTGGTGTTGCCTTGTATGAAGAAGACTTGGTAGTTTAATCGATTTGTATTGTACTAAAGTCTATGAATCAGAGCGAACATTTTGAATATTTGGGGCTTACGCCCCATACGCAAAGTCGCTCTAGACAAGGATAGGAGAAACTCCGTATCATCATTCCCTATTGCTTAAGGCTCATTTCGTACAATTTGGATCGTGTTTACCAAGTGTTGACCTTTGATTCATCTTGTATAGTCCACTGCTTGATGTGACTGAGGATGCCTTGATTGAAGATTTGACTTGAGGCTTCGAGCTCCACAGCTTAGAAGAAAAAGTCTTATTAAGTGACTAAGGGTCTTTCTGTCACTAAATTAGACTGTGGGATTATACAAGTTCAAAGGATTTAATTGATCAAAATTACTTTTGATCAATTTAAATCGGAGGGTTTGAAATAATTTAAGAAACTAGGTTAATCTTACTCTAAAGGTTAGAAATCAATCAAACTATCCTAAGGGATCATGTTAATGTTAAGGCTTACTTAAGATTCTATGTTAAATTCTAATCCTAAAGGAGTATGTTATGGTTAATCACAGATCTTGATTAAAATTCTATGTTAAAATTGCTAAGGGAACATGTGATTATATGATTAAAATATCAAACCAATCCCCATAAAGACAAAATGGTCATATCACAAAATATTGGTATCTAGGTCACGAAATTCTAATTAATATGAGTTAAATTCTAAAAATTCCAATTATTCCAAAATTCTAAGCTAACCCAAATATTTCTATTTCTAACACATGTTAAGCTAATCAAGATTAATCAAAATATCCATAACTATTTCTGAAAATCTATTGAAAGATCAGTTGGCTGAAAAAATACCCTGCTGCTAATTGATATTCAACTATTTTATGCAAATTGAAAAAAAAACAGCTACTTGATTGTTAATTTCTGCTATATGAATAACTCCGTTAGCGGCATTCTACGTTAATTGGAAATCTTGTTAGCTACCTGTTAGATTACTAAATTTTGAATGGTGATGTTCGAGCGATGAATGAGTACAGAGAGGGCTTGAAAGTGATTGAGAGGATGAGTGTATGAATTCGAGTGTGTGCATGAATTTATGCGAATGGATCAGTTCACCCGATGCAATGGCGAATGAATGATGATTTGTTAGGATTGATGAAAAATGATTAGTTGATTGTTATGGCTGTTATACAAACTTTTTGCTGCAGTTATGAACTTTCACTTCAATTATGCACTGCTATTAGCTAGTTAATACTCTAAGAATCTATTTTGAAACTTGAGTGAAGTTGATGAAATTGTTTTAAAGTGAATGGTTCGGCTAATTATTTGTCGAAAGCATTATGCAATGATTTTTTTTAAACATGGATTACACTATGATTGATGTTAAAACTATACTAATGAACTATTTGTGGTGCTATGGAATGCTTGATGAAATGTTCAGATGATTGCTCTGTCAGAAGAAACGATTTTGTTTGTAAACTTCTGTTTTTTATTAGAATGCAATTTTGGACTTTTATACATACAGAAAACTTTAGCTATTCTACTAATTAAGATAAATAGTAAATACTCTTAATTTTCCCACTGTCTCTTGACCTTCCAATTCTCTCTATTAACTTATTATTAAAAACCCATTAATTCTAACATTAAGTTTATTCAACAAAACTCCTCTGTAAACTTAAATGTTTCTTCTATTCATCATCCCTATCAATTTCTTGCCTTTGTCGAAGATTTCTTTTGATAGTGGTTTTGTGAAAATGTCTGCTGCTTGGTCCTTACTTGCTACATGCTTCAATTCGACACTTCCTTCCTTCACGTGTTCTCGAATAAAGTGAAAACGAACGTCAATGTGTTTGCTCCTTTCATGGTTTACTGGATTCTTTGCTAACTCAATTGCTGACCTGTTGTCAACTTGTATTATTGTAGCATCTTTCTGTTCTAGTTCCATTTTACTCATCAATCTTCTGAGCCATATTGCATGACAAACGCACCAGGATGCTGCTACATATTCTGCTTCACATGTCGAAAGTGTTACTATTGGCTGCTTTTTAGAAAGCCAAGTGAATGCAGTATTTCCCATGAAAAACACATATCCAGAAGTGCTTTTTCGATCATCTATGTCTCCGCACCAATCACTGTCAGAGTAACCAACCAGCTTGTATTTGTCTGAATTCGAGTAAAACATCCCAAGTGACACTGTTCCTTGGATGTACCTCAGAATTCGCTTCAATGCTTTCCAATGTGTATAAACTGGCTCCTCCATGAATCGACTTACAATGCCTACACTCAATGAGATATCTGGTCTTGTACATGTGAGATAGCGAAGACTTCCTACCAAACTTCGATATTTTCCTGTTTCGACACGTTCTCCTCCATCAAATTTCGACAGTTTTGTTCCTGGTTCCATTGGCGTCGAAGCCGGATTACAGCTTTCCATCTTATATCTTTTCAAGATTTCATTTGCATATTTTTCTTGTGAAATGAAGATTCCTGTTTCTTCTTGTCGAACTTCCAGACCAAGAAAGAATCTCATCAGGCCTAAATCTGTCATCTCGAATTCACGTGTCATTGTGCTTTTGAATTCTTCTATCATCTCATCATTACTGCCCAGAAAAATAAGATCATCAACATAGAGAGCAACAAGTAATACATTCATTCCCTTTTTCTTCACATAGAGGGCATGTTCGTACAGACATTGCTCGAACCCGTTCTCCTTGAAGTATGTGTCGATACCTGTGTTCCATGCCCGCGGTGCTTGCTTCAGCCCATATAGTGATTTCTTCAATTTCAGTACCTTCTTCTCTTCTCCAGCTTTCATGTACCCGAGTGGTTGTTCGACATAGACTTCTTCTTCGAGTACACCATTCAGAAAAGCTGTTTTGACATCCATTTGAAATATTGGCCATTTGAATTGAGCAGCTTGAGATATGAGTAATCGAATTGTCTCCATTCTTGCAACAGGTGCAAATACTTCGTCATAATCAACTCCTGCTTTCTGTTTGTATCCCTTCGCAACAAGTCTCGCTTTGTATCGTTCTATTTCTCCTTGAACGTTCATCTTTTTCTTGAATACCCACTTTACACCAATGGGTTGACTACCTTTTGGCAATTCAACTAGCTCCCAAGTGTTGTTGTGGATAATCACCCTCATCTCTTCGTCCATGGCACTTTTCCACTTCTTGTCTCGTACTGCTTCTTCAAAACTGATGTTTTCAGCATCTGCCAGGAGACATACAAGGTGCACTTCACTTGTCGAATCATACAGATCTTGCAAACTTCGCATTCTGGGTTGTGTAGGTTCATCTTTATCGTCAGAATCTTCAAGTGTTGTCGAAATGTTTGATGGTACAGCGACAGATGGTTCTTCAACTTCGACAACAGCTTCTGTCAAACTGTTCCAGTCCCACTTCACTACAACAAACAAGACCTTAGACAGCGCTTTTTTTAGCCTTAGACAGCGCTTTAAAGCGCTGTCTAAACCTCCGCTGCTAAAGGTTTAGACAGCGCTTTTTTAAATCTTAAAAGCGCTGTCTAAGCCCCCCCCCCCTTAGACAGCGCTTTGGCCAAAAGCGCTTTCTAAGACCCTCCTATTTTAATTTTTTTAGGTATACCTTAGACAGCGCTTTTGGCCAAAGCGCTGTCTAAGGGGGGGGGGGGGGGGGGCTTAGACAGCGCTTTTCAAAAAGCGCTGTCTAAGCCCCCCCCCCCCCCCCCCCCCCCCCCCCCCCCTTTAGACAGCGCTTTTGCCTAAAGCGCTTTCTAAGACCCTCCTATTTTAATTTTTTTAGGTATACCTTAGACAGCGCTTTTCAAAAAGCGCTGTCTAAGCCCCCCCCCCCCCTTAGACAACGCTTTTGCCTAAAGCGCTTTCTAATCCCCCCCTTAGACAGCGCTTTTTACAAAAGCGCTGTCTAATGTATACGAAAATTTTTGAAGCTTTTGTTTTAAACCACATTTTTTCCAGGTTTATAAACCAGAATTTCTACCTGTTTTCAACCAGATTTTGACAGACAATTATCACATTTTATACATGCCATTTTGGCCTTTTTTCTACCAATTTTTGGCTAACAAATATATATATATATATATACCAATTCAAACCAATTTTGCCTTAAATGTATCAAAATATATACAAATTTATGTACACATTTACAAGTCATTACATATACTACAAATGTACACATTAATTACACAAATTTATGAAAAAACATTGAGCTCTATCATGAATTGACACCACTCCTCTTTGATTTCGTCCACTTGATCCTTTGTATAAAATGCACACTTGAATTCCTCAAAGTACTACATAATAATATAACATATTTTGAATTAATTCCAACTATTTAATTATATGAGATATGTGTAAATATAAAAATAACTCATAAGTTAGAAATACATACATCGGTGGGAATCATTAATCGGCCCAAAGCAAGAGTATCTCGCATAAACCTCAACATGAAATACCCGCAATCTATTTGATTACGTTGTTGAGGACACTACATATGAAAAAAAAATATGGATTATAAATCCTAAGTTTTATCAAGTGTCATCACTAATATAATAAAAAATGTGGTAATTAAAAATATACCGCCACTTTAATCCATGTAATGCAGTTGGCGCCCCTCCTTGAGGTTTGAATATCTCGTTGGGCCCGAAAAGCTTGTAGGACGCTAATAAAATAAAAATGAAGCAATTAGAACAATTCACATAAACTAAGAAAAATTTTGAACATTCTCACTTACGTGTCAATTAGGACCTTCATATCCGGGTATGTTGTCCAATCATTTCCTAACGAGTCAAGATAATACACAATTTCTCGGATAGGATTGATTGCGAGCAACAACCAATGTCCACTGTAATGATTAGGCAAATGTTAGATGGTAACTTGGAAAATAATTATAATAGATGAATTTAGAATGAAATGCTAACCCGGTATTAAACGGTATAAAAAACAACTTCTCCGCATCTTTATTGTCCATGAGGATCCGAAGAACGTACTCCGTCACGGTATGCGGTCTACTTAAGATTAAACCTAAGTTGACGGTCGCGGGTGCTAAGAATCCGAATGACTCGTCCAAATCATTGGGGCGCATCAATTTGTCATACAAAAACCTAATATAAAAACATCATTAACACCTCTTTTGAAACATAAAGTAAACCGGATTAACATAAAGTAAACATCATTAACATAAGTTGTTTAATTAATAAAACAAAGTAGACCGGATTTACCTAATATATGTATTGACAACGTTGACGCCGATTTCTTCATGACCAAAAACTTGCATGAAGTCTTCATTACCAATCATTTGGTCGTAATCAAAGCCGAAAATCCCTACCTCCATATGTACATTCCGAACACCTCCGGTCGGTATATCGGTCATCTCTAGAAATGTCCTGAGGCACGACCTATACTTGGTGGTAGGTTTTTTCCTAGCTACGGTCTTCTTAGCACCAGAACTTTTTACCCGTGCGGAGGCGTTGCTAACCTCCTTTTTTTGTTGTGCGGAGGCATTGCTAACCTCATTTTCTTGAAGCTACATGTCATATAAATAGTTAGATCAAATTAAGAATGTAACAACTTCCATGAATATATGTCATATAATTGTATATTACCTCTTTTCTTGAAACCGTGGACTCGGTATGCCGTGGAATCGCATTATCTTTTGATTTGGATTTTGTGGGAGTCTATTTAACATAACCAAGGAAAATATGTAAGTAAAATTTTAAGCATAAATTTTAAACTTTGAATATACACATTAAAGTTAACATAAGTTTTAAGCATACCTCATATCCTACGCATATGAGGTTTGTCGGCCATGCAACAAACGAACCTACTGCTTCGTGCACCGTTGTTGCATCCGAATCATCGCTAGGATATGGTAATGCTGCATTCGGCTCAACTGCAATATCAACTGATACCTTCAAACATCCAGCAGAGAGCTCTCTAGTGTGGAGTAATACTCCGCTAACGTTATGCACTTTTCCCTTGCCAACCATCCGATAGTATGGTGACGACAAATACAGCTGACAATGGGAAATGCCCTAAAACCAATAATAACAAGAAATCGATTAGGAAGAACATTATCATCCGGTAGCATTTCTCTCATAAGGGCCAACAACTCTGTGAAACTTTTATCCGACCATCCATTGCCCGCCTTTAAGTTGTACAACTTTAATACCGCAGAAAGTCTTGAGAATTTAGTGCAACCTTTGTACAACGGTTTCTCTGCATCGCTTACCATCCTCTCAAACATTTCAGGACAATCATGAAGATCTTCTTCCAGTGCTTCTACAATCTCTTCAACTCGATCACAATCGTATGTTTCCGTGTCTTTGTCGTATGAAGCATAGGTCGTATTACTTTTTCCACTCGATTCAACATTCTCGTTAATTTTCTCACCATGAAATATCCAACACTGATAACTTTGATCAATTCCATGCCTCAGCAAATGCGATTTCAATCCATGTGCGTCAACCTTACCAATATAACAACAACGCAAGCAAGGACAATGCATTCGTCTGGGGTTTTCAGCGTGTTGAACAGCATACTTAACGAATTCCGCAACCCCACTCTCGTACTCTTTGGTCATTCGATCGGCACAGATCCATGTTTTATCCATGGTTTTCCTACTTATTAAAGTAAACAATTAATCCAGACGAAAATACATAACTAAGGTAGTATCTTTGAATATCCTAACAATTATAAAGTTCAATAACGTATCCGATACGCCAATATACCAACTTTAATTACCTCATCACTTTCATTTTTTATATTACAAGAATCAAACTTTTTCTATTACAATATACCTATAAGTATACCTATAACTATATTAGAGTTCGTTCAATAATTTTATGGGAGAAATCTTGTTCCTTTAGAATGAAAGTGAGATGAACAACACTTTCACAGTTAAAAAGAAAAAAAACTACCTATTCAATCTTCAAGTATAATCACTAAGGAAACATGAAGTTTGAACAATATTGAACATCTAAATCCAAGCCTAGTCATGACAGCCCCAACATGCAATGCATTTCAAAATTCATCATGCATACCAAGCAAGTATAAAGAAAATCAAATTGCATACACATATACATACACAATTCAATATACATACATACATAAACTAACAACTCCCAAATCACCAACTATCATTAAACATTGCATTTGTAACACCAACAACTAACCGATTAGCATAGCATTTTCAACAAACAGTTAACCATAATTATCATAATTATAAATTTCAATGAAGAAACATGTACACCAAAGCATTAGTACATAGCATTACATGGCAAACTTCGTGCACATTAACATAACATACTTTTACTTCTATGACAGCTGCAGACCAAATTTACATAACAAGACCAAGCAATACATATTTTTCAACCAGCATACATCAATTCACGTGCAATCCATTAACACCATTTCAAAAGGGGGCATGAATGCATTGCTAACAATCATTTCCTACAGTAACAACCCTATTAATCATCTTAACAATGGCAGTTGTGGTGGATAGTAAAAATTTGATCAAGATTGCAACAGGGCAATGGACAAACCACAAGCATTGAGTGTAGATTCAAACAGGGCAGTCATATGCTAACACCAACCCATACACATACGTTCAGCCATGGATCTAATTGCACACATACAAGGCTATAATAAACAACAACGGGTCCATTCAAGCAGAGCAATTAACATAGGCAAAACATACAAGTGCAACAAGTATAAAAGAAAGAAACTATTGCAGTAACAATCCAAGTTATTTGAACTCATGGCATTACAATCAAACAAGCACATTTTTAACACCAACATTTCAGTTCAAGCCAAAGTCAAACAAGCAGGCGTTGTGGCATTGCATAACTAGTAAGCTAGCTAACTAACAGAATAGCTCAGTTAGCATCATTGACAAATCCAAGAACACTCCAACATTCTAACTTCATTCTATGACAGAAATCCCACTGAGTTCATTAATTTTTCTTATTGTAATTGACAATGGAAATCGACTGTGATAACATCATAAGCATAACTAAACTAACTCTATTCTAAGCCAAGCTAATTATTTAACCATATTGACTAACATCTAACAAGTTAGCATTATGTTAGCATTAGGGCAGAACGTACCGTATTCAACTTCAAAAGATGGAAGAAGAGGAAGAGCATTAGAGCAGAACGTACCGTATTCAAGTGATCTCCTTGCGCTGCAACCTTCGATTGTTTGGGTGACGGCGGAGGTTCGGAGGTGAGAGGCGAGTGCGGCGGTCGACTGTTTCGGTGACGGCGGAGGGACCCTCGAAGGCGGAAAATAGGGTTTTCGGAAAATAGGGTGATATGGGGATGTCGTGTTTTGGAGTGTCTGCGTGATGTTGTGTGAGTTGAGAAGAAGGTTATGGCTGATGGAGATTGAGGGGAAGAGGAAATGGCGGAAGTTTGTGAGGTGAGTGAAGAAGAGGGAAAACAAAAGAACAGAGAACGAAAGCGCTTTTGTGGTCTGAAATTTTATTTTAATTAGACCTTAGACAGCGCTTTTGTGGAAAGCGCTTTCTAAGGTATGCCTTAGACAGCGCTTTCCAAAAGCGCTTTCTAAACCCCCCCTTAGACAGCGCTTTTGGTTTTAATTTTTTTTTTAATTTAAAGACTTTAGACAGCGCTTTATCAAAAGCGCTGTCTAAAGTCTATATTTAAAAGCGCTTTCATTATTTTCTTGGAACATTTTCCGTGTTTTATTCTAATTTTAACCTTAGACAGCGCTTTCTTTTAAAAGCGCTGTCTAAGATGCGCTGTTAAAAGTCATTTTTGGCGTAGTGCTTACTTGCTTCGTTTATTCGAACGTCTCTACTCACTATCACCTTCTTTCTTATGGGATCAAATAGCTTGTACCCTTTTGTTTTCTCATCATACCCAATGAGTATGTATTTCTGACTTTTGTCTTCAAGTTTCGTTCTTCGTTGATCTGGTACGTGTGCATAAGCAACACTTCCAAATACTTTGAGATGAGAGACTGTTGGCTTCTGTCCGCTCCACGCTTCTTGTGGTGTTTGATCTTCTAACTTCGAATGTGGACATCGATTTTGAACATAAATGGCACATTGTACAGCTTCTGCCCAAAATTCCTTTGGCATGTCCTTGCTTTTAAGCATTGAACGAACCATGTCAAGGACTGTTCGATTCTTCCTTTCAGCCACCCCATTTTGTTGAGGTGAGTATGCTGCAGTTAGAAATCTCCTTATACCCTGCTTTTCACAATACTTCATAAAAGTTGTCGAAGTATACTCACCACCTCTATCTGATCGAACTGCTTTAATGTGTCTGTCGGTCTCCTTCTCCACCATTACTTTGAACCTTTTGAACACCTCGAATGCTTCAGACTTTTCTTTCAAGAAATAGACCCATGTCTTCCGTGAGTAATCGTCGATAAAGGAAATAAAGTACCTTTTGCCACTGAAAGATTCTGGCGTGATTGGCCCACATATGTCGGTGTGAATCAAATCAAGGATATGCTTAGCTTGATATTCTGCCTTCTTTTGGAATGAAGTTCTTGTTTGTTTGCTCAGCACACATTCTTCACAGAACTTTCCTTCATAATCCATATCTGGTAGTCCATGCACCATGTTCTTTTTCGCCAACCTTCTTAAACCAGCATGATGTAGATGACCAAAGCGTAGATGCCATAGTGACGCTTTGTCTTCGACATTTACTTGTAAACATTTTTCTCGAACGTTTATCAGATTCAGTTTGTACATTCGATTTCTCTCCATTTCGACACGAGCAATCAGATGTCCCAGCTTGTCCTTCAAATACAGTATCCGTTCTTTCATCAGTATCGAATAACCTTTTTCTGTAAGTTGTCCCAAACTCAAGATGTTGGTCTTAAGATTTGGTACATAATAAACATCTTGAATTGATCCAATCAACCCATCTTTCTGCAGGTAACGAATCGTTCCTTTGCCTTCGACCTTCACTTTCGATGCATCTCCGAAAGACACATTGCCATCTTCAATCTTTCTCATTTCTTTAAACAGGTGTTTGTGACCACACATATGGTTACTTGCTCCTGAGTCAAGGTGTAACACCCTTCTAAATACCCCAAAATATTTAATTTAAAATAATAACCTATCAATCAGAGTAATTATGCCCCGAAGGGTGTCACACAATCATTTCACAACATTTATCAAAACATCCTGTCATGCTCATTTATTTATCAAATAAAACAGTTGCATAATACGCAGCGGAATAGAATTCAACATCAGCATGAGACATGTAACACCATACATGTAAACTAATTCAACAATTTCCAACAATACAATGAAAAGGTTCCCTCCCGATGTTACATCTACCAGAGCATGACCCATAGGACACTACTATAGACTCCAAGCGTTAGCTTCTATTCAACTCATTTCTCGTTACCTGAAAAATAGGTTGTAAGGGTGAGTTCCTCAATCAATATAATAAGCATTATAGAACAACATGTAATGCTAAGTAAATAACACATCAATTCACCCTAACCAGACTACGCATTCAGCAACGGCAATATCCGTCCAAACATCATATTCAATAATAATATATATCATATGTATAATCCTCAAACCATATTCAACACCAACAACACAACACAACGATTTACTCACTAATTCCTCACAATGGGAATTAGCTACAGCCCCACAGGCTATGCCATGCATTCATTATGCAATGAGACTCCATGAAATGCGGTACCGACTCTTCTCGAACATATAGTTCAAGCTCACCGATCAAATCCAGATACGGCTACTAAGCTCACTAGTCCCATTCATTGAGATCTAATGCCTCACTCACTAATTCCTCACCATGGGAATTAGCTACAGCCCCAAAGGCTAGACTATGCACACTAATCATCTAGTATGCAAACATCAACAACAATTCACAACTCACTAATTCCTCACCATGGGAATCAGCTACAGCCCCAAAGGCTAAACTACGCATGCTAATCACCTAGCAATACAACATCAACAACAACTCAAGAACAGACACATGCTCGCACTCTACGCCATCGAATAGTCTATTCACAACTGCATACATTCACAACATCATGCATAATATATACATTCACCGCATCATATACATCATTATACATCAGCAATATTTCATCACATAAGCATGTCAGATTATGCCAAACAACAACCACAATATTAGTACATTTCAATATTGCACATACTGCTCAAAACAGCGGGAATTTATCCCTATTACACCATAGGCAACATAGGCCAACCCTCAATTAGGTACACAACAATTAAAACAACAATTTTTCACTTCTGCAACAGTGTTAACCGGTTAACGCCCTGGGTTAACCGGTTAACGCAGGCAAAACTCACTTTCTGGCAAAACGCAACAGTGTTAACCGGTTAACGCCCTGGGTTAACCGGTTAACGCAGGCAAAAACTCAATATTTTCACATTTCAATACAGTGTTAACCGGTTAACACCCTGGGTTAACCGGTTAACGCAGACCAAACAACAATTCCTGCGCTAACACACGGCAGAATGCAGAATTCCGCCGTTGGAGGACTTCCGGACCTCCGATTCCGATTCCGTAAAAAGCTATACGATCGGAAAATCATTACTCACACAAATACCGATTTAATTTCAACTTTCAGCACAGTTCATCCAACATCATTTCAACATTTACAAATCCCAATTAGGGTCAAATTAACGGCTTATCACTACCCATGACATATTATCCCAAAATACCCATTAATCGACGATAAACCCCCCTTACCTTAACGATCCGGCAGAATCTTTGAGCTTCAAGCTTTCGTTCTCCAACCTTTGCTCTTCAGCTCCTCTTCTCTGCCTTTTTTCCCTTTTCTCTCACGATGCTTCTCTGTTCTGTTTTCACGTGAAATGCTTTTCCAAATGAGAACTTTTCCTTATTCCAACATATATATACTTTCCAATAATAATAATCCAAAAATAATAATAATAAAATTTCCAATTATTTAATTAAATTAATAATTAAATTATTAACTCAATTCAAATAATTATTTTATTATTATCGGGGTGTTACAACTCTCTCCCACTAAAAGAGTTTTCGTCCTCGAAAACATACCTCAAGCGAACAACTCTGGATAAGACTCCTTCATCTTACTCTCCAGTTCCCAAGTCACGTTGCCACCTGCTGGTCCTCCCCAAGCTACCTTCACCAAGGCAATCTCTTTACCCCGTAACTGCTTCAACTCTCGATCCTCTATCCTCATAGGTGATGTTTCAACAGTCAGGTTATCTCTCACCTGTACATCATCTACTTGGACTATATGCGACGGATCATGAATGTATCTCCTCAACTGAGACACATGAAAAACCTCATGCAAATTCGCAAGCGACGGCGGTAAAGCGATACGATAGGCTACCTCTCCTATCCTCTCCAAAATCTGATAAGGACCAATGAATCGAGGTGTCAACTTCTTCGACTTCAAGGCTCGACCAACACCAGTTATCGGAGTAACACGAAGAAACACATGATCTCCCTCTTGGAACTCAAGTGACTTCCTCCTCTTGTCATGATAACTCTTCTGCCGACTCTGAGCAATTCTCATCTTATCCTGAATCATCTTAATCTTTTCCGTAGTTTGTTGAACAATCTCCGGTCCAACCACAGCACTCTCACCGGACTCATACCAACATAAAGGTGTCCGACATCTCCTACCATACAAAGCTTCAAACGGTGCCATACCAATGCTCGAATGAAAACTATTGTTGTAGGTAAACTCAATCAAAGGCAAATAACAATCCCAAGCACCTCCTTTTTCCAAAACACAAGCTCTCAAAAGATCCTCTAGTGACTGAATAGTCCTCTCAGTCTAACCATCAGTCTGCGGATGATATGCAGAACTCAATCTCAGTTTAGTTCCTAAAGCCTTCTGCAAACCTTCCCAGAACTTCGATGTAAATCTAGGATCTCTGTCCGAAACAATACTAGACGGAATACCATGCAAACTTACAATCTTCTCAATATACAACTCGGCTAATCTCTCTAACGGATAATCCATTCTGATCGGAATGAAATGAGCCGACTTCGTCAACCTATCAACAATCACCCAAATAGCTTCGAAATTCTTACTTGTCCTCGGTAACCCAGAAACAAAATCCATACTGATACTATCCCACTTCCACTCTGGAATAGCCAACGGTTGCATTAGCCCAGACGGCTTCTGATGCTCAATCTTCGACTTCTGACAAGTCAAACAGGAATAAACAAAACTCGCAATTTCTTTCTTCATTCCCGGCCACCAAAATAACTTTTTCAAATCATGATACATCTTCGTAGCTCCAGGATGAATACTCAAGCCACTACGATGTCCCTCCTCAAGAATACTCTTCTTAAGCTCAATAACATTCGGAATACACACCCGACTACCAAATTTCAAAACACCATTCTCATCAACTCTGAATTCACCACCTTGGCCTTGATTCACTAAAGTCAACTTATCAACCAAAAGCATATCAAATTTCTGACCCTCTCTGATCTCATCCAGAATACCACTCGTTAGCTTCAACATTCCCAATTTAACACTATTGTGAGTACTCTCACACACCAAACTCAAGTCTCTAAACTGCTCAATTAAATCCAATTCCTTAACCATCAACATAGACATATGCAATGATTTCCTACTCAATGCATCAGCCACTACATTTGCTTTACCCGGATGGTAATTCAACCCAAAATCATAATCCTTCAGAAACTCTAACCATCTCCTCTGTCTCATATTCAGCTCTTTCTGATCAAACAAATACTTTAAACTCTTATGGTCACTGAAAACTTCAAATCTTGATCCATACAAGTAATGCCTCCACAACTTCAAAACAAACACTACAGCTGCCAACTCTAAATCGTGCGTCGGATAGTTCCTTTCATGAACCCTCAGCTGTCTCGAAGCATAAGCTATAACCTGCTTATTCTGCATCAACACACCACCTAAGCCCAACAATGAAGCATCACAGTAAACCTCAAATGATTCCGACGAACTCGGTAACGTCAAAATAGGAGCAGTAGTCAACCTTCTCTTTAACTCTTGGAAACCTTCTTCACATTTTGAGTCCCAAACAAACGCTTGTCCCTTTCTAGTCAACATCGTCAACGGTAACGCCAACTTAGAAAATCCCTCAATAAACTTCCTATAGTAACCAGCCAAACCAAGGAAACTTCGAATCTCGGCAACAGACTTCGGAGCTTCCCACTTAGATACCGCTTCTATCTTAGAAGGATCAACAGCAACACCACCTCTTGAAATCACATGCCGAAGAAAACTAACTTCTTCTAACCAAAATTCACACTTAGACAACTTAGCAAATAACTGCTTTTCTCGCAGCACTCCTAAAACCACTCTCAAATGCTCAGCATGCTCTTCTTCAGATTTCGAATACACCAAAATGTCATCAATAAATACCACAACGAACTGATCCAGATACGGATGGAAAATTCTATTCATGTACTCCATGAATACTCCAGGCGCATTAGTCACACCAAAAGGCATCACAGAATACTCATAATGTCCATACCTCGTCCTGAAAGCAGTCTTCTGAATATCTTCAGTTTTTACTCGTATCTGATGATACCCAGATCTCAAATCTATCTTGCTGAATACACTTGCACCAACCAACTGGTCCATCAAATCATCAATCCTCGGCAAGGGATACCGATTCTTGATCGTCACTTTATTCAGTTGCCTGTAGTCCACACATAACCTCATAGTACCTTCCTTCTTCTTAACCAACAACACTGGTGCACCCCACGGTGACACACTCGGACGAATAAACTTCTTATCCAACAGATCTTCCAACTGACTCTTCAATTCAGTTAACTCAACAGCAGACATACGATACGGAGCCATCGATATCGGTCTAGTACCAGGTACCAATTCAATCGAGAACTCAACTTCACGCTCTGGCGGTAACTCATTCACTTCTTCCGGAAACACATCAGGAAAATCACACACCACAGCTAGATCACCAATCACCAGTTTATCTTTAGCCTCCAAAGTCGCTAACAGCATAAACAACTCTGCCCCATCAGCTACTTCCTCATTCACCTGCCTCGCTGATAGAAACAAACTCTTTCCTTCCTCAACCTCAGGAAATATCACAGTCTTATCAAAACAATTGATAGAAACTCGGTTAAACACCAACCAGTTCATGCCCAGGATAACATCGATCTGCACTAGTGGAAGACACACAAGGTCTATCCCAAAGTCTCTACCAAAAATACTCAAAGGACAACTCAAACAAACCGAAGTAGTGGTCACTGAACCCTTCGCAGGAGTATCAATCACCATACTTCCACGCATCTCAGATATTTTTAACTTAAGTTTCACAGCACAATCCAAAGATATAAAGGAATGAGTAGCACCGGTGTCAATAATAGCTACAAGAGGAAAGCCATTAATATAACACGTACCTCGGATCAAACGATCATCTGCAGAAGTCTCAGAACCCGATAAAGCAAAGACCTTGCCTCCTGGCTGATTCTCTTTCTTCGGCTTAGGACACTGTGGACTGATATGACCCAACTCTCCACAGTTGAAACAAGTTACAGTCTTCAGCCGGCACTCTGCAGCCAAATGACCACCTTTGCCACACTTGAAACACTTCATCTCAGCACTGGTACACTCATGAACACGATGTCCAGCCCGACCACATCTATAACACTTAGCAGGAGCACTAGAGTCCCCCCCACCAGGCCTCTTCATCCCACTCTGCTTCTGAAAACCTTTGCCAGCTGCATACGGTTTTCCACGATCCATCTGATTCTTACCCTTCCTATCAACCCTCTGCTGATAGCTCTCTGCTCTAGCCTTGGAATCCTGTTCAAAAATTCTGCAACAGTCAACCAAGTCAGAAAACACCCTGATCCTCTGATATCCAATAGCTTGTTTGATCTCAGGACGCAACCCGTTCTCAAACTTCACACATTTCGAAAATTCTCCAGCAGCCTCATTATAGGGAGTATAGTACTTTGACAGCTCGGTGAACTTCGCAGCATACTCAGTAACCGACCTGTTACCCTGCTTCAATTCCAAAAACTCTATCTCTTTCTTTCCTCTGACATCTTCTGGAAAATACTTTCTCAGGAACCTTTCCTTGAACACAGCCCAAGTGATCTCAGTATTCCCAGCAGATTCCAACTCAGTGCGGGTAGCAACCCACCAATCATCAGCTTCCTCTGACAGCATATGTGTACCGAACCTGACCTTCTGGTTATCAGCACACTCAGTTACTCTGAAGATCCTCTCGATCTCCTTCAACCACTTCTGAGCACCATCTGGATCGTATGCTCCCTTGAACATTGGAGGATTGTTCTTCTGGAACTCACTCAGTTGACGAGCAGCTCCCATTCCTACAACATTTGGATTCCCTCCAAGTACTCCAGCCAGCATACCCAGAGCCTCAGCAATCGCAGCATCATCTCTACCTCTTCCAGCCATCTCTATTCTGAAAACCCAACAAACTAAAACAATGAGTACTGATAGGGTTACACAACACCTATACCGTACAGGGGAAACAGAATAATTACGACTCGACTCGACCGACTATGCTCTGATACCACTAATGTAACACCCTTCTAAATACCCCAAAATATTTAATTTAAAATAATAACCTATCAATCAGAGTAATTATGCCCCGAAGGGTGTCACATAATCATTTCACAACATTTATCAAAACATCCTGTCATGCTCATTTATTTATCAAATAAAACAGTTGCATAATACGCAGCGGAATAGAATTCAACATCAGCATGAGACATGTAACACCATACATGTAAACTAATTCAACAATTTCCAACAATACAATGAAAAGGTTCCCTCCCGATGTTACATCTACCAGAGCATGACCCATAGGACACTACTATAGACTCCAAGCGTTAGCTTCTATTCAACTCATTTCTCGTTACCTGAAAAATAGGTTGTAAGGGTGAGTTCCTCAATCAATATAATAAGCATTATAGAACAACATGTAATGCTAAGTAAATAACACATCAATTCACCCTAACCAGACTACGCATTCAGCAACGGCAATATCCGTCCAAACATCATATTCAACAATAATATATATCATATGTATAATCCTCAAACCATATTCAACACCAACAACACAACACAACGATTTACTCACTAATTCCTCACAATGGGAATTAGCTACAGCCCCACAGGCTATGCCATGCATTCATTATGCAATGAGACTCCATGAAATGCGGTACCGACTCTTCTCGAACATATAGTTCAAGCTCACCGATCAAATCCAGATACGGCTACTAAGCTCACTAGTCCCACTCATTGAGATCTAATGCCTCACTCACTAATTCCTCACCATGGGAATTAGCTACAGCCCCAAAGGCTAGACTATGCACACTAATCATCTAGTATGCAAACATCAACAACAATTCACAACTCACTAATTCCTCACCATGGGAATCAGCTACAGCCCCAAAGGCTAAACTACGCATGCTAATCACCTAGCAATACAACATCAACAACAACTCAAGAACAGACACATGCTCGCACTCTACGCCATCGAATAGTCTATTCACAACTGCATACATTCACAACATCATGCATAATATATACATTCACCGCATCATATACATCATTATACATCAGCAATATTTCATCACATAAGCATGTCAGATTATGCCAAACAACAACCACAATATTAGTACATTTCAATATTGCACATACTGCTCAAAACAGCGGGAATTTATCCCTATTACACCATAGGCAACATAGGCCAACCCTCAATTAGGTACACAACAATTAAAACAACAATTTTTCACTTCTGCAACAGTGTTAACCGGTTAACGCCCTGGGTTAACCGGTTAACGCAGGCAAAACTCACTTTCTGGCAAAACGCAACAGTGTTAACCGGTTAACGCCCTGGGTTAACCGGTTAACGCAGGCAAAAACTCAATATTTTCACATTTCAATACAGTGTTAACCGGTTAACACCCTGGGTTAACCGGTTAACGCAGACCAAACAACAATTCCTGCGCTAACACACGGCAGAATGCAGAATTCCGCCGTTGGAGGACTTCCGGACCTCCGATTCCGATTCCGTAAAAAGCTATACGATCGGAAAATCATTACTCACACAAATACCGATTTAATTTCAACTTTCAGCACAGTTCATCCAACATCATTTCAACATTTACAAATCCCAATTAGGGTCAAATTAACGGCTTATCACTACCCATGACATATTATCCCAAAATACCCATTAATCGACGATAAACCCCCCTTACCTTAACGATCCGGCAGAATCTTTGAGCTTCAAGCTTTCGTTCTCCAACCTTTGCTCTTCAGCTCCTCTTCTCTGCCTTTTTTCCCTTTTCTCTCACGATGCTTCTCTGTTCTGTTTTCACGTGAAATGCTTTTCCAAATGAGAACTTTTCCTTATTCCAACATATATATACTTTCCAATAATAATAATCCAAAAATAATAATAATAAAATTTCCAATTATTTAATTAAATTAATAATTAAATTATTAACTCAATTCAAATAATTATTTTATTATTATCGGGGTGTTACACAAGGTACCAAACATTGTCATTTGTGTTGATCTCATTTTGAGCCATCAAGAGAAAAACTTTCATTTGCTTCAGCTTCCAAGGTTAGATTGGTTGTTTCTTCTACCTTCTTTTCGATTCGACAATCTTTTGCAAGATGTCCCACTTTATCACAGTTATAGCATTTGAATGAGTTACAATCCTTCGCATAATGGCCATACTTCCCACACTTGTAGCATTCAAAGTTGGAATGGTTCGACCTACCACCTCTTTGACCACGTCCTCTGCCACGCCAATTTTGCTGGATCGACTGTCCTCTGGCGAAGTTGCTGCCTCTACCACTTCGACCATTGTCACGTCCTCCACGACCACGTCCTCTTCCTCGAAAATTTTGAGAAAAGAGTACCTTTTTGTCTTTGATTTGCTCCTTGGTTTGATTTGCGTCCTCTACTCCTTCTTCCTTCTTTTTCATCTTACGTTGTTCGTGTGCTTCGAGGGAACCTGCGAGCTCTTCGACTGCGAGCGTCGAAAGGTCCTTCGACTCTTCTATTGCACACACAATATTCTCAAACTTATCTGTTAAAGATCTCAAAATCTTTTCGACAACTCGTGCATCAGTTACTGTTTCGCCATTTCTGCTGAGTTGGTTCACCACTTTTTGTACACGCGTGATGTAGTCAGATACATTTTCTGACTCCTTCATCTGCATCCTCTCCAATTCGCCACGAAGTGTTTGGAGTCGAACTTGCTTTACTCGATCTTCTCCTTTGAACACTTTCTCCAGTGTGTCCCACGCTTCTTTCGACGTAGTCGAACCGGCAATCTTTTCGAAGCCTGATTCATCAACAGCCCTAAACAACATGTATAGTGCCGTTTTATCCTTCGATCGCGTCTCTTTCAACGCCTTGTTTTGAGCTGCTGTATATCCCTCAGTATCTGTTGGTTCTTCAAACCCATCTTTGGTCACCTCCCACGCGTCTAGAGATCCGAGAAGAGCTTTCATCTGGATACTCCAGTTTTCGTAATTCAACTTCGTTAGCCGTGGCAACGGCATTTGATTCATCATATTTGCCATTAGCTCTGATGCCAATTTGTCAGAAGAAACGATTTTGTTTGTAAACTTCTGTTTTTTATTAGAATGCAATTTTGGACTTTTATACATACAGAAAACTTTAGCTATTCTACTAATTAAGATAAATAGTAAATACTCTTAATTTTCCCACTGTCTCTTGACCTTCCAATTCTCTCTATTAACTTATTATTAAAAACCCATTAATTCTAACATTAAGTTTATTCAACATGCTCATGGTTCCAAATTTCTTCTTCTTTTTTTTTTTTTACATATGGTTTGAATTTCTTTATACACATGGTTAATGTAGATTGGTGTTTGAATGTATAATTCAGTTTGGAATTGGCAGGGGAAATGTTTCTGCTTGGAATGTGAGCTGATTGCGGTGAAACGTTTCTTCTTGGAATGTGAGCTGGTTGCGGACATAGGTTGGTGCGATTGAGTATCAAGGCTGAGTTTGGCACTGTTGTTGGTTGATCAATGTTGGCTTCTGCTTGGGGAGGGTAGCTTAGATCATGATTTAATGTAGTTTGGAAAATGAACATGTTATTATAATGGCTTAAAACATGGTTGTAATTGTAGCTTTTGAACGGAAGTTGTATGAGACTTGAAGGTTGGCGTGAAATTGTAATGAATTGAATCGTGTAAATGACTTATGCATGGAAGTGATTTGAAAGTTATGCTTGAGATTTGTATTTGTTTGAATGGAAATCGGGTTATATAGTATTTGTGTTTGTATTTGTATTGAAAAATAACTTGAAATTGAAATATGAATGTTGGTTTGGAAATGTAAATTGGAACAATGGTTGAATCTTTTTGGGGATTATTTATAGGGATTGTAATTGTGGGCTTCCATGCTCTTGTTTAGGATATGTCATTGTTTAGGATATGTCATGTAAATTGGGAATGTTTCAGCTAAATGTGTGGCACGTTGATTGTATTTTGGATTTTTAGAAATTGGAAAAAAGATAATTGTTGGATTAAAAAGAAAGGTTATTATTTAGGTAGATGGGCTTTGTGAATGAGTTTTGATAAATGGATATTAGGTTGGTTTAACGAGTGGATTTGAAAAATAGGTAATTGGATCTTAAGTTTGAATCATGGGCTTAACATGTGAAATGAATTATGCTAAATTTTTGACATAATAATGAATGAATGAGTAAGTGGGCCAACCATTACTTTGTCAATCATGGCCCAACGACTTGAAATCAATCTGAATTCTCAACGTTAAATTGAACTTAAAATTCATTTGAAATAATGATGAAATGATCGTCGACATCTATGCTAAATGCCATGGTCAAGTATGATAAGTTGACTTTGGTCAATTGGTTGATCAAAAAGTCAACAGTTGATCAAAAATCAATTTATGCAACAAGATGGTGAACTGGACTTCTCTGGTTAAAAATACATGTTCAAAACGGTACCATGACCCAATTAGAACCAATGTGTCTTGTGAAAGGATGATAGTGAAACCTAGTGATCATGCCCTGACTTGATCAAAATGAATCAGTGAATTTTGGATCAATGCAGTCCAATGGAATTAATGGATGAAGTGACTTGGGTCAAATGAGATGCAGTGGAATATGAATGCAAGCATGCTTAGAACCAATCAAAGCAAACCATGTAGTACGGGTTTAGTTAGGTCAAAGATCAGATGTCAGGCAATGGATGATAGTGAAACCTAGTGATCATGCCCTGACTTGATCAAAATGAATCAGTGAATTTTGGACCAATGCAGTCCAATGGAATTAATGGATGAAGTGACTTGGTTAAATGAGATACAGTGGAATATGAATGCAAGCATGATTGGAACCAACCGAAGCAAACCATGTAGTACGGGTTTAGTTAGGTCAAAGGTCAGATGTCATGCAACAACCAAGAGTCTCAAACCCAACAATCTATCAATGCCATGAACCAATTTAGGGTTTCCAACCCTTCAAAACAAACCTCAAGGACTACCAACTCCAGGATCAAGGATTAGGGTTTCAAATCAAGCACAAAGCTCCTCAAACCATGGGCCCCCAATTAGGGTTTGAAAGTTAAGTCATTGACAAAAGGCCAAACACAAGATCATAATGAAGCCAAGATCAAGAATCAGGGTTTGGATGCATAAATGAATATCAAGGTGCGATCTTTGATAATCAAGGTCTCAAAGAATCCAACAATCAAGGTTTCTCCACATGATGAACAATATCATAATCTTCAGGCCAAAGTCCTGACTTTATCCGCCACAAGCATTGAACCTCTGAGGCTTGTTAGTAAGTATTAGTCATGAATA
Source organism: Lathyrus oleraceus (assembly GCF_024323335.1). NCBI lineage: Eukaryota > Viridiplantae > Streptophyta > Magnoliopsida > Fabales > Fabaceae > Lathyrus > Lathyrus oleraceus. The sequence continues at coordinate 210,675,750 of NC_066582.1, forward strand.
AATGATGCACATGAATGATTCTCAAATCATAACTGAGATGAAAAACAAAAAGGGATGGCAAATTTTGGGGTACTACAAAGCTTATATTGGAGAATGACATAGTTGACCTACTTCGTTGTCTATCTTTTCGCGTTGTTTAATTTTTCGTGTGTCGCTTTGATAGTGTAACACTGGATTGAGAATACTTTATTTTTTTATGTGTGATGTTGAATTAACTATTTTATGATTAATTGAAGTTGATTTTCTAATTATGAGACAATTTGAGGTGTTATGCTGAGAAATGTGGCACCCTTAGTATTCTTTTATTTTGCATGTTTTGTATATAATGTGTCGGGGTTTAGGGTGTTACATAGTTGGTATTAGAGCTTGGTTTGTCTATTCGACCTAGGTTTTTTGAACTTGTTTATACTCTGGTGTGTGACAAGTGTGTGAGCATTGTCGACACTCTTTTTCCCTAACCGCTATCCAACAGAAGCAAGAATGAAACAAGTGTGGGAGACATTTATGCTTTTCTGGGATGGTCCTACTGTGGAAAGCTAGGACATCGTGTCGCAGACTGCAAGAGTACATTTCTTACTTGTTTCAATTATGGAGTCAGGTCACATCAACATCCAATGCCAGAAGCCGAAGAAGCCGTCAAATGTCGCGTAGACTAGTGGGAAACTCTTTGCTCTTAGTGGTTTTGAGGCACAGGGACCTAATAATTTATTCAAGGTATGTGTCTCATAACTGGTACCTATTTTGTTGCAATCATCGATAGAGGTAACGGGACGTGGGAGTTAGAGAATCAGATGAATGAGTCTTATCCAAGGTTATTTTTATCAGTGAATTTTTTAGGAAAAAAATTCTATAAGTGTAGAAAAGTTGTAGCACCCCAGTTTTTTATTATAATATTCTATTAATTATTATAATAATTTTTACTTAATTTTAGAATTTCGTTGAGCTATTAATTAATATTATATGGGTTAATGAGTTGTTAGGTAGAATTTATTTTATTTTTAACAATTAAATTATGTAGAAGTAGAGAATATTGGTTTTAGTATTAATTTAGAATTTAAATAAATATTAAGGAAAATTGATAGAATTTATTTTAATTAATTTAACAAATTAGTTGATAAAAATTGAGAGAATTTATGAGTGGATAGTGAAATAGAGATTTAAATAAAAATAAGTAAGTGGATAGAATTATGAGAAATTAAGGGAATTAGTGTGATTAATGAAATAAAAATAAATAGATTTTTCTATTTAAGTAGAAGGGAGAATAGAAAAAAATGAGTATGTAGAAGTTTTGGGAATTAAGGAGTAGGAAGAGAGTTGAGGCGGCCCTAGGAGAGCAAGTGAAGAATAAAACCTCCATAGCTATAGTTCAAAGATTTTCTGCAAATTCGAGGTAAGGGGGAGAGTTATTCAATATATGGGTGTTAAGCATGAGGGTTAGTGGAAAGTCCTTACCTTCTTTCCCTTTCTCTCTTTTATGTTTCCCCTATTGATGAATGAATTAAACTTTGAAGGGGTTTGTACAAAACCTCTTAGGGTTGTTGTTGTTAATCCTAATTTCCGTGCTCTGTTAATTGTTGAAATTATATGATACATGTTAAAATATTATGATTGACACCATAAAGTTCTCTATTGATATGGACGTTATTAATTGACATGATATCTATTAAAATGCTATGATTGATGTCATAGAGTTCTATGTTGATATGGATGTTATTAATTGACATGATATGTGTTGAGACTTTGTGATTGATGAGTTCTGAGTTGTGATGAACAATGTTGTTAATGATGGACAAGTGTTGATTTATGAGTTTGAACCGGCATGAGAATGAAAATATAAAAGTCTAAAACTATTGTAGAGAGAAAAATCGCAGATAGAGACATAGAAGAGGATTGATCGTCTTATTTCATGCATAACTTGAGTTTCATAACTCTTTTTCAGGTGCAGTCAGTTGCGTTAGAAAGCCAACGCGATAATCTTTTTGTTGAAGTGGGAAAATTGTTTCACGTGTAACTTGAGTTTCATAACTCTGATCGAGATGCAAATAATTATATTTGAAAAAGGGCTTAAATAACCTTTAGACTGGAGATTTTCATAATTTTACCACGAGTCTATAATATTTTATGCTACTGTGAAGTTAAACATTCTATTTTAGAGTAAAATCAAGGGTTTAGGGACCCTAAGGGTAAACTTAGAGGGGTAGGGGTTTTAGAAAACCCCTGGAGCGATTTAAGGAATTTGAATATATTTATAAATAATTGGGATTTAAGTTATAGATATGTTTAGAGTTGAGTTTTGTAAGACCCCAATTTTGACCCTAAGATCCCTCATGCAATCTCATCATATGCATTAACATTGAGATCATACCTTGGCATCCTCTTACCCCTATTTCATTGAGTTTGTTTTGGGAGAGATCACCAAGCATCATGTGATTGTATCATACTTGTATATTTATCATTTTACTAACCAAAATACCAAAAATATGTCTTTGTATTTGCCTAACTCTTTTGTAGGTAGGGCATGGTCCCCATTGGTCTATCAAATTCATATCTAGGGTTTAAGACCCCTCATGTTTAAAAGCACAACCAAGGATTGATCCACAAAGTCTCTAAGCATCATATATTAGTCCCCCATGATCTCTACATGTTATTTTGATCAAGTTTTCTTCAAGAGTTTGGAGTTGATTTGCCTTGGAAACCCTAGTTTGTCTGGGTATCCTGAGTAACTTCTTCAACAAGCTTCCTCACCAATTGATCAAATTTATCAAGGGACACTCCGAAATTCATTATTTTATACATATGTGATCTACCATGATCCTAAAAAGTCAAGAGAATTTCAAGTTGGCAAGTTGGTTGACGGTGGTTGGCCAGATGAAATCATCTGATCAAAACTGGGTCTCCCTAGACCCTATCTCCTACAATTTTCACCATATGAAAATGATTCCAAGAGAAACGTTACTCTAAATGACATTCCAAACAACTTTCATATTGAAGTTTAGAGCTAAGTTTGCTTGGAAAGTCACTTTCTATGTTGAAACATTATAGATCATTTTGTCTAAACCCTAATTTGAAAGTCAACTTCCCAAGGACATAACTTGCTCATTATTTATGAGATGAAATATTTCCAAGTTTCAAAATCAAATTCAAGATGTCTACTTCAACTTTGATGTTTGGAGTGAAAGCTAAATCAACTTTTATGAGCATGTGATATGAGGATACGTTATAGGTCATTTTGAACCAATACCATTGAACAAGTGATTTTCCTCAACTTCAAAAATGCATAACTCTCTCAGTCTAAATCCAAATGATGTAAAATTGGTGACTATTTTGAAGGTCTTTGAAATATATATAACTTTGGTGAAGACACTTTTCTCATTTGGAGCTCACATAAAAAGTTTAGTAAGGTGGAACATTGAGGTATATGGCTTGAAACTTAGAAAAAATTTCAGCATGTTGAAATTTCCAAACTTCCACCTCAAATTTCACCTTGATCCAAGTTCCAAATGGAAAAGTGTTCAACATAAGAGTTGCTCCTTTTGATCTAAGATTTCCAAAGAGTTTATAATTCATTCATTTTGGACCAAGTTTGCTAGGGCTGCACATGGTTTTAACAGGCCTGCATCATTGGTGGAAATCAAAGTTCAAATGATCACATAGCATTGCCTTGTCATTCAAGCTTCATTCTAACATCATTTCAGATGCATTTGGACCTAATCAGATTGCTTCATGGGCCTGCACACGCCCATGCAAGCTTGTGCATGACATTGTCAAATTTGGAAGAAAATTCAAGTGTGCAAATAACACTCCCAATTGCTATAAATATGGACCCTCTGAGCTCATTTGAAAGGATCCTTGTGCGCCAGCTTTTCCCCCTCTCTTCAAACCCTCATAATTCAAAGGAAAACCTGATAATTTTCACTTGAAAATTGAGTTTGAATCTCACTGTTTGGAGATTCAAAAACTCCAGGATCCAAAGCTTCTTTCCATTCCTAATCCACTTCTGTAAGTCATTGAAGCAAGATCAAACAAGAATTGAAGCAAGGAAGAACAAGTTCTGCACAACATTGAAGGTATTTTCCAGAAATTTTCTTCTCTTTGATTCTCACTCAATTCTCATCAATTCTCTTGGATCTTTTGTTGTCTGAAGTCCTACCAATGTAGGCAAGAAGATTGAGTTGCTTTGAGGTCAAATCGAAGAAACTCAGCTGACACACCTCAAAATTCAACTCCTCATATCTTTATATATATTTGGAGTTAGTTGAAATTGTGGTCAGATTCGTGCTCTACGCCATTTTTTCTTTCAGATTATGTCCTCCTTTTTCATTTATGTGATAGTGATGATTGAACCAGTCCGACGAGGTTCGCCTGAGAAGGTGACCGGAGGTTTAACGCCGGTGATGTGTTGGACAGGTTCTGAGCCACATGATCAATTCAAAATATTTTAATCTCGTGCGTTGCTTGTAAATACCACTTGTGTTACGTGTTGACTAGTGACTATGGTGGAAAGCGCGCTTGTGACCACTTGATTTGCCACCTCAATTAATGAGGGAGATCAAGTGGTCCACATTTTTTTTGTATTTTCTTATTTTCATTTTATTTCTTTAATTTTCATTAATTCATATTAATTTTAATATTGATCCAAAAAATATGAGAGTTTCACCAAAAAAATTTAAATAAAAGACTCTTTCATATTTTGAATTTAAAATATTTTTTGGATCATTATTAATATTTTTCATGATTTAATTGATTTTGTGATTATTTTTAATTGTTTAAAAATACTTTCAAGTCTCCAAAAATTCTGAAATTTTTTCTCCAAGGTCCTTTGACCTTGTTTGACCTATGATAAATCTCATGGTCATTTCTTTGGTGTTTTGGTGAGGTTTTAGGAAATTGACAAACCATATTTAATTTAATGCATTATTTTTAGTATTTTTAGTATTTTTAAATTGAATAAATGCCAAAATATTGTGTTGAGCCATTTTGATTGTTTGTATAAGTTTGACTTGTGTTGTTGGGCCTTGGTCAAGGTTGATTTGACTTTGTTAAGTTAAGATCATTGGATTTAGGGGATTGATGGAATGGACATTCCATCTCCCAAAATAAATGAATGATCTTAATTTGGTAAAAGTCCTCCTTTGTCTAATTTGAGTTTTGATCAATTACCCTCCCTCTTCATCTCATTCCCCTTCTTTATGCATTCATATCATGGACCTATTATATCTCCATATCCTAAGGCTAGTTGATTGCAAAATCAACATAAGTATGGATGACATTAGGCCACCACTTTTGCATATTCTTTTTGTGTGTGGTATGTTTCATGAGCATAGTCCATTATACTATGTCTCTAACATGCATTAACACCAAGATTCTATTGCTCGGCCTCAAATAGTTGTGACTTCTACATAAGTCCAATTACGATTGCTTAACATAGCGCTAAATTTTTGATACAAAAGGCATAGCATTCTAGTTAGTGAGATTGTAAGTCTCCCCTCTTTCATGGTATTGTGTGGAAACTTGGCCTTTTTTTCCTTTCTATGGAAGATGTCTTGGTTCAAGGATCCATGCTTGTGATAAGTGGGTTGAGTGTTCTCCAAAGAATGACTTAAAATAAAAAGCAAAAGTAATACTAACTCCTAACTCATTAACAACTAACATTTAATTTCAAGTCATTTACTTTAATGCACTTTATTTTTAAGCCTTATTCATTTGCCATTATTCATACCATTCTAATTGTTTATGTTAATGTCCTTTTCACTTTGTCCATTTGGACCATATTTTGTGAGATATTGTGATTGTGAATATTGTGTTTGTTTGTGTGGCCTTTGGCCATTAATGTACATAATAAAAACCAAAACCATAAAAAACATCTTGTGTGAACTGTTGGTTTGATATGAGACAATTGGACTTAGAATTTAAGCAACACTCCCTATGCAAAGGACTTGGTCAATGCCAACTTTCATGTAACCAAGTGCTTGTAATCTGAAACTTCATCTGATGCATCATTGAAGATCCATTTGAGTTCATCTGCAACATGATCCTTGTGAAGCTGTTATTTTGAACCTGTGACTTATGGCATTGTGGAGTTCATCTGCTACATGGGAAAATTTGAAGAAGATCATGGAGTTGCTAAGCTTGGATGTGGCTATATTTATTTGATACCTTGCTCTTCAAGTTAATATTGTGTGCATTGTTTGTTGCTTGATTCTAATGTCCAAGGGAATTTGGGTTTCTATATGACACTTTTGTCTATTGGATTGCAGCCTATTGGTCAGATCTTTTCAACTCTTAACTTTTAAATTTATGCTTAGGATTAGTCTCTTCATCTCCTTCTCACTTCTTTAATTTCAAAATCTCTCCCTCCTTTTAAAAACTTATTTGTTTGTACTTATTTTTTTTTCTAAACTTAGACCATTTTGCAAACTAGAAACTTTGGCCTTATGCCATTGCATTTTAAACTTTTTTTCTTAAATAAACATGTAAATAAATTTAACTATACTTGACTTAAAGACTTCAAAATCCAAAAAGAACTAACTCATTCAAACCATTTTTTAGGCCTTTGTGCCTTTCAAACCTAATTTTTGTTAAAAGCAAAGCATCCACTTTGAAATTTGTATCACGAACTACGAGGTTTTGATCCCTTATTTTATGTTGGTACGTAGGCACAAGTTCGAAGGTCTTGTCAAACACAAAAATATAATTAATGAATTCTTTTCTCATCCCTTCATTCTATTTGCTTGCAAACATCATTTGTACAAAATACATATGCACACAAAAAAGGGCTCCCTAGGAGTACCTAGGACACTTTGGGTGCTAACACCTTCCCTCTGTGTAACCAACCCCCTTACCTGTAATCTCTGACATTTTATTAGTTTTGATTTGAAAACTTCTTATTTTGGGGTTTTGTTCGTACTTTTCCCTTTTCCCTTGGAAACAATAAAAGCGCGGTGGCGAATCTTGTTATTTGATTTCTTTCTTATCCATAGCTTGATGATCATGAATTTACCGCTACAAGTTTGATAAATAATTGAGTCGTTTGAGTCAATTGTTTGAGTGGTTTCTATTTTTGATGGTTGTTTGATGTTGTTTGATGTTATTGATGAGTATTGATGAAAGAATATATATTTTAACTATTATGTTGAATTTATGATGAATGCATCGTGAAGAAGAAAAGTGTTGAATTTATGCTGAGATATTTTGGTTCAGTGGAACCATCGATGTGTCATTGTGTTGGCGATGATTTTTGTTGATTTTAGGTTCGAGAGGAACCCGTGACGAGTGTTGAAGTTGGAGGTTGTGACGAGTATTGCATATATTTGTGTATCATTCATGCATCATGTATATCGGAGATAGGTGAGACTTTGCTCCAGTGACGAGTTAAGACTTTGGTCTAGTGACGAGTAGGATTTCAGTCTAGTGACGAGTTAGGACTTATGTCTAGTGACGAGTTGAATAAATCAATACACACCTCTGAATATCCAAAATATTGGTACCACATGCATGAAAGTAAATGAGATTAATACATGACATACATAATTGCATTTGTTGATTAATTACTTTGTTGTTGGATTTATATGATTAATTTAATTGTGATAATATACTACCCTTGTTGTTTATACACCGCTAATATATATGATGTATTTCTCACCTCTTTTATGTTTGTTTTTGTTTTGTTCTTTATGCTACGCTTGTGGTGCAGATACTCAGGTAGAGATTGAGGAGCTTTAATTGGTGCTTGTATTGGAAGATGATATAGTTGGTCTTTTTTGCGTTGTTTAGTTTTCTGTGTGTCGCTCTGATAGTGTAACATTGGGTTGAGAATACTTTATTTTATTCATTTTATGCAAGATGTTGAATTAAATATTTTATGATTAATTGAAATTGATTTTCTAATTATGAGACAATTTCTATGCGGAAAAATGTGACACCCTTAATATTTTTTTATTTTGCATACTTTCTAAATTATGTGTTGAGATTTAGGGTGTTACATATTTTGCCGAGAGGGGAACCACCCTCTCCCTCGCTAGCTACACGAATTTTAATATTTTCCTTTGAATTTGAAGAGATCATGAAAACTTTGCCACATCCCAACGGAGCCTCGTGAGCTGCGAAAAAAAACCGCAGCAAACATTTAATGTTTTTCTGATGTGCTATATGAATCTCATATATATATATATATATATATATATATATATATATATATATATATATATATATATATATATATATATATATATATATATATATATATATATATATATATATATATATATATATATACTTCAGATGTTCAAACCTAGCATGAGCCTCCCTGGTCTTATCCAACTCCTTTTTCGCTTCCCCTGGGTCAGCCTCCAAATAGTCTACCAAGCAGGAGATGAAATGACGAGGTCTTCGAATGCCATCTCTCCACGAATGCACAAGTCCTTCAGGCTAGATAAGGATAAAACCCCTTAAAACCAATCCTCATTCTACGGAAGCATGCTAATAATCTTTTGTCCGTGATTAATAAACTTATGCGAATCACGCTCCTGGAAAAAATAAAAATCAATGTCAAACATTTGTCAATTAAAATTAACGTAAATAAAAAAAAAGAATTCAACTAATGCTACTTCTTCGTCCAAATATGTCTAGCAGTATGATCTGAGTATAGAGGCAGTAATGACAAATCTACAAGGTCTCCTCCAAATGCTTCTAGCTCAGCCTCTAGAGGTGACACTGAAGCAGCATCACCCTACGGAGGTGGCACTGGATCAGCAGTAAGAGGTGACACGAACTCATATGCATGTACAAGGAAAATCTGGCGCTTACGGGAGGATGGAGGAAGTGATGCGTCAGTAAGTGAATCTCGTCTCCTACGGGAAGAAGAAGATGAAGTAGCATGAGGAGAAGCATGAACCTCAAAAGTATATGGCTTTGCATGGCCAGAGGAACCAGGAGCCTCCAAAACCTACTGACTCTTCTCCCGATGCACTGATGTGTGTTCTGCAACCTCCCGTGCCTTAGTCTATTGTGTCTATCAACCATTATGCATGTAAGTTAAAATAAAGCAGACAATTAGTCCATGCAAACAACATTACAAGCAAGGAAAAAAAACAAATACTTAGAAAATTCCGGAGATGCATCTCTGAAATATGGGAAACTAAAACGTTGAAAAATTCCTGAGATGTATTTCTAGAATTTTCTGCAACTCGGCGCCAATGTGCACATAAAATCATTAAAAAAATGCTTTGATCATCCATTTTAGTCAACAAACGTGTAATAGAATATGTCTAAACTATCATACATGCTATTTTTACTCATTCCTAACCTTAATCATTAATTTTTATTGATTAACACAAAAACTCAAAAACTTATCAAAAACTAAAAAAACTTACAAATTTCAACATTCCTTTAGGGTTGGATGATGTTTCTGATGTTGATGGAAGTTTCCTTGAACTTCGTTGATTGATTGCTTTTTGAGTTGGTGATGAGAAAAAAGTTGAGAGTGTTTGAAGTTGATTTTGAACAAAATGAAAATTGAAGAAGAAAAAGAATCTGACGCGATTTAACCTCCAAAATATTTCGGAGATGTATCTCCGAAATATTTTAACGTTAACTCAATCTTGAGTGCTCCGAAGATGCATCTCCAAAAATTAGAAACATTTTAGAAATTTCATATGATGCGTAAGAAACATAGGATGCATTAAGAAACTCCGAATTCTTTTGATTGTCTAATTAATATTCCCGGCATTATGTGCGCAAAACCCGGATTAAATAGTTTATGTTGCATACATAACATCATCTTTAATTCAATCATTGTGCTATGATTCCTTTGTTTGCCCAGTCTAAATTTGCCCTTTAATCTAGATTCGCTCATAGTTTATAAGAATCAAACTAAACTTCATCCAACTTTGTAATGTTGTAATCATTACCGCCACATCTTTCGCCCTATTGAAGCAAACGAAGCCAAATTTCTTGACAAATTTATTTCGCTTAGGAGTTGCAATCAGAATCACCTCTCCCCACAAGATTTAAATCCCTTTGGAAATGGCCCCACAAGATTTAAATCTCTTTGGAAATGGGCATGTCAGTCCCGTTTAGGTTTGTCTTGCAAAAGTTCGGAAAAAACGGGAACGGACATAGTTGAGAGTGCGGACCTAAAATTTTAATTTGCCCCGCACTAAAGTACGGACGGACGGAATGGGCCTGCAAACATTGCACATTTTAAACTTAAAAATGCATAAAATTATATTAATGTCTGCGTCTGCAAAAAAAAAAACGGGACGGAAGAGACACATTAGAGGGTGATAGCCTAAACCCTTGACTCACTCTCCAGTAAAGTGCGAATAAAACGGGCTCTGCTCAACGGGTCAGGTCCGTCTTGCCATCCCCTAAGTGTAACTCCTCAAACAAGTTCGTTTAATAGAAAGATTCAAGGCCGCTTTTTCCTTGCCGTAAATTAATCTGCTACCAACTTTGGACCTATTATTACTATTTATGTTGAAATTGCCCCTTGAACCTTCGTCAATGCCTTGTCGATGTCCTCCCGATAACCTCGCTTTCCCTCTTCTTGATCTCATTGTGGCCCAAGTATCATCCATCTCTCATCCTTCACCAATGTTTTGCACACCATAATTGTCTTGTGTCCCAGTAGTGTTTGCCTCACCATGGCAATAAGCTTTCCGAAAGAATGGTGTTTTCTGGTAAGGAAAACGGAGCTCATTCTTAAAAACCGGAAACCTCGGCAGAGCCTCTCCTCTCTCATAACAGTCAATTTTAATAATATCATACAGTAATTCCTGGAATCAATGCATAAAACAATTTTCAGTTTGCTTAAAATATTACAGGTTCAAGTTTTTTTTAAAACAATGTTGCAAGATCTGCAAACGTGTGCAATTGTTAAAAGAGTTTGGTATATCGATTTCATGATCCTTCTATCCAATTCATTGCAAAAAGATCTAGTGAGATAGCTCTTGCGTATAAATATAAATTCCACTGAAAAACATCTTTCCATGCCATTTGTATACATCAACAACTTGGGCTAAGAGCTAAAATTACCAATCATATTTTTCTGACATCCTGAAGAACTAAATGGGCAGCATTGCGTCCAGGTGCTCCCATAACTCCACCGCCGGGGTGTGCGCCACTTCCACATAAGTATAAACCTTTAAGTGGTGTTTTATAGTTTGACCTAAAGTTCCAAATCAATAAACAACACAAAACAAATTATCAGCCATATCATATATGCCAAAAATAGAAACAGATTCCAACACAAATCACTTTGATTTATTTTACCATCCTTTTACAGGACGCATGAGAAAAAGAGAATCCAAACCCATAGCACCATGATATATATTTCCTCCTGTCAAAGAAACCGATCAATTGTTACTAGTGACGAACTGACAATGCACCCGTGCTTTCTAATAGAACATCAACTCATACTGAGGGAATGGCTTTGTTACCTGTCAAACCGAATTCTCTTTCAAGATCTGGAGGAGTCAGCATGTCATAACCAATGACTGATGTGCTGAAACCAGGTGCATATTCATCAATCAATGTGAAGCATTTTTGTGCAAATGATTCCTGAGCATGAGGGTAGATGAGATAAAATGGAGCACGTTTAATATAAAACATTCAACAAGTAGTTATAGCATCAAGCATACGTGTGCAAACAGAATGCATGATCAAGGAAGAACAAATCAAATTTGGACACTGAAATATGCATAACAGAAGAAAAAGTGATGCGACTAGTACACCCAAAACAAACTCACTCTGTAGTCATGATCTTGCCAGTCCCCGTCCAATGGTTTGTAGGGTGTATACTGCACAAACAGATTTATCACATGCATACCTGTGAAGAAAATAGATTTCATCAACTAGATGCTATAAACATATGTCAAAGACCGTGAAGGGCCATTGACAAATAGATTAACGAGATGAGTGATGAAAATGAAGCCATGTTGTTAGTTGATGAAATGGGTCTCGCTAACGAGTGCTTTAAGGGCATTGGTTAAAAATTTCATATAAGAAAAAACCGTCATGAGTATACAAGTCAAACACTTGCCAATATAATAAATACAACAATTTCGCACACAAACTTACCCCTTTTGATGGCATAATCAAATGCCCCAAAGGCATTCGTAACCATTCTCCTAATGAAACTTAATGGAACTTGGAAGATAAAACAAAGCCGTTTCAACAATGTAAAAGATAAATCAGAGGAAATGGTTTCAACAATGTCAAATGATAAATAAGAGGAAATGTTGCAAATGCATTGAAAGCAAAGTAACTAAATTCCCTTTCATAAACAGAACATATCAGAACATTCTTATATGTGAAGTTTCAAGTACCTGGTGGAGATATAGTTTTGTCCAATACGGAAGGAATTGTCATCTCAATGACCGGTCTTCTTGATGGTATTCCATTCGCCGCGTCATGAGATGCAGAATGAATATCCTCCATGCTAAATATAAATAAATAGTCAAGGGCAAAGAAAAACTGACATGTTCGGAAGATAAACAAGCTGCAACTGCCCGTATAGAACAATACTATAAAAAACGTTCTGACAATTAGATAGCATGAATCCAGTGAGCATACCTCTCTGAACCTATATGAATAGTGCCAACATGCTCGGGGCCAGAATGAAAATGATTTGATTTGCAACATTGAAATTGAGGCAATTTATCAACTGCTACATTTATTTTTGTGGTGGCCTGTTTCATAAGATATTAACCAATTAATGGAAAAAAATATTATGAGAAGATGTTCTCAAATTGTTTCCCCATTTCATAAAAATAAGTGCAACTGCGAATGGGAAAACAGAACACCAATGTCAATGACAAGCATCAAACTTAATCAGATTTCATGAATAAGTAATCGGCCAAAAGATAAAAATATTCAAAGGTCCGTGTTGTTTGCAAGTGTAACAGTACACAGAAGCAATTGAAATCTATATTGAAGTTTATGGTGGAGATGTTATTTTCCCATGGATGATTTCCAGACATTTTTCCACATTAGCAGACAATGAAATGTAAGCACTGTCTATATATTATAATCTTACCTATTGTGTTTAAATAAGTGACACGACGTAGAGATTGAGGGTATTAAAAAAGGAACAAACTGAGGGAAAAAATAGAAAATTAACTTACAGAGCTGTAGTCGGAGTGCTTAATTGCCCGAAAATAATCATCTGGGAGGACATTGTTGGGCACTAATTCCTGGTTCGTAATAACATACTATAAATTAGAACAAAATACAGGTGCCAGGGAAATTTCTATTTGCAGCTAGTTTGAGAATTTTACCATGAAAGTTTTATAAGGTGTTGCATTAGACAGAACAACTGAAGCATGCACTTCGGTACCATCAGCCAGAATCACCTATATGTAAGCCATCTCTCCAAATTTTAATTGTAATGATTCACTTTTAAAATCCCAATTGATTGAGTAAAATCAAACAACACTAACCCCATCGACAGTGCTAGAGTTTTTAATCAACAACTGAGACACCTATAAGAATACAAAGTTATCACAGGTGGTTAGAGACTCAGCAGAAAATATAACAAAAAAGGGTGGGGAGGGGGAAGTCATAGAAGAGAAGAAACATTTATTGTCTTATCCCTCTTTTGTTTTTTATGAACCGAAATTATTACTATTTAAAAGATATTGCAAGTCTTTTTCATTATTTGGTTAGGAAGAAATTTAATTAGGAAAACACTAGTTTATTTGTAAGGAAAACACTAGTTTATTTGTAAATTAGGGAGTTATGTTAGTTCTCAGAGTTTGAACTCTAAACTTTTTGGTAAGTTCTCCTTGGGTGTCCCTCAGCTCACCAACTGAGCTGCCTTCTTTGAAGTAGGGAGTAAATTTGAAAACTAATAGAGATTCTTGATGACATACCTCAACATTCGTCACAACATGTGCTCCAGCTGTGACAGCAGCACTAGCAATGGCATTGGATATTGAACCCATTCCACCTTCAACATATCTACATGGAATAATGGCATGCCGTGAATCAAGTTGATTCACTTGAATGAATAGTATAATATAAAGTTAGTCAAAGGATAGCTAGTTACTAATTGTAAAATGCCTAAACTATAAATTAAGAAATCATCGGTCAGAAGTTATTTGAGAATATTCTCTTTACATAGAAATGTCAGTAACATTATTTTTCAAAAAAATGAATGGATTTGTCCTCTCGTGTTTATATGCATGCAATGTTTACAGGTAATTTAGTGCATGCTTTTCTTTGTATAATACATGTACAAAAGTAACGGACACAAGTAGGGTAGGTTTAGGAAAATTCCATTCAACAATGAAGAAGTAAAAGAAAAGCAAAAACTCCATATTTTGGTAAATAGGCAGTGTAGAGGTTTTAGCAGACCACCAAGTAATATGCAATGCCAAAGATGTTGCAATACTTAATCAAGCTACTATGTTTATTGTTCATAAGAAAATTCAAGCATGAAATGTAACTTCTTGTTTAACAAATGCCAGGAGAAATGATATTGGTGCCTTCATACCTTCTAAAAAACCAAATGAGTCCATTTGCCATTAATGTGTTACCTTGTCTTTTGTGAAGTTGCCATACACCAGTGTCGGTGCTTCAATTTCCAGAATCAATATTGATGTAACATGCACTAAAAAGTACTTTAAAATTTTATTTCAAATTACAGTAGCATAGGAAAAATATATTTGGCAAATAACATTACTCCATTCTCATTATACACATTATATATATCAACCTAGCAGCAGAGATACCTACGACCAAACTCCACGCTCTCCATCAGTTTCTCCCATTACAAGATGTAGCAGAACATAACCACTTCCCGGGGTGTGGATACTGGCCTGCGTTGTATATTTAAAAATACTGCATATATGTGCTATGAAAGATGAAACATTGTTGATTCAATTTTAATAGTACTATACTATCATCCTACTCAACAACAACAATCAAGCTGTATCCCACTAAGTGGGGTCGGCTCCGTGAATCAAATTACACCCTTTGATAGAACATTATGGCGTAACTTGATCCATGATGCCAATCCCACTTAGTAGATAATGTTTGGTTGTTGTCGTTGTTGTTGAGTAGGATGAAGAAATTCATGCATGTTGTATTCTGAAGGGAAAAAAATTATGACGCATTTGTACACTAGAGAAAGCTGCTCTTACAGTTGATCCGATCACAGCATCTGTTCCAAGTGTTGCCTTCAGAACATCTGTCTACAAAAAAAATAATGTCAAACAAAACTAAACAATGCACCACTAAGCAAATGTAGTAGGAGTAGTAGTAGAAAGTTATAGAATGATCAACAATGTATTAGAGTCTTGAACGAAATGGTCATACTCAATTTCAAAATGCTACTTCAAATCATTATACGGGGTGCTTTTGCCCATAAACCTAGTCAATATGGGCTCTCAACTAGAGGTGTTCGTGCTTTTGCCACAGTTCATTTTATAATAACTATTTTTTAAAAAATAAAATTAATTGATAAAATGGTTTCAATTCAGTTTAAAACTAGTTTATAACCAATTTGTATTATAAACTAGTTTATAATTAGTTTGCCATTATAAACCAATTTTATAATTTGAACTCTTTTAAAATTAATTTTTTGAATTTCATAAAAAATAATAGTATTTGAAAATACTTATTTTCTTTAAAAAAAACTTTTATTTATAAAAATTAATTAAATTTTTTATTTTTCTGAAAAAAAATCGGAATAAATATTTTTAAAACTTCATGCAAAAAAAAATATTTTGATTTTAATTTTTCGGGGGAAAAAATCCAGAATAAATTTTTTTCGAATTTTATTTTCGGAAAAATAAAAAAAAAATATTTTATTTTATATTTCAAAAGTTTTGGGGAAAAATTTCACTATAAAAATTATTTTATTCTGAAATTTTTATTTTAAAAAAAATTATTTTTTTAGAAAAAAATTATTTTTTATTTTATGAAATAAAAAATATTTTATTTTCAGATTTTTTTCTAAAAAAATTATATATTTTTTTTATAATTTTATTTTTAATTTTCAATAAAATATTTTTTACTTTTCATAATTATAAATATTTTTAATTTATATTTTTTTCACTCTCATTAATTCTTCTTTTTTTATTAAAAAAAATTATAATTAAAACAATTAAATCAATTTATAAAATAAAATCGGTTATGAATCAGTTTTTAACTAAATTATAATTGATTAATTTAAATGGTTCAGTTCATTAACTATTCAACTGGTTTAGTTATTTTATAGTGCAATATAATTTAGTTTATTCATATAATTTGGTTAACCATATTTTTACACACTCCTACCCTCAAAAGAATCTAGTAAACCCTAAACCGTAAAACCTAGCTATAGGACTATCTATCTATGGGTAGCGCAATATTAGGACTCAGATAGGCTTTAACCACAACAAATTTAAGAAGATATACATTCTATTTTAAAAGGCATAGTCAGATTTTTTAAATGAAATGAAAAATGAAAAGGAGAAATAGTTAGATTTAACTGTTTAAGAGACCATAATAAGATTACCTCAAACCAGTTATTCAAAACTTTAGAAGCTGGGGACAACAAAAGGTCCATGAATTCCCTGCCAAATAAGATATAATGTAAACTGTTTGCTGCTGAAATTCATAATTTTAAGTTAAAAGTAACTGTTTCAGTATAAGTATTAACAGCAATACCAATTAACAGAGAACAAACACTTACACCATATCTTTTTGCCCCATGGAGGCTGCATGCCGCAAACAACTAGCCCAAAATACTGAATTCTGTAATTTATTCTTCAGTTGCTCATTAAGAGATGATTTATGCGGTAAAGACTCAGGTGGAGACGAATCCAGAACTAGATCCATGAATTTACAGAACTTCTCAAGCTGACTCTCATATCTGAACAATGAAATCAAAGAATTAAGAGCAATGAAAATACATAGGAATTAAAATTCACAAAAATAGCTCAAAATAGAGACTTTGGATATGCTTCTGCATCAGCTTGTGAGAATTTGGAAATCTGAGAGTGATTGAGATCCTTATCAGCTCCTAAGAGAAGGTAGCGTCCATCCAGACAAGGCGTAAACGACGACGGATTTCTCTTCAGAAGCTTCAATCCGTGCTTTGCCAATTCGAGTTCATTGATAACTGCCGGCCGGAGAAGGCCTTGGAGGTAACTGCAACGGGAAAACTTGAAACCTGGAATTAGCTCCTCGGTTACGGCGGCGCCTCCTATTGTGTGGCGGCGTTCGAGGACGGCAACTGAGAGACCTCCACGTGCGAGGTAAGCTGCTGCTGTGAGGCCGTTATGGCCGCCGCCGATGATCAGTGCGTCCCACTTTTTGTCCTTTAATGCGGTGGCGCTGGTAGTGGTAAAGCTCCGTCGCCACATTTGTTGTTTCCGATGGAATGGGAGATGGTTTTGGTTTGACTCTGACAAGTGACAAGTGTTTTATGTTTCTGTTTTTTCCCCCTGAAAATGGAGTTTATATTACGTAAATAACAAAGTAGATTGGTTGGAATGATCGAAGGTGTTGGCTACGGTAAGATGGAGTTTATCTTGGTATTATCAAAAGTGTTGACAAATACGTCTTAAAAAAAGTGATGGGTTTGGTTATATCTAGAATACAATCGGCATTTATATTCAAAAGGTAGAGAAATTTTTACACAAATAATTAATTTTTTAAAATAAATATTTAAATTAAGTCACATTCCAGCGTATTTTTTAAATTAACTCACTTTTAAATAAAAAAATTCAATATAAAGATGACGTCAATTCAATTGAGGTCAGTATACAAAAATTAAGAGGAGTCGTCAATCCAATTGGCGACATTGTGCAAATACAGAGGAGATAGTGTATTCTCTCTCCTCTATGTTTGTACACTGTCGTCGCCAATTGAATTGACGATTCCTCTTAATTTTTGTACACTGTTGTCAGTTGAATTGACGTCACCTTTGTGTTGATTTTTTTTTTTGTTTGAAAGTGGGTTAATTTGGAAAATACGTGAGAATGTGGGTTAGTTTGGGTGTTTATTTGAAAAACTTGGTTATTTGAGTTATTTTATCGAAGATAGATAGATAATAGTGTTTTTATTGCAAATGAGATAATAGATGAGACGAGAAAAAGGAAATTGTAATGTTTAAAGTAGATTTTGAAAAGATTTACGTTTCGGTCGATTTTAGTTTTTTAATTTCGTAATGGAAAAAATGGGATTCCATACTGATGAATGAAAATAGACTCATTAGACTGGTATAGATTGAATGCATAAGCAAAATGTAAAGTTTATGTTTACAAGAGGTGAGTATATTATCCATTTATATGAGATTGGGGTTAAATTAACAAGAAGCCTAACGCCCAATAAGAAGCTAGATGACCCAAAGAGAAAGGGAGAAAATAACAAACTACAATCTTGTAATACACCCCCCTAAACTTGAGGGTAGATTGTATATACTCCAAGCTTAGAGAGGTTTGAAGTGAAAGGTTTGAGATCCAACGCTTTCGTGAACAAATTTGTAAGCTGTAGAGATGACAAGACTGGAAGCAGACGAAAAAGGCGGGTTTATAACTTTTCTCGAACAAGATGACAGTCAAAGTCGGTATGCTTGGTACTTCATGAAAAGAAGAGTTGTTGGCAATATGTCTTGCAGAGGCGTTATCGTAGTATAAAAGAGTGAGTTGAATAAGAGTAGTCGACAATTCAATGAGAAGATTGGTGAGCCACTGAATTTCACATACGGTAGATACCATGGCACGGTATTCCGCCTCAGTTGAGCTGCGAGAAAGTCTGGTTGCTTATTTGACTTCCATGAAATCAAGGAATCTCATAAGTAAATGCAGTAGCCACTATAGATCTTCGTGTGTCACGACAAGTTGCCCAGTCGGAATCATAAAAGGTTTTTAACTGTAATGTAGAGGATAAAGGGAAGAAGAGGCCTTAGGCGGTAGAAGTCTTGAGGTACTACAAAACTCTAATTGCAATTGTGTAATGTGCATTGTTGGGTTTGCTCATATATTTACTAAGTTGTTGAACGGGAAATATGATGTCAGGGCGCGTATTAAGAAGGTAAACCAGTTGACCAACAAGTCGTCGATATGGAGTGGGATCAGATAAAATAGTGCCTTCATCAGATGTCATACGTGTGTCTCTTGACATAGGTGTAGTGACAGGTTTGCAACCTAATGATCCAGAGTTGGAGAGGATGTCAAGTGTGTATTTCCTCTGACAAATGTTGTTTCCAGAGTTGTTTCGATCGAATTCGTCGTCGAAAGACATGATGACGGCGAGTGGCAGAGAATTGGCGAAAAAGGCGAAGAAGATGATATGAGGTGAGGGTGATGAGCGATTTACGGTTTAGTCTCCTGATACCATATTACATGAATGATGAATAAAAACAAACACATTGGGCCGGTATAGATTGAATGCATAAGCAAAATGTTAAGTGTATGTTTACAAGAGGTCAACATAGTATGTATTTATGTGAGATTGGGCTTAAACTAACAAAATCCCTAAGGCCTAATAAGAAGCTAGTTGACCCAAAGAGAAAAGGAGAAAATAATAAACAAGAATTAATCTTGTAATAGAAGTCCTACTAAGGAATTTAAAATGGGTAGAGGCTTAAGACTAGGCGATCCATTATCGCGTTTTCTTTTCCTCTTGGTAGCTGGAGGTTTTAACGTGTTGATGGAAAAGGCCATTGTCATGGGAAGATTCTTTGGATTCATATTTGATAGGGGGTCGGAACAATTTTCTCATCTACAATATGCTAACGACACCTTAATCATAGGCAGAAAATGACGGGTGAATATTTGTACTATCAAGACCAATCTTATGTTGTTTGAAATCATGATGGGTCTCAAGGTTAATTTCTACAAGAGTTTACTGGTTGGGATAAATATCGTCCACCAATGGCTAGAAGAAGCAGAAAATATGTTAAACAGAAAATTAGACTACCTTCATGTACCTTGGTATGCCGATAAGTGCTAAGTCAGAAATAAAGGCTATGTGGCAACCAATTATAGATACAGTGAGATCTAGATTGTCGAGGTGAAAGAACAAACAACTATCGATAAGTGGTCGTGTTGTCGTGATAAAGTCGGTCTTCTCAGCTCTTTTAGTGTATTTCTTTTCCTTCTTCTAGGCGTCGTCAAGTATCATTTCTAAACTCGAATTTCTCTTTAAACAGTTCTTATAGGGTGGGAGTGAGGAAGAAAGGAAAATAGGTTAAATGGGATAAGGTGTGCATGTCTTTAGAATAAATAGGTTTTGGTATTAAGAACTCGAGGGCTTTCAACATAACATTGTTAGGCAAATGGAAGTGGAAATTAAAAAAAAAATGAAAGAAGCGGGTTGTGGTATAAAGCTTTCGTAAGTAGATACAGTGAGAGAGATGGTTATCTAATAGAGAGAGAGAGTGAAGCATTTGTTTGGTGGCCTGACATATGCCAACTAGTTAATTGAGTCGGTTGACGAGCTTCATAGAGATTGTTAGCGTCTAGATTAAAAAAAGAAATTGGTGATGGGAATGATACAAGTTTTTGGTGCGATTGGTGGATTGGTAACCTAAAAAGTACTTATGGGAAACTACTCACTTTGTACTTAATAAACCAAAGAAGATTGGTGAGATAAGGAGAAGAAAAAATAGAGTGATTAAGTGGAATTTGCAATGGAGTAGAGACTTGAGTGAGGAAGAAAGAGATTCCATAAATGAGATTGTAAGCCTATTAGAAAGTGTATAGTTGAAAGAAGAGTGGAGGGTAAATGGGTGTGGCTAGAAGGGAAGCCAAATATTTATACTGTTAAAAAATCATACAAAGTGCTAATATCCAAGGTTCCTGATGTGTCTAATCGGAAATGTGCGAGAACTTGGCATAAATTAATTCAGTCAAAAGTTTCATTATTGGCATGGATAATTTTTCAATATAGAATTACAACTAAAGTTAACTTAGCTAGGAAAAAGTGATTAGCCAAGAGAACACTTGTTGCGTTCGTTGATGTGGAGAAGAAGAATCAACGTCGCATCTTTTTTTTTAATGCCAATATTTTCTGGTATTTGGAGGAAAGTTTGCAGTTGGTTCAGAGTGACAACAATACTCCATAAAGATAGTTTAATTCATTTTGATCAGTTCACAGGACTGATAAGGAGCGACATAATATATTCTCAACGAGTATTTGTGGTCTGGTTTGCCTGCATCTCGGTCATTTGGAAGGAAATAAATGGAAAGTTATTTCATAATATTGTATTGTGCTTGGATAATATGCTTGAAGAAGTGAAGCTCTCGTTTTGGAAGTGGCTCAACATCAAAAGCAACAACCTTTGCTATATTTTAGGGGCATGCCTTGGTATACACGGTGGCTAATGCGAGAATGTAAAAAGGGTGTCACATCTCTCTGACATTTGTAAAATCATATCATAAGCGAAAAACAAACTTCATTCATGATATAAAGTATTGAATGAAACAACTCAAAATAACAAAATAAGGTGTTCTCAACCGATTGTTACACTATCAGAGCGACACAATATAAAACTAAAAAGCTGATAAGGCACGACAAACAAAACAGGAGTTAAAGCAGCAAGCAGGCAAATCATGCCATCCTCCAAAATAAGTAACGTCTAACGCTCTTCAGTCTCTACCTAAGTATATGCATGGTATACAGACGAAACAACATGGAAACAAAAAGGAGTGAGAATACATTTCATATATAAATAGTGCACAAAACAACAAAGATAGTATAATCATTGTAATTAATCAATCAGAATCACAAAATCGAATGACAATAAATAATCAATTAATAAATTCAATTAGTTGTGAAATGTACATCTCCTATACTCCCATGCATGTGGTACCAATCTCTCAGATATTCAAAGATATGTTTATGAGGTATCCAACTTGTCACTAGAATGAAGTCCTACTCATCACTAGACCAAAGTCCTACTTGTTATTGAACCAAATTCCTACCTAGCTCCAACATACATGATGCATAAATGCTACAAGAAATATGCAATTCTCATCCAGACCTCCAACTTCTATACTTGTCACTATTTCCTTTCGAACCTAAAATACACTGTAACACCTCAAAATTTGCCCTCCTCTCTTGGGACTAGCATTAACATATTTGCATTTCATTTTAGGACATTAGGCATTTCATATTGCATAACATGTGGTTACATAGTGCAAGCTATCTTCCCAAGTCTTGAATCAGAAGATGAGGAAGTCAGAAAATGCAAGCCTAGGGTTGTACTGATTGATCATGGGCCATCTGAGGATTGAGCTGTGAATTAGGGTTTTGTGACTCCCAAGGGTATTGGTCTTCATGTTGATGGAATCGATACATCATCATCACCATGGTTGGATGTCATCAGGAGATTGAAGAAGATTCCTTGAGATTAGGGTTTTGACCACTGGTCAACCCTAATCAGTTGCATTGGGCCAATCAGGGCATGATCAGGAGATGGGGTTTATGATGGTTATGGGGTTCATTGTATGATTATATTGTGCTTATTGAGGCTAGGGTGTCACCCTTGAGCCATTTCAGTTGGAGATTGGGGCTTAAATTGATCAATGCATTGCCAAATTCATCTATCAGATGAAAAGTCAACTGTGGTCAACTGTGCTTGATCTGATGGATGTGGAGGTGGAAATGAGTTGGATACACTTCATTCATGTTGGAACAAGTGATATTTGACATCTCAAAGCTTAAGAATGAAGAAAATCAAGTCAGGACAAAAACTGCCAAAAATAGCAACTGACTTGTAACTGAAGTTTCCAAAAGTGGAAAGTTTTTGATCTCAAAAACAGAAGTCCAAGGAAGCTTCAAATGAAAAATTGTTCAACATGACAGATGTAGATCTTGTTCTCACCTTTCCAAAAAGTCCAAGAACTTGAAAATCCAATGTACGGTTTGCAAGATATGGCTCAGTGAATTTCAGAAAAGACCCGTAATCAGGAGGCCATAACTACCACATACTTTGTCCAAATTGCAAGTTCTTTATATGCACAAACTCCATTTAATGTGTACTTCAAGGGTGCATAATTGGATTTTTTGGAAAAGGCTCCATGCAAAATGCCATTTTTGAAGTGAATCAATTTAAGGAGAGGGGCAAAATGGTCCACATTTGAAAATATTGGGAATTTGAAAACAAGGCCAATACCAACAGCTCCCAAATGATATTTTTGACTTGCTCAAAGTGTTAATTTTCTGCTGTCATGCTTCTAAAATCAAAAGAGTTAAAAATCCAAAAGTGCACATAAGCATATTGGTGATTAATCCATTTTGCTTAATGATAATTAAACTTGATTAAGTGCTCAATATATAAACTAACTCTAACAGAATTTGGAGAGAATAATCATTTTTTCTGTAATCACTCTCTCAAAAAAACAGACTTCATTGCATAACAGAAAAATCAAAAAAAAACTGAAATTCTCTCTTCTCTCTCAATTTTGCTCAAAAAACTTCAATAACATTTTGCATCAATTGACCAATTTGGATGGATCTTTGGGATAATTCTCTGCATATTCATCATTGTTAGCTATTGTGAAGTTTCTGTTTTGCAGGAAAATTCAAGAATCATTATTTGCATCGGTAGAATCAATCTGCAACTTCCATAACAGTCCAAGAATCGGTGCGAGTTGGAGATTTTCGAGCTGCAAGAGTATCATCATTCATCTCCTGAAGTCGTTTGCTGCACCTGTTTCGCATCCGCGAGCTCCGAAATCCGCCGAATCCATTGCCGTCATCAAGAAAAGGTTGGAAATCGAAATTCGCAGTAGCTTCAATTGAGTTATGGCTGTTGTAGATTATACTTCGTAGAGTGTATATCAATTGATAGAATCGAAAATTGTTGGAAACTGTATGAGCTATTGTGGATTTAGGTTTTGTAGCAATTTCCTTCTTCATTCGATTTGCGTTGTTTATGAATCCATTGATGAAATTGGTCGTATATTTGAGTTCCTGAGACGAAACCGGTTCGACCGGTATGCTACTCGTTGATTTTCGTCGCCATTGTGTGAGTTCTTGCGAATTTGAGTTTCGACGCCGTCAGTTTCTTTCCTTCGATTCGCATTAGGTGGTAATCTATTGTTGAAATCGAGTATGGATTCATGCTCCTGAGACGAAACCGCTCCGATCGGTGCGTCGTCCATGCATTTCCGCCGAGAATCGCTCGAAATCGTCCTTGCCGTTGAAGAACACACCGGCGGCGCATGCGAAGAAGATGAATCTGGAAATTGATCCGTGTTTTTTTCCCAGAACGAATCTCCACCGTCCATCCAACATGAGCGAAACACTGCGTTTTGGCTTGGCATTATGTAATAACGTTGCTGCTAATTGATCTACTGTACCACTAATTAATTAATCCACATACAAATTAAATAAATTAAATAAATCTATATTAATTCTAAATAAATATTAAATAAATATTCAGAAACTTAGAAAATTCATATAATATCCAAAAATGATCCAAAAAATACCATTCTTTTTTTGTTAATCATATTTTTTTCCTCTACTATTTTATAAAAATAAAAAATATATAGGTGCTTGGGGAATTTTTAGAATTGACATAGAGGTCCTTTTCATGTACATATTTTCATACACATTACCATTTTAATTGTATAGACCACATGCTATATCCAAACTAAGTGAAAATTGAGACACTTATTCTAGACATCCTCCTGGATTTTTTGACATAGGTTTGGTAATTTTTAGGCCTATGGTTTGTTATATGTGAATTATTGAATTTGGATGTGTAATAATGTGACATGGTTTGATAGGCTATTTTCCCCTAATTGTTTACCATGCTTCCCTCTGGCCAATGGCCTTGAATTTTTGCATGAAGCTTGTTTAACATGTTAGCTATCATTGATAATTTTTGTGGATTTTTACAATCCATTTTCGATTTGATTCATATTTTTTCTTACTGCCTAGCATGTTAGAGTTCCATTGGTGTAACCTTTAGCATTTATGTTGCCATATCCTCATAATTAATCCAATGGACATGAAAATTGATAGCGTAGTTCCTGACACATTAATGTAGCTTTTGGCTTTGGTCCCATGAATTTCCAATGAACCATTGCTGTTTACCATTAGATGGAAGTTGGTGTATAATTTTTGACTTCATTTGATGTAGTTTTTGCATGCTGTACCATGTTTAATTAATTCCTATTGATCTATTAGGCCAAATGACTTGAAATTTAATAGGTGACTTGTTGAATACCCTCTGAATAAGGTGTAATTTTTGTGGATTTTTTGGATCCTTTTTGACATGTGGTTGGATATGATCTTGCTGGTTGTTTGTATGAGACTCAACATTGCTTCTTTTGCCTTCCATGTTGCATAAATAGAAATAGGAGCATAGTTTGAATATGGGGCCAATTGGGATCCCTTTGTTATTGATATTACTTGGTTTTCATCATGAATTGGCTGCTGTTTTAGGATTTTTCCATCTTTTTGACCCTAGGCTAGTCCTAGTGGTCATGTTACTTACATTTGAAGTTGATTGTGCCTTTTCAGGTTAAGAAGTTAAGGATTAAGGCTTTTGTTTCACATTTGGGATTGTGTTGCTTGACCTATAAACTAATGTGTTTGTTTGGTAGGATGTTTGAGCCTTGAGCTTTGTGCTATGCACATCATTGATTGATTGTTAATTGATCATTATATTGTTGTCTGTTTGTGAAAGTAGATGCTGATTCTGTTTGACTTTTGTACAGGTACCTTTAGTTGCTCAGTTCCTTGCGAACTTTTGCTTTGCGTTGCTTAAGCAACTTGCATTGAGGTAGGTCTTCTTGACTTCATGTAGTCTGGAGACCCGGCTGTTACCGGGCCGGGCAATAAATGTCTGAAGTCCTCCTTAAGAGGCAATGATTGTGTATGTTTATTTTTCAAGCCCAAGCAGGAAAAGTCCTTCAAGTAAGGCAATTGGTGGAAGGTAGGGACAAGCAACCTGTCCCCCACTATTCAGTGAGTCTTCTCCTTGCTCCCATTACATGGTTGTAGCATTGAGATCAAAAGCCCAAGATCTTGTGCAGTGCACATTGAGTCAGAGTCATCGAGTATAGAAGGGTTCCCCTATTCTGGACCCATGCTCATTTGTCAGCTCTCCCTGGTTAGGGATAAGAGCTGTGAGGTCTCATCCTCACTTCATCCTTTCATCTGCTTCACCTTAGCCTCGTAATGGCAAGGTTAAGAGCAAACCCAGCCTGTACAGACGATTGCTTAGGCAGTCAAACCTGATTGATTGAGCCCCTTGTTTGGCTATAGTGCGTGCTATATGGATATCTGATTGACATGCTTGTTTGAGATGCCTGTTCTCATTTGATGTATGATATGATTGTATGCTTGTGTGCTTTCTTCTTTCCTGGTTAGGATTAGATCGCACTGATGCAAGGGGGTAGAAACCTGAACTTAGGGTGACTTTGCATGACAACATTAGGCTCGAGTCTCAGCTCCCTAGTGTCGTGTTTCCCCCTCGGTTTCTGGTTAGCAATTTAGTCCCTTTCAGGGGAACTACATCGCCCTGATCCTCGTGCCAGACGAGGTATGTAGGCAGGTGGTCGTGCGAGACCACTCCGGGCAACCTTTTTCTTTTTTGCGTGTGTTTACTTGTTATCTGATTATGTATGTTTGGGTTCGGATGCCGACGTAAGCCCAGTGATTGGCAGTCGGGCTCCACGTTTGCCCTTTTGAGTGTGTTTTGGTTCGGATGCCGACGTAATTCCATCCAGTGGTTGTCGGGCTCCATGTTTGCCACTCTTGCTTGTTTGTATGTTTTGTGTTGTTTGGCGTGCGTAAGCCGAACTACAGTGGCTCTGATTCTTGTTCCAGACAAGATATGTAGGCATAAGGTGCGATACCTTATCGAGCCCGTTCCTCTTAACCCCACCTGCGTTCCCCGTGTGTGTGTGTGATGTTTAGCAACCTTTTCTTTATTCTAGGACGTGGATCCCGTCGAGTACGACGGACGTGAGGGGTGCTAATACCTTCCCCTTGCGTAACCGACTCCCGAACCTTTTCTCTCTGGTCGCGAGACCATGTCTTTCCAGGTTTCTCTGAGCGTTTCCTTTCCCTATCTTGGGATAAATAACGTTTAGTGGCGGCTCTGTGTGTTTTCTTTTGAGGGTCGCCGGTTGATTTTTCGCAGGATGCGACAGCTGGCGACTCTGCTGGGGATTTGAGCATGTTGACCTATGCTGGTCCATGGTCCCTAAGCGAGTCTCTCCTAGCGCTTTAGTATAGGTTTGGTTGCTTGTATTGTTTATTTATTGCATTTATTATACTAACCATTGTTTATATACTTGCATTAAATGTTTGCATGCATCATACTATCATGTTGTTGCTGTCCTCTGCAGGTGGTTTTGTTGTGTGGGGTGGGTGTTCTGAGTGGGGCTAAAACCCAGGCCCGAGTGTACACCTAGGATTAGCGTGGTCTCATGTCGCTCATGTGTCGGTTGGGCATATTGTTGCGACGTGACATACCACAAGTCGGACGAGGTTCATCTGAGAAGTGCTCTTCCAGTGGGGTTCTCCACTTTGGTTGGGTTATCTCTTTTGGGCTGTTGACTCTGATGACCGATCATTTCCCGGATCTTTGGTTTAGACGATCTTAAGGGAGCTACAATGGCACACCCGCAAGGGCAAACCCATTGAGTATCTCCGCCCGATCGTTGAGACTATTATCCGCCTTAGGATGACCTGTTTAGAATTAACCTGTGAGGGGAGGTTGATTTGTTCAGATGCATAATCAGATGGTGACTTTTTGAGCTGTGATTCAGAGACATATTTATGAGTCGGATTTATGGTTATTTGTTGCCGTGACGCCGGAGTGCTGTCCGTGATTTATCAGTGGGGATCCGTTTATTTCGGATTCCCCGGGCCGAGATATTTATCAGTGGGGACCCGTTTATTTCGGATTCCCTGGGCCGATTCAGATGGTGATGGTGTGTCTGATCAGAGACCAGTGGTGATGATGATGTATCTGTCTTCCGTTTATTTCGGAACCCGTGGGTCAGAATTGTGATTGTGTATTCCTCAGATGGTTATGATCAGTTCAGAGCCCAGATTCAGTGCAGATGACCAGATGGCTTGGAGGATGGCAACGCATTGCATTCATTCATCAGCATCATTGCATCTTGCATTAATTACATCTAACACATGTTTACCCATATGCAGGGACCCTTTGGATCGAGATCTTGGCTGAGAGACTTTCTATTCAGAGATGAGAAGACCCGGCTTGAAGGATGATGTTGCTTACAGTTTCTTTGACCCGGATATCAGTGTGCTGAAGGATATGATAGCGTTGATCACTCCTGACCATGTGGGGTTGTTTCGTGCGGTGTATGGGGGTATTCTGAAGATGGTTTTCAGGCTCATGGACAGAGACAGGAGCGCCATCCATACTCTACTTCAGTTTTACGATCCCGAGCTGAGATGTTTCGTCTTCCCAGATTACGTGCTAGGGCCGATGTTGGAAGATTATGCTGATATTTTGAATATCCAGATCAGGGATCAAGTTCCTTTCCGTGTTACTAAGGAAGAACCTGATATTGGTGGGATTTCCCGTGCTTTCTATCTGAGTCCAGAGGAAGTGAAGAGTAATCTGAAGGAGAAGGGTAAGTTGCCTGGTTTTCATCTGAGTTTCCTAGAGGCTAAGGCTAAAGAGCAGTCAGAATTGGGGAATTGGGAAGCTGTCTGTGCTCTGGTTGCGGCGAGCATTTATGGGATCATTTTGTTTCCCAACCAGAAGAACTTTGTGGATATCAATGCCATCCGCCTGTTTATTCGAAGGAATCCTATCCCTACATTGATTGGAGATGTCTATTATTCGGTTCATAACCGGAATGAGAAGAGGCGTGGGGGTTTGATTCGATGCTGCGCGCAGTTATTGGTCAAGTGGTTTATGGGTTACTTACCATCCAAGGGTGCTTTTGTTCTTCTGGGCCAGAATGTTACTTGGGCGACCAAACTGATGGGCTTGAGGGCTAAGGACATAGATTGGACTCACAGTAGTGGAGTTGGACAGGACTTTATCTGCAGTTGCAGGGGTTTTCCTAATGTGCCGCTTATAGGGGTTCAGGGTTGCATCAATTACAACCCGACACTTCTTAAGAGGCAAATGGGATTCGCTATGGAGCTTCCACCGTACAAGAGTGAGATTCAGGAATCTGTGTACTTCCCGGTTGAGGGTAACCAGGATAGGGTAAAGCAGGTATCCGATGCATGGCGCAGCATTCAGAGGAAGGGCAAGGCTTCCTGGGGTAGAGCTAACAACAGATCTTTTCCTCCGTTCGATGATTGGCTCAGAAAGAGAGTGGAGCTTACTTGTCTACCATTTCCTATGGTCGATCCGTGGTATCCGTTGGTTGAGGAGACTCCTTCTACTGTTAGTATGGATGAGTTCTTAGAGATGAAGCGGGAACGAGATCAGCTACTTGCAGAGAAGACGGAATTGGAGATGAGTGTTGCTCGGGTTCAGAGAGCTAATCAGGAGCTCAAAGCGAAGATGGAAGATCAGGATAAGCGGCATGCTTTGGAGACCAAGCGATTTGAGATGGATACAGCCTATTATGGGAAGATCAGCCAAGCTTTAGCATCGTCCAACCGGGAGCATGACATCACAAAGGAGAAGCTGTTCAGAGCATCAAAGGTGATTGAAGATGAGAAGAGGAGGCAAATCCTAGTCAGGGATCAGAGAGATGAGAGAGCCAGAGTCCTCGCTGCAGAGTGGGAAGCGGAAAAGGCAAAGATCAGGGCCGAGAGAGATCATTACATGGCAGAGAGAGACCACTACTTCAGGCAGATGAAGATTCATCAGAAGGAAGTTGGAAGACTACAGCAGGAGAACATAGAGCTCAGGTTCGCCGCAGAGTTCGCAAGGATGGAAGGCGAGATAAGGCCATCTGCGGGACCCTCATCCAGTTAGATCTTTCTTTTGTTGTGAATTACCGTCAGGCTTGTTGACGGAATTCACTTGTCTGTATTTCTTTCCTATTCTGGAGGATTGTATCTGACCTTATCGGGTTGATGTATGACTATTGCACTGATTGTGCACTCTTTTGGTTATGTGATGGCGATTTTCATTCAGTGACTGGTCTTCAAGTTTTATTTGCTTTACCGTATGCACTTACACAAGCACACACATGGTTGGGGGTATCATGCTAAATCACATATCTCCGATCTGCACGACAAAATCAAACACTGCTAATCAGAATATTGATGCCAGATTATTATTTGTCTCGATGATGCCAGGGTCGAGAGACAGAGTGTCCTTCATATGGATAGGCACTGCATACATGCATAATCATGATAACTTGTGTTTTATTTTGCAGGTGACTATTACTAACGTGTTTGTTTGTAACCAGGAATCATTGCTCGCGCTCGAAGAGTAGTACCCCTGCACTCAACTCGCCCTCACAGATATTACACAAGAAGAAACACTCCCAGACTCATGGAGCTTCCCAGTGCTGATATGCTGGAATTGAAGGAGAAAATGACCGAACTGATCAATATAATGCAAGGTTTTGCCATTGGTCAGAAGGCTCTCGCAGATAAAGTTGAGAAACTCGAGCGGGTTTCTGCTCAGAACAGTGGGGTCAACCTGGATGGAGTCTCCAACCAGGGGCAGGGATCTCGTGATGGTGGAAAGAGGACAACAGTTGGTCTGGTGAATAATGCTGGTGCTGCTGGTCAACCTGGGCCTAGTCAGAATATGAAAGACAACTTTGTGCCTCCGTTTTATGGGTTTGACGAAGATCAGGAGGAAGATAGAGAGGCTGACCAGTTCTCTATGCGAAATGAGCCTTTTGTGCCTTACGACATTCCTCCTCAGAATAAGGAAATCCAGCTGCTGGCTGAGAAAATCAAAGTGCTGGAGAGCTATGCCACGCCTGGGGTGGTAAATATGTCCAACATGGGGCTGGTGGAGGGGATTGTCATTCCTCAGAAGTTCAAGGCGCCTGCGTTCGACAAATACAATGGCAGTTCTTGCCCGGAAACTCATCTCCAGGCATTTGTCCGCAAAATCTCGGCATACACCGCGGATCAAAAACTGTGGATGTACTTTTTCCAGGATAGCCTGTCTGGAGGCTCCTTGGAATGGTACACCAAGTTGAGATCGTCCGATATCAAAAGCTGGCAAGATTTGGGAGATGCTTTCTTTAAGCAATACCAATTTAATGCTGATATGGCTCCGAGTCGTACCCAGCTGCAGGGTATGTCTCAAAAGCATAACGAAGGATTCAAGGAGTATGCGCAGAGGTGGAGAGAACTGGCTGCAAGGGTGCAACCTCCTCTGGTGGACAGAGAGATGTCCGATTTGTTCATGGGGACCCTGCAGGGGCCGTTTGCAGAAAGAATGGTGGGTTGCCCTGTCACCAATTTCTCTGACATTGTGGTGGCAGGAGAAAGAATCGAAAGTTGGTTGAAGCTGGGTAAAATCCAGGGTGGTGCATCTGCGTCTTCTTCAGGAACGAAGAAACCGTTCGGTAATAACGGTCAGAGAAAGAAGGAAGGAGACACCAGTGCAGTTTATACACAGCGCGGACCCAGTAGGGACCGTTACTTCCAGCACAATGCTGCAGTAACAATTCCTGCTGAGTCTCAGTCAGCACAACCGCAACAACAACAGCAGCAACAAAGACAACCGTTCCAACAGAGGCCCCAGAGGGCTGGATACCAGGTCAGGGGCAGAGCAAATGATAGACAATTCGACAGGCCTCCGGTGACTTATTCGTTTCTGTTGAAGAAGCTTCTGGATCTCGGGCTGGTGCAACTGAGGACGCTGGCGCCTTTGAGACCTGATCAGAGGCCGCCCAGTTACAATGAAAATGCTAAGTGCGAATTCCACTCGGGTGCGCCCGGGCATAATGTTGAGGACTGCAAAGCTTTTAAGCACGTAGTCCAGGACCTAGTGGATTCCAAAGCAATCAACTTTGCGCCTTCTCCCAACGTAAATGCAAATCCCATGCCTGCGCATGGTCAGAGGGGAGTAAACGCTATTTCTGTGGAAGATAGAGTGGGGCTGTCTGAGGTCGATCAGTTGAAGACGCCTTTGGTTGAGTTGAAAAGACAACTGCTGATGAATGGGGTTTACCCGGGCTGTGGGTTTGAGTGTGCTGAGTGCACTATTTCTACGAACGGTTGTGAGCTTCTGAGGAAGCATGTCCAGGGTCTGATGGACGGTGGTGAGATTGTGGTCGAGAGGACTGAAGGAAAGAAGGAAGAGGTCTCCACCATAACTATATACTATGATCCGGTGGATTTGTCTAACCTGGTGGAGGAGGCTCCAGTTACCATCACGGTACCTGGGCCAATTCCAAATGACAAAGATGATGCCGTGCCATGGCATTATGGGGGAGAGGTCTACTGTAACGGTGAGAAGGTTGAAGAACAGACTGCTAGTGAGACCACCGTGCTAAGGGTGGATAATGCCGGTCCCAGCGGTTTCACGCGCAGTGGAAGATTGTTTGCTCCAGATGCATTGAGGAGGGGAGAGGAAGAAAAAGAGAAAAAAGAAAAGGCCGAGGCTTTAGCCAGGGCAAAGGGTAAAGCTGTGGCAGATAACGGTAGTACTCCTGTGATGACACCGGCGCCTGCGGGGTCGGATAACAAATTTAATGATGAAGCTGAAGAGTTTCTGAGAATAATCAAGAAGTCGGAGTATAAGTTGGTGGATCATTTGCAGCAGACTCCGTCCAAAATCTCCATTCTTTCATTGTTACTGAGCTCAGAAGGGCATAGGGAGGCTTTGTTGAAAATATTGAAGAAAGCCTATGTTCCTCAAGAGATTACAATTAACCAATTGGAGACGGTCGTATCCAACGTGCATGCCAGCCATGGGTTGGGCTTTACTGATATGGATTTGACCGTGGATGGGAGAAATCACAACCGGGCTTTGCACATTGCAATGGAATGCAAAGGAGCCGTGCTTTCGCATGTGCTGGTTGATACCGGTTCCTCGTTGAATGTGTTGCCTAAGAAGGCCTTGGCAAAGTTAAACTGTGATGGGCTGATTTTGACCCCGACTGATTTAATTGTGCGGGCGTTTGATGGGTCAAAACGGGCCGTGTTTGGGGAGGTGGAATTGCCAGTGAAGATTGGCCCGGAGGTGTTTAAGTCAACCTTCTATGTTATGGACATCCAACCAGCTTACAGTTGCTTGTTGGGTCGCCCATGGATTCATGCTGCGGGGGCAGTTACGTCGACTTTGCACCAGAAGCTGAAGTATGTCTGGGGAGGCCAAGTCGTTATTGTTTGCGGAGAGGAGGACATCTTTGTCAGCCACCTGTCTTCGTTTAAGTATGTGGAGATGGATGGAGAGATATGGGAAACGCCTAGTCAGGCATTTGAAACCGTCAAGGTGGAGAATGCTCTGTTTGCTAAGCAAGAAGAGGAGAAACCATCCATCGCTTCGTACAAGCAGGCTGCTGAGGTAGTTAAAAGCGGAGAAGCTCCAGGCTGGGGCAGGATAATGGAGGTCCCTGAGAAGAAGGACCGATTCGGGGTCGGATATAAGCCGAGCCGAGGCTCTGGGCCGAGCAGAGGGGGTCGTGTGCCTGTGACTTTCACCAGTGCTGGAATGCTAGATCCAGACCACATCTGCATGATG
The DNA here is from genome assembly GCF_024323335.1 of Lathyrus oleraceus. Lineage (NCBI taxonomy): Eukaryota > Viridiplantae > Streptophyta > Magnoliopsida > Fabales > Fabaceae > Lathyrus > Lathyrus oleraceus. The sequence continues at coordinate 210,709,306 of NC_066582.1, forward strand.
GGTGAAGATACTGACAGCGACTGTGATATGGACCGATGGATAACACCGTGCGCACCAGGGATGGAAATCCACAACTGGAAGGCCGAAGAAATCATCCGGGTCACTCTCCTCGAAGAGTAATATTTTTCTTGTTTTCTTTCTTATTTGCATGCAAACCATACGTGTTGCCCGACACGTAATGGTCCATTGTAAGGGCCTCCTCATGTTCATAAATTTGTAAGATTTTGCATCATTAATAAAAGGATGTTTTTTAGTCAAAAGCGGTGTTCCCTGTTTTTCATTTATTTTTGCAGTTTAAAAATTAAAAACAAATAAAAATGGCAATGTTTTCATTTTTCTTTTTCGATTTCTCACACCGGTTCTAAAGCAGTGCATGAATCAACATTCATGCAGATGCGATTCCTCTCCGGATCTCATTGATAACAATCCTGTTACACCCTTGTATGACTTCGACAATCCAATCTATCTTGCTGAAGAAGAAGACGAAGAAGATTGTGAACTGCCAGGGGAATTAGCCAGATTGTTAAAACAAGAGGAGAAGGTGATTCAGCCACACGAGGAACAGATTGAGGTTGTGAACCTGGGTACCGACGAGGAGAAGAGAGAAGTGAAAATCGGGGCTGCTTTGGAGGAAAGTGTTAAGGGCAGATTGGTGGTGCTATTGAAAGAGTATGTCGATATCTTTGCCTGGTCTTATCAAGATATGCCAGGGTTGGATACCGATATCGTTGTGCACAAGCTACCGTTGAGAACAGATTGTCCTCCAGTGAAGCAGAAGTTGCGCAGAACTCGACCTGACATGGCAATGAAAATTAAAGAGGAAGTGCAGAAGCAGTGGGATGCTGGTTTCCTTGCTGTCACTAATTATCCGCCATGGGTTGCGAACATTGTGCCAGTCCCGAAGAAGGATGGGAAAGTAAGAATGTGTGTGGACTACCGAGATCTGAACAGAGCTAGTCCGAAGGATGATTTTCCGCTACCTCACATTGACGTGTTGGTAGATAATACAGCTCAATTCTCGGTGTTTTCCTTCATGGATGGCTTTTCTGGCTATAATCAAATCAAAATGTCGCCAGATGATATGGAGAAAACAACGTTCATTACACCGTGGGGTACCTTTTGTTACAAGGTGATGCCATTCGGTCTCAAGAACGCCGGTGCTACTTATCAGAGAGCTATGGTGACTTTGTTTCATGATATGATTCATCATGAAATTGAATGCTATGTTGATGACATGATAGCAAAGTCCCAAACAGAAGAGGGGCATTTGGTAGATTTGGCCAAGTTGTTTGACCGGCTGAGACAATTCAGACTGAGGTTGAATCCGAATAAGTGCACGTTCGGAGTGCGGTCCGGTAAATTGCTGGGGTTCATTGTAAGTGAGAAAGGAATCGAGGTTGATCCTGCAAAAGTAAAAGCAATAAAAGAAATGCCTGAACCGAGAACAGAGAAAGAGGTTCGTGGTTTCTTAGGTAGATTGAACTACATTTCACGGTTCATATCTCATCTAACAGCCACGTGCGAACCAATATTCAAATTGTTAAGAAAAGATCAAACGGTCAGGTGGAATGATGATTGCCAAGCGGCATTTGAAAAGATAAAAGAATATTTGCAGGAGCCTCCGATTCTGATGCCTCCTGTGGAGGGAAGACCGCTAATTCTGTACCTGACAGTCCTCGAGGGGTCTATGGGGTGTGTATTGGGGCAGCATGACGAGTCTGGTCGAAAAGAGCATGCCATATACTACCTTAGCAAAAAGTTTACCGACTGTGAAACAAGATATTCACTGCTCGAGAAAACTTGCTGTGCTTTGGTCTGGGCTGCTCGCCGACTGAGACAGTATATGCTGGTTCATACCACTTTATTGATTTCCAAGATGGATCCAATCAAGTACATTTTTGAGAAGCCAGCATTAACCGGACGGGTTGCGAGGTGGCAAATGATTTTGACAGAATATGATATACAGTATACCTCTTAGAAAGCGATTAAGGGTAGTGTATTGTCTGATTACCTCGCCCAGCAACCCATTGATGATTATCAACCGATGAAGTTTGAATTCCCTGATGAGGACATCATGTTTCTCAAATCGAAAGATTGTGAGGAACCGATCCCGGAGGAGGGGCCTGACCCTGAATCCGAATGGATTCTGATGTTTGATGGGGCCGTTAACGTGAATGGAAGCGGTGTTGGTGCTGTTTTGGTTACGCCGAAAGGATCCCACATTCCTTTTGCTGCCCGGCTAACATTTGAGTGCACCAACAATGTAGCTGAATATGAAGCTTGTATATTAGGAATTGAAGAGGCGATTGATTTGAGGATCAAGAACCTTGTGATATATGGAGATTCAGCTCTGGTGATAAATCAGGTTAACGGAAAATGGTATACGCATCAATCTCATTTAGTTCCGTATCGAGATTATACGAGGAGATTGTTGACGTTTTTCACCAAGGCGAAGATGCATCATGTGCCCAGAGAGGAGAATCCTTTGGCAGATGCTTTGGCTACTCTGGCTGCCTTGATTAAGGTGCAGAGGTGGAATCAATTCCCCAGTGTGGAAGTGGGACGTCTGGATAGGCCGGCTTATGTGTTTGCTGTTGATACAGCGCCGGATGATGAGAAGCCGTGGTATTATGATATCAAACGCTATCTTGAGACGCAAGAGTATCCTGAGGGGGCATCGAAGAAAGATAGAAAGACTCTGCGAAGGTTAGCCATGGTATTCTACCTGAATAAGGATGGGGTTTTGTATAAGCGGAATTTTGATTGGGTCTTGCTCAGATGTGTTGATGATGCGGAAGCAAGCCAACTGATGAAAGAGGTTCATGAGGGGTCGTTCGGTACCCATGCCAGTGGGAATGCAATGGTAAAGAAGCTGCTGAGAGCAGGTTATTATTGGATGACAATGGAGGCCCAGTGTTTTAATTTCGTGCGGAAGTGCCATAAATGCCAGATTTATGCTGACAAGGTGCACGTGCCTCCAAATCCGTTGAGCTTAATGTCGTCTCCATGGCCGTTTGCTATGTGGGGCATTGATATGATTGGAAAGATAGAGCCTACGGCTTCGAATGGGCATCGGTTCATATTAGTGGCTATCGATTACTTCACCAAATGGGTAGAAGCAGCCTCTTATACGAATGTGACGAAGCAGGTAGTAGCCAGATTTCTCAAGAGAGACATCATTTGCAGATATGGGGTTCCCGAGAGAATCATTACCGATAATGGTTCTAACTTGAATAATAAGATGATGGCAGAGCTGTGTCGGGAATTCAAGATTGAGCATCACAATTCTTCTCCCTATCGTCCGAAGATGAATGGGGCGGTTGAGGCAGCCAACAAGAATATAAAGAAGATTGTGCAGAAAATGGTGGTGAACTACAAGGATTGGCATGAGATGTTGCCGTTCGCATTGCATGGGTATCGAACGTCGGTGCGCACATCTACTGGGGCAACTCCTTTCTCATTGGTATATGGGATGGAGGCGGTATTACCTGTGGAGGTTCAGATTCCTTCTTTGAGAGTCCTGATGGACGTGAAATTGCAAGAGGCTGAATGGGTAAGGACCCGGTACGAAGAATTGAGCCTGATAGAGGAAAAGAGGCTTGCAGCCATCTGTCATGGGCAGTTGTACCAACAACGGATGAAGCGTGCTTTTGACAAGAAGGTGCGACCTCGGGTGTATCACGTAGGTGATATGGTGCTGAAAAGGATCCTTCCTCCTCAAAACGATCGAAGGGGCAAATGGACACCGAATTATGAAGGTCCATTCGTGGTCAAGAAGGTTTTCTCTGGCGGAGCCTTGTTGTTAACGACCATGGATGGTGAAGATTTTCCATCCCCTGTGAATGCGGACGCAGTTAAAAAATACTTCGTGTAAATTGACCCGCTGGACGAAAAGAACAAAATAGTCCAGGCAAAAATGGGCATCCCGGCGAACCAAAAACAGAAAAGAGGTTCGGGCAAAAATTAGGGATAAAAATGAAAATGTACACCCGGCAAGTCGAAAACCTGAGAAGGCGACTTGGGCAAAAATGGGTATCCCGGTGGACTGAAAACCCTAAAGGGCGGTCCAGGCAAAAGAGGGATTGAAACGAACCACTGCGTCCAGCATGATCGTTTGCGCTTTGGTTGAAGCATCATGGATAATACCCGGTGGGGATCAATCAGAATTGTCTTATTCAGAAGGCAGAAAGCAAGGAGAGTCTGAGGACATATGGGGTGTAACCGAGTTGGAACTCGATGAGATCACGGGTTTCACATTGCCATTAGGATAGATTTTTCCTTTTGAGCGCAATTACCTCTTTTCAGGAATTGCTTCCTTTTGTATTGCTCATTTGAGCCACACTTTTTTTCAATTAATAAAATGCATATTCAGTCAAATAATTTTGTTTTTGTTTTTCATTACCGCTTTGATTGCGAAAACGTCCAGATATTTTTGATAAAGAATCTTGCATTTTTAAAACATACAGGTTTCCTTCCAATGCATGTTTATAAGATTGAAGCTTGAAATCTTATTTGGAAGGTTGAGTGACCCAAAGGTTGAAATCTTGACGCGCCTGGGGCACGGTTTTATCTAACGATCTGTTTTGCAGGAACTGTAGATACTTTTCACTCACTTGCAGGGTGTGATGTGGAAGCTTTGACAAGAGAAATCCCCAGAGAGTCCGGTCAGGGACGAGTGTATGAAAAATGACGAAGGCGTTGAGGCGTACGACGAGCCTTGATGATAATCAAGAAGACTCTTCAAAGTCGGAAGACTGGAAAGTTTGTAATTCCCCGCAGAGTTCGATCAGGGAAGAAGGAGGAACGGTGGAGAGACGACGAGAGACGTCCGACGACCATTGAAATTAATCAAGAAGACTCTTCAAAGTCAGAAAATTGAAATTTCTGTATAATTCCCAGGAGTACGTTCTCGTCGAGCACGAAGCGGCTTGAAATACAAGATGATGGAGCAGAAAAGGTCCGGATGAGTCCGGAAATTCTTATTTCCCAGCTAAGTCCCCAAGCAGAATCGTAGGACTAGCTCCCCAGCCGAGCCGTGATGATTATCCCCGGCGGGTTTACAACGGTGTTTCCTCAGCGGTCAGGTCTGAAGGTTGTTTCTCCCCGAGTGGAGCGGGTCTTTTTCAGAGAAATATATCTCCAGCAATGTTCATCCTACCAGTGGATTGGACAAGTTCCCGTAGCGGACGGATTTTTGCATCCCCAGCTGAGTTGATTCTACCTAGGGATTGCATGGGTTGTCCCCAGCGGAGTAGTATGCGTTTCCCTAGCAGGGTCAGGAGGGTTATCCCCAGCAGGTAATAGAGTGATGCATCCCCAGTTGAGTCTGGAGATTGCTATTTGCCCCAGCGGAGTATCTGTGAGCATTTCCCCAGTGAAGGCAGCAGGTATCTGTGAGGGTCTTCCCGAAGCGGAGTCAGGTTTGATATTCCCCAGCAAGTCAAAGATGGCTGTATCCCCACAGAGTGTTGGTGGTGCTTATCCCCAGCGGTTTCTTGAGTGGATGGGGTGCAAAGGAGGTTCTTCCCCAGCAAGGGTTGCCTTATTCCCAGCAGCAGTACTTATTCCCCGGCAGGGTGGAATCGGAGCAGTGACGGGTTCCTCAGCAGAGTGTCTTGTGCTCCCCAGAAGAATTCCCCAGAGGGGGATATTTCTTTTTATGCATTCATCATGAAAAAATAGCATGGCATATTGCATAGAAAAATAAATAGATCGCGTAGCATTTCCATGTTTATGGAGCATTACGCAGAAAAATCAATCATACATCATTGCAAGCGTAAGCTAGTTCCAAACCGTGGTTACCGTTTGAGGGGTGGTTTCGCCGAAAGATGAAGGTGTTGCTCCGAGGAGTTTAGCCTCATGATTTGATCAAAGGTATTGTCCCAGTGGTATGACACTGGAAAAGATTTCTTCCGTCGGACAGAGATGGAAAGGTGATGCGTTCAGCGCGACTCAAGCCGTGGTTACCGCTTGAAGACAAGGGTTAGGTGGTACTCTGAGGAGTCTATCATCAGAACGTCAGAGCAGCAGTGTTCCCCAGTAGTGCGATATTGGAGAAGATGTTTCCGTCGGACAGAGAGGGAAATAAAATCAGAGGACGTTACGCGATTAGCAGTTTCCCGGGGATCAGACCGAGGCGGTATCCAGACCGAAGTGGCGTTCAGGCCCAGTTTCCGATTCTCAGATCGAAGAAGTTTCCAACAATCAGGTTGATGTACTTGTGGTATTCAGGCCAGTTTTCCGGAGTTCAGACCGAGGCGGTATCCAGACCGAAGTGGCGATCAGGCCAATTTCCCGGAGTTCAGACCGAGGCGGTATCCAGACCGAAGTGGCGATCAGGCCAATTTCCCGGAGTTCAGACCGAGGCGGTATCCAGACCGAAGTGGCGATCAGGCCGATTTCCCGGGGATCAGACCGAGGTGGTTTTCAGACCAAGAAGAAGGAAAAAGTTCCGGGGTTCAAATGCAGAGGTCCGAGGATCGTTTGCGCAGAGAAGTTTTGGGGTTCAAGAAAAGAAAAAAAAGATAAAAAAAAAAAAAAAAAAGAAGAGAATGACAAATCCCAGGCGGATGTGGTGATCAGGCCATGGTTATCCCTGTGTTACCATTTATTTTGGTATCCAGGTCGACGTTTTTCAAGTTTGTTTCTTCGCCGATGCTGACAGGCGTTGTTAATTATTATCCCATCAGAGTGCAAATTGTTCGTCTGTTCTTGGTATTCAATCACTCTTCATCCTGATCATCCGAAAGCCGAGGCTATTTCGTATCGACAGGTTCACAGTGGATTGAATAGGGGCAGCTGTAACACCTCAAAATTTGCCCTCCTCTCTTGGGACTAGCATTAACATATTTGCATTTCATTTTAGGACATTAGGCATTTCATATTGCATAACATGTGGTTACATAGTGCAAGCTATCTTCCCAAGTCTTGAATCAGAAGATGAGGAAGTCAGAAAATGCAAGCCTAGGGTTGTACTGATTGATCATGGGCCATCTGAGGATTGAGCTGTGAATTAGGGTTTTGTGACTCCCAAGGGTATTGGTCTTCATGTTGATGGAATCGATACATCATCATCACCATGGTTGGATGTCATCAGGAGATTGAAGAAGATTCCTTGAGATTAGGGTTTTGACCACTGGTCAACCCTAATCAGTTGCATTGGGCCAATCAGGGCATGATCAGGAGATGGGGTTTATGATGGTTATGGGGTTCATTGTATGATTATATTGTGCTTATTGAGGCTAGGGTGTCACCCTTGAGCCATTTCAGTTGGAGATTGGGGCTTAAATTGATCAATGCATTGCCAAATTCATCTATCAGATGAAAAGTCAACTGTGGTCAACTGTGCTTGATCTGATGGATGTGGAGGTGGAAATGAGTTGGATACACTTCATTCATGTTGGAACAAGTGATATTTGACATCTCAAAGCTTAAGAATGAAGAAAATCAAGTCAGGACAAAAACTGCCAAAAATAGCAACTGACTTGTAACTGAAGTTTCCAAAAGTGGAAAGTTTTTGATCTCAAAAACAGAAGTCCAAGGAAGCTTCAAATGAAAAATTGTTCAACATGACAGATGTAGATCTTGTTCTCACCTTTCCAAAAAGTCCAAGAACTTGAAAATCCAATGTACGGTTTGCAAGATATGGCTCAGTGAATTTCAGAAAAGACCCGTAATCAGGAGGCCATAACTACCACATACTTTGTCCAAATTGCAAGTTCTTTATATGCACAAACTCCATTTAATGTGTACTTCAAGGGTGCATAATTGGATTTTTTGGAAAAGGCTCCATGCAAAATGCCATTTTTGAAGTGAATCAATTTAAGGAGAGGGGCAAAATGGTCCACATTTGAAAATATTGGGAATTTGAAAACAAGGCCAATACCAACAGCTCCCAAATGATATTTTTGACTTGCTCAAAGTGTTAATTTTCTGCTGTCATGCTTCTAAAATCAAAAGAGTTAAAAATCCAAAAGTGCACATAAGCATATTGGTGATTAATCCATTTTGCTTAATGATAATTAAACTTGATTAAGTGCTCAATATATAAACTAACTCTAACAGAATTTGGAGAGAATAATCATTTTTTCTGTAATCACTCTCTCAAAAAAACAGACTTCATTGCATAACAGAAAAATAAAAAAAAAACTGAAATTCTCTCTTCTCTCTCAATTTTGCTCAAAAAACTTCAATAACATTTTGCATCAATTGACCAATTTGGATGGATCTTTGGGATAATTCTCTGCATATTCATCATTGTTAGCTATTGTGAAGTTTCTGTTTTGCAGGAAAATTCAAGAATCATTCGCAATTTGCATCGGTAGAATCAATCTGCAACTTCCATAACAGTCCAAGAATCGGTGCGAGTTGGAGATTTTCGAGCTGCAAGAGTATCATCATTCATCTCCTGAAGTCGTTTGCTGCACCTGTTTCGCATCCGCGAGCTCCGAAATCCGCCGAATCCATTGCCGTCATCAAGAAAAGGTTGGAAATCGAAATTCGCAGTAACTTCAATTGAGTTATGGCTGTTGTAGATTATACTTCGTAGAGTGTATATCAATTGATAGAATCGAAAATTGTTGGAAACTGTATGAGCTATTGTGGATTTAGGTTTTGTAGCAATTTCCTTCTTCGTTCGATTTGCGTTGTTTATGAATCCATTGATGAAATTGGTCGTATATTTGAGTTCCTGAGACGAAACCGGTTCGACCGGTATGCTACTCGTTGATTTTCGTCGCCATTGTGTGAGTTCTTGCGAATTTGAGTTTCGACGCCGTCAGTTTCTTTCCTTCGATTCGCATTAGGTGGTAATCTATTGTTGAAATCGAGTATGGATTCATGCTCCTGAGACGAAACCGCTCCGATCGGTGCGTCGTCCATGCATTTCCGCCGAGAATCGCTCGAAATCGTCCTTGCCGTTGAAGAACACACCGGCGGCGCATGCGAAGAAGATGAATCTGGAAATTGATCCGTGTTTTTTTCCCAGAACGAATCTCCACCGTCCATCCAACATGAGCGAAACACTGCGTTTTGGCTTGGCATTATGTAATAACGTTGCTGCTAATTGATCTACTGTACCACTAATTAATTAATCCACATACAAATTAAATAAATTAAATAAATCTATATTAATTCTAAATAAATATTAAATAAATATTCAGAAACTTAGAAAATTCATATAATATCCAAAAATGATCCAAAAAATACCATTCTTTTTTTGTTAATCATATTTTTTTCCTCTACTATTTTATAAAAATAAAAAATATATAGGTGCTTGGGGAATTTTTAGAATTGACATAGAGGTCCTTTTCATGTACATATTTTCATACACATTACCATTTTAATTGTATAGACCACATGCTATATCCAAACTAAGTGAAAATTGAGACACTTATTCTAGACATCCTCCTGGATTTTTTGACATAGGTTTGGTAATTTTTAGGCCTATGGTTTGTTATATGTGAATTATTGAATTTGGATGTGTAATAATGTGACATGGTTTGATAGGCTATTTTCCCCTAATTGTTTACCATGCTTCCCTCTGGCCAATGGCCTTGAATTTTTGCATGAAGCTTGTTTAACATGTTAGCTATCATTGATAATTTTTGTGGATTTTTACAATCCATTTTCGATTTGATTCATATTTTTTCTTACTGCCTAGCATGTTAGAGTTCCATTGGTGTAACCTTTAGCATTTATGTTGCCATATCCTCATAATTAATCCAATGGACATGAAAATTGATAGCGTAGTTCCTGACACATTAATGTAGCTTTTGGCTTTGGTCCCATGAATTTCCAATGAACCATTGCTGTTTACCATTAGATGGAAGTTGGTGTATAATTTTTGACTTCATTTGATGTAGTTTTTGCATGCTGTACCATGTTTAATTAATTCCTATTGATCTATTAGGCCAAATGACTTGAAATTTAATAGGTGACTTGTTGAATACCCTCTGAATAAGGTGTAATTTTTGTGGATTTTTTGGATCCTTTTTGACATGTGGTTGGATATGATCTTGCTGGTTGTTTGTATGAGACTCAACATTGCTTCTTTTGCCTTCCATGTTGCATAAATAGAAATAGGAGCATAGTTTGAATATGGGGCCAATTGGGATCCCTTTGTTATTGATATTACTTGGTTTTCATCATGAATTGGCTGCTGTTTTAGGATTTTTCCATCTTTTTGACCCTAGGCTAGTCCTAGTGGTCATGTTACTTACATTTGAAGTTGATTGTGCCTTTTCAGGTTAAGAAGTTAAGGATTAAGGCTTTTGTTTCACATTTGGGATTGTGTTGCTTGACCTATAAACTAATGTGTTTGTTTGGTAGGATGTTTGAGCCTTGAGCTTTGTGCTATGCACATCATTGATTGATTGTTAATTGATCATTATATTGTTGTCTGTTTGTGAAAGTAGATGCTGATTCTGTTTGACTTTTGTACAGGTACCTTTAGTTGCTCAGTTCCTTGCGAACTTTTGCTTTGCGTTGCTTAAGCAACTTGCATTGAGGTAGGTCTTCTTGACTTCATGTAGTCTGGAGACCCGGCTGTTACCGGGCCGGGCAATAAATGTCTGAAGTCCTCCTTAAGAGGCAATGATTGTGTATGTTTATTTTTCAAGCCCAAGCAGGAAAAGTCCTTCAAGTAAGGCAATTGGTGGAAGGTAGGGACAAGCAACCTGTCCCCCACTATTCAGTGAGTCTTCTCCTTGCTCCCATTACATGGTTGTAGCATTGAGATCAAAAGCCCAAGATCTTGTGCAGTGCACATTGAGTCAGAGTCATCGAGTATAGAAGGGTTCCCCTATTCTGGACCCATGCTCATTTGTCAGCTCTCCCTGGTTAGGGATAAGAGCTGTGAGGTCTCATCCTCACTTCATCCTTTCATCTGCTTCACCTTAGCCTCGTAATGGCAAGGTTAAGAGCAAACCCAGCCTGTACAGACGATTGCTTAGGCAGTCAAACCTGATTGATTGAGCCCCCTTGTTTGGCTATAGTGCGTGCTATATGGATATCTGATTGACATGCTTGTTTGAGATGCCTGTTCTCATTTGATGTATGATATGATTGTATGCTTGTGTGCTTTCTTCTTTCCTGGTTAGGATTAGATCGCACTGATGCAAGGGGGTAGAAACCTGAACTTAGGGTGACTTTGCATGACAACATTAGGCTCGAGTCTCAGCTCCCTAGTGTCGTGTTTCCCCCTCGGTTTCTGGTTAGCAATTTAGTCCCTTTCAGGGGAACTACATCGCCCTGATCCTCGTGCCAGACGAGGTATGTAGGCAGGTGGTCGTGCGAGACCACTCCGGGCAACCTTTTTCTTTTTTGCGTGTGTTTACTTGTTATCTGATTATGTATGTTTGGGTTCGGATGCCGACGTAAGCCCAGTGATTGGCAGTCGGGCTCCACGTTTGCCCTTTTGAGTGTGTTTTGGTTCGGATGCCGACGTAATTCCATCCAGTGGTTGTCGGGCTCCATGTTTGCCACTCTTGCTTGTTTGTATGTTTTGTGTTGTTTGGCGTGCGTAAGCCGAACTACAGTGGCTCTGATTCTTGTTCCAGACAAGATATGTAGGCATAAGGTGCGATACCTTATCGAGCCCGTTCCTCTTAACCCCACCTGCGTTCCCCGTGTGTGTGTGTGATGTTTAGCAACCTTTTCTTTATTCTAGGACGTGGATCCCGTCGAGTACGACGGACGTGAGGGGTGCTAATACCTTCCCCTTGCGTAACCGACTCCCGAACCTTTTCTCTCTGGTCGCGAGACCATGTCTTTCCAGGTTTCTCTGAGCGTTTCCTTTCCCTATCTTGGGATAAATAACGTTTAGTGGCGGCTCTGTGTGTTTTCTTTTGAGGCTCGCCGGTTGATTTTTCGCAGGATGCGACATACACCATCAACAATTATTGTTGTTTTATCGCCACGTCATTGGTTCCATCAAACCTCTTTATCTCAACATCAACAATTCTTTCTCATGAGGAATTCGTCAATTAACTTAATCATAATCACTCAAACACTTTTCTCACCAATCCTTACCAAACAACAATAAACAAATCAAAAAATCAAAAATTGGTCAAAGAATAGAGTCAAACGTCCACAAAAAGTCAACACATGGCTGACAGTCAGTGTCTCGCAGGCATGACGGTCGTAACCCTCCCTATTTTCCCGCCTATCAAGCACTAATGATTAAACAAGGGTGCTCGTCGTGAAGTGTTGATGATTGAACCGTCACCTTGTTGACGCCCGTCAACTGGTCCAAGCTAATCTTCTTCCCTAGCGCAATGATGGGTGGATCTTCGCTTATGGTGACGCCCGTCACCACTTAGAAGAATGCAAAATTTTGTATTTTCACCAATGCAACACTTCTAGATCTCAATTTTTTAGTCCCATACAACCCCACATGCATAGTAATCATCATATATGATTCATATAACATTTAACACAAAAAGTTACATAGATTCAACACATATATCATCGATTAATCATGAAATCATCATCATATTCATCAAAATATCACATACATTCATGAACATCAAAAATCCTAATTAAACATATAAATTCATAGAATTCACATCATTAACGGTGCTTAACGCAGAATTATAAAATACCAACCTATAGGGGTTTTGCACAAACCATCTAAAGGTTCAATTTCACATCGATGGAAGGAAAAGGGAATGAAGAAAAGAAAAAGGGTTAAGGAATCTCCATTATCCCTCATGCTTAGACACCAATATGCCGACTAATCCCCGTGTCTTGATTATGCATAAAAGCTTGAAACTTTGAAGACTTTGGCTATAAAGACTCTTCTCTTTACTTTCTATGTTAGGGTTTGGTTTCTCCTCTTCCTACTATCTATTCCACCAAAATTCTATATACTCTCACGTTTCCCTTCTATTTAAATAAAACCTAATTTATTTTATTTTAATAATTTCTATTAATTTCCACAATTCTCACTAACTCTACTCACCTCCCTATATTTAATTAAATTCTAATTTATTATCCAAAACCATAATTTCTCACATTCTCCAATAATTTGAATACCAAACTATAACTAATTTCTCTCAATTCTTATTAACCTAAATATTAATAATTAAATAAATAAAATACACTCAAAAAGCTTAAATAAAATAAGAAATACTAGAATAAAAATCGGGGCATTATAACTTTCCCCTACTAAACGAATTTTTGCCCTCGAAAGTTTACCTGAAATGAACGACTATGGGTAATACTCCCTCATCTGGCTCTCTAGCTCCCATGTCATGTGTAATAACCCAATTTTAGTATTTAATTATTATATTATTATTATTATATTTTATTTTATTTATTTGGAATGTTAATTAATTAATTGGTTGATAGGTAGTATAATAATCGATTATATTAATTAATTTGGTATGTTAATTAATTATTTAGTTGATATGAGATATAATGAATAATGGAATTAATTAACTTGGTGTATATTGAGTTGGTTTGATTTATTTGAATTAAATAGAGATATTTAAATATTAGGTCTTATTGGGCCCATTAATTAAATTAGAGGTGTCATGCTTGAAGCCCAAATAGAATACTAGTATATAAGAGGTGAGGAGAGTGAGAATTAGGATTCATTGGATCATTTGACAACAAATAGAGAAAGAGAAGAGGAAAAGTAAGGAGAAGAGGGGAAGAACAAGAGAGGAGCTAGGGTTTCCAGAAAAAATTGAAGAGGTAAGGGGGGAATCCTTATTATTATGTGTTAGTATGATTGGGTCAATGGGTAGAAACATGTTTAGGTTAAAATCCCTAATTTTGTATGGTTGTTTGGAATTGTTAGGTTTGATGAGTACCCTTGATTGTGGTGATTAAATTGTGTTAAAACTGAAAATTAACGTTATATAATTAGGGTATTGTATGAGTTATAATTTTCTGAACGTGTGGCTTTTTACGGAATCGAAATCGGAGGTCCGAAAGTCCTCCAACGATGAAAAACGCAAAAAAAATTGATTCTGTTTTACAGTAACCGGTTACTCATCGAGCATTACCCGGTTACTTGCTTAAAAATCTGTTAATTCTATTTTACAGTAACCGGTTACTCACCGAGCATTAACCGGTTACTTGCTTAAAAATCTGTTAATTCTATTTTACAGTAACCGGTTACTCACCGAGCGTTAACCGGTTACTTGCTCAAAAATCTGTTAATTCTGTTTTACAGTAACCGGTTACTCACCGAGCGTTAACCGGTTACCACTGTTGAAAAATGAAAAATTGAGATTTTAAAAGTTGTATTCATGTTGAAATGCAATCTAATTGTGCGTAGTTGATAATTAACCTATATTTATGAATGATATATTGTTATGATTGTGTATATGTACCATTGGTAGATAATTCATAGAGTTGAATAATGATTATATGTGGAATGATTAAGATGGTAGAGATGATCTTAATTGCATATTATGTGAATGGTGTATTTGTTGTGAATGTGTATATGTACCATTGGTGGATAATTCGTAGAGTTGAATTATGGTGATATGTGGAATGTTAAGATGGTAGAGATGATCTTAATTGCATATGTGTTGGTATTTGTACATTCATTCATGGCATGGTCGGCTTCATGGTGGAAGCGGTGAAACTGTGGGTTCACATGGTAGCACACGTTGATCCTTAATTGGAAATAGGCGTGGTAGATGTAGCACACGTTGATCCTTAATTGGAAATAGGCGTGGTAGATGTAGCACACGTTGATCCTTAATTGGAAATAGGCATGGTAATGGACGGTGATCCTAAATTGGAAATAGACGTATCACACATTAATCCTTAACTGGAAATAGGCGTGGTAGTGGACGGTGATCCTTAATTGGAAATAGACGTAGCACACATTGATCCTTAATTGGAAATAGGCGTGGTAGTGGCTTTTATCTTGTCCGGATCGGAAGCATGGCTTGGATTCTAGATATTGAATCGGAAAGTAGTGAAACGTTGGGTTCACATTGAGGTACCACATGCATAGAGTCACATGTCTTTCATTGAGTCACATTAGAGTTATGTGATGATTGAGTGTATGCATTATTGTGATTGTGATGTGTGTATGAGATATGGTAATTGAATTTGGTGATGTTTGAGTACATAACTTAGCAAAATATGTGATTATGTGATAATTGTAGTTATGTGCATTTTTGGGAATATAGTATTGGATGTTAATATTATACTCCTTGAGTTTTGATGAATGTTTGAAACATGTGAAATAAATGTTGACAAATATTATTTACATGGTTATACGAAGTGTGATGAATTCCTTTAATTGTTGCTTTAATCATTGTGCCTTATTATACTTCTTCATAATGATTTGAATTCTCACCCTTTCTGTTTGAATGTTACCTTTACATTGGTATCGTGCAGATACTCCAGAGTAGTATTGCTGAAGTAAGTGGATGGTAGCTCGCTCGAGATTAACCGGAGAGTTTCCGTATTTTAGTTTGAAGACTAAGTAGTGAGTCAATGCTTTTGTCATGTAACACTGGGTAGATTAGTAGTATTGAACTCATATCTTATTTGGATATGCATTATGTTATCACTTGATTTATTTTATCTTGAGGTGATTATTGAGAGATGATCATGGTATGGGACATGGATCATGTTATGAAATACATGAGTATTCATTATTTCCGCTGCGAACGCATATGCTTGAATATTCATGATAATTGAAATGTGTTATTTTAAATGACCAGGTGTATTGATGATGAATGAGGTTGGTTTTTGAAAGCTTTTAGTTTTTGAAAACGTCGATGTGACGCCCTTTTGTTTATATGCGTGCTTATTTACTCTGATTAATGTTAAGTATTTTGGGGTAGAAAAAGGGGTGTTACATCATGCCCCCTGCAACGAATCCTCCCCACACAACCTTCACCAAAGGAATTTATTTACCCCTTAAGTAATTTACCTCACGATCTTCAATTTGCAAGGCTGATGCTTCATAAGTAAGGTAATTTATCACTTGCACATCATCCAATTGATTCACATGGGACGGTCAGGAACATACTTACGGAGTTGAGAAATATGAAAGACACTATGAAGGTTTGAGAGAGATGGTGTTAAGATAACTCGACAAGCAACTTCAGCGACTCTTCTAAGGATTTGATAAGGACAATTAAAATAAGGTGTAAGTTTTTTAGACTTCAACGCCCGAACAACCCCAATCACTAAAGTGACTCTCAAGAACACAAGATATCCTTCTTGAAATTCAAGAGATTTTATTTTCTTATCGTGGTAACTCTTTTATCTGCTCTACGATGCCTTTATCTTTTCCTTAATCATCTTAACCTTCTCGGTAGTTGACTGAATGATCCTTGGTCCAAGCATAACACTTTCCCCTGATTCATACCAAAATAAGGGTGTCCTACACCTCATAACATACAAAGCTTCAAAAGGATCCATTCTAATATTAGATTGGAAACTGATGATATAGGTAAATCCAATCAACGAAAAATAAATATCCAAATTACCTCTTTACTCCAACACAGAAGCCTCCAACAAATCTTCCAAAGATCGAATGGTTATTTCCGTCTAACCGTCCGTTTGCGGATGGTAAGTAGAACTCAACCTCAGGTTGGTACCCATGGATGCTTGTAAACTTTCCTAAAACCTTGACGTGAACCTTGGATCTCCATCTAAAACAATGTTCGAAGGAATTCCATGTAGTCTCATTATCTCACCGATGTAGATCTCTACAAGCTTCTACAACGGGTAACTGATCTTTATAGATGACTTATTTAGTCTATCCACGACAACCCAAATCTAATCACTCCCTGTAACGGTTTTTGGAAACCCTACTATAAAGTCCATTGATATATTATCCCACTTCCACTTAGGTATACTCAAAGGCTACATGAATCCATATGGCTTATGATGTGCGATCTTCAATTTCTGACAAGTCAAGCAGAAGAACATAAACTCTGCAACATCCTTCTTCATACCTGGCCATCAAAACATTTTCTTGAGGTCTTGATACATCTTCGTGGCTCCTAAATGAATGTTCAAATTACTTTGTGACCTTCTTCCAAAATTTTCTTTGTAAGCTCAGGTACATCTGAGACACAAACTATGTCCTGAAACTTCATAATTCCATTCTCATCTACCATGAAGTCCACTTTCTTACCTTGATTAATCAATATTAATCGATCAATTAATCCTAAATCCAACTTCTGACTTTCCTTGATTTTCTCTATAATGTTGCTAGTCAGCTTCAGCAAACCCAACTTCACACTTCTTGGCGTTATCTCACACACCAAGTTAAGATCTCTAAACTGATTGAGAAATTCAATCTATTTAACCATTAGTGTCGACATATACAAGGAATTTCTACTTAACGCATCTGTTGTTATGTTAGCTTTACCAGGACGGTAACTCAACTCAAAATCATAGTCCTTCAAAAATTCCATCCACCTTTTCTACCTCCTATTCAATTTGTTTTGGTCAAACAGGTACTTCAGACTCTTATGATCACTGAAAACTTCAAACCTCAAACCATACAGATAATGTCTCCAAACTTTAAGCACGAAGACTACTGCTACCAAATCCAAATCATGGGTAGGATAATTCGTCTCATGAATCTTGAGTTGTCTAGAAGCATAAGCTACAACTTAACGCTTTTGTATAAGCACACAACCTAAACCATCTTAGATGCATAACAATATACTATAAAATATTCACTCAGGTTTGGCAGAACCAAGACTGGAGTCGATGTCAACTTCTTCTTGAGCTTTTGAAAACTTTATTCGCACTTGACATCCCAAACATAAGCTCGGCCTTTCCGAGTTAACTAGGTCAAAGGCAATTCCAACTTCAAAAACCATTCAATGATTTTCTATAATAACCATCCAACCCTAAGAAACTTTTGATCTTGGCAACTGACTTAGGCATTTCCCACTGCAATATCGCGTCTACCTTAGACAGGTCCACTATTATACCACCACTGGAGATCAAGGAAACTTACCTAACTTAACCAAAACTCACACTTGGATAGTTTGACATGCAACTTATTTTTTTGAATGATCTATAACACAACCCACAGGTGTCTTGCATGCTTTTCTTATAAATGAGAGTATACCATAATATCATCTATAAATACCACGACAAACTGATCCAAGTAAGGGTGAAAAATTATATTGATATACTCCATGAATACTCCCGGTGCATTAGATACACCAAAAGGCATAACATAATACTCATAATGACCATAACAGGTTCTAAATGCAACCTTAGGTATTTCTTTTGTCTTCACCCTTATCTGATGGTATTCTGACCTCAAATCAATCTTACCAACATGATCTCCTACTAGAGATCATCAATTCGTGGAAGAGGATATTTTTCCTAATAGTAATCGTATTCAACTGTCGATAATCCACACACAACCTCGTGCTTCCATCTTTCTCCTTAATTAATAACACTGGTGTTCCCCAAGGCGATACACTAGGCCTGAAAAACTTCTTCTCTAATAGATCTTCATACTGCTTCTTCAACTCGCTTAACTCTGATGCAGGCATTCAATATGGTTCCATATATATAGGTCTAGTACTAGGTACTAAATCTATCGCGAACTCGACTTCACGATTAGGAGACAAATCACCAATATCATCAGGAAGGTTAACAATCTTAGTTTCACTCTCTACTTTTAGGGAAGCTAACATCTTGAGTACTTGATCGTCTTTCTTCAGGGACATTTCTACTTAGTTAGTGAATATAAACCTCGAATCTTTACCTTCTTCTAACTAAGGAAACAACACGGTCTTATCGAAACAATTGATGTGAACAAGGTTTAAATCCGACCAGTTCATTCCATCTAGTTGACTTAGGGGTAAACAAATAAAGTCAACTCCAAAATATTCTTCTATACTTATACTTATGCATTTCCATGTTTTAGTTTGGTTATTTTTCCCTTTTAATGTGTTTTTATAATTTATCTTATTTTTACACTTATTTGTTTTTCGCAGTTTATTTTCAGCATTAGCAGTCTGCACGAATAAATTCATAACTAGAGGTAGGAGTATCAAATTGAGGCGTGCTACCATTTGTTGGAAAGCTAAGAGAAAGAGCTACGACTTTCATGAAGAAGTAAGAAGCTAATTCGGAATTTAGCATGGTGGAAAAATCCGTTGAAGCCTTCAGCACTAGATTTATATTTTGTGTTGAGTTATTTAGTTTGGGTTTGGGTTATGTTTTGACCAAATTAGGTTTATTCTACTTTTCCTATAACCTAAGCAGCCGAAAACAGTACACGGTATCACTATTCACGAAAATTTGAAAGCTTGTACGAATTCCATGGAGAACTAGTCCCTCTGATTCTATCTGCCGTAATTCAGGTTCCAAAACTTGAGATTATTATAATGTTAATTTTAGTTTAATTCCTTTCAATGATATTTTGTGTTCTTGTATGCTTAATTCGATTGCATGAAATATATTAATTCAATTTGGTTGATTGTATGATCCTAACATAGGCACGTCACGTTTGCTTAATTCGTTTTTGTGTCTGATCAATCATGTTTGCTTAATCCATGAAAACTTATCCTGTTTGCTTAATTCGGACAATAGGATCATACATCTCACAAACTTCACCGCGCTTGTCATTGAGTTTGTATCCAAATAGGAATACACAATCCGCTTAGGGTATTAAAATTATATTAATCGATGATAGTAGGAACTGAATCGGTAGATTGAATTATTTCATAACAGCTTATTTCAAGAATTACTTTTAATAATCACTTTTTCTTAATCGAACACCAAACCAAACAACCCCCTTTAATTCGATTTATCTTTGGATAATAATAATAATCAAGAATCCTTGTGAGAACGATATTCGAGTTAAAATTGTCGTCGTACTACGTTTTTGAAAAACACTCGTTTTGACCCACGCGCGACAGCGGATCAAATTGGCGTCGTTGCCGGGGATTCTTGATTATATTAATCGTTTTTAGAGTCATAGGTTTAGTGGCTACGCGTCTAGGTCCTAGTTTCCTCACGGTTCTGCCCAACTCGCGTTTTGGAGTCCAAAAAGTGAAAAAAAATCGGTATTTGGGAAAATTGCGTCCGATTGAAAATTTGTTCCGAAAGTCTTGTGTAAAAAAATGCTCTGATCATTTGTCCCTTACTACAAAGTAGTTACGGGACTTTGCTTTCAATTTTCCAAATTCCTCTTTTTTCTATTTTTATGAATTTTTTACTGTTTTCATAGAGTCGAAAAAAATCGAAAAAATTCTCAAAATTATATTTTTAAGTCATTAGATTAAATTCGGTGTCACTTTATTTTTCTGAATTTATTTTGATCAATTCCCTTCTTTGTGTTTGTTTTTTACTTTTAGGGACATTGTCGGCATTTTGAATATTGTTGTTGCATTGCTGTGCGTTAGTCTTGGCTACTAGGTCTCGCTGTTTTGAACTTGTTGCTTTTGATCCTGAAGTAGAGAGAACTTTGCACACACAACGTAGAGCAGTCCAGGCTAGTTCATCACCCACAATTGAGTCTGATTCTGAGTCCAACTATTTGCATAACTTGTTTGCTTCTGATTCTGAACTTATTTTTGAAATGGCTGACAATAGAATATTAAGGCAATTGGTTGCACCTAATGTGAATTATAATGGCTTGTGTATTGAATATGATGCTGTTGTTGTTCCTTTTGAATTAAAATCGGGTTTAATACACTTGTTGCCCAAGTTTAGTGGTCTTGCAGGTGAGGATCCGCACAAACATTTGAAAGAATTCCAGGTGGTGTGTTCTACACCATTGAAGCCTTAAGTGATCACTGAAGATCACATCAAACTTCAAGCTTTTCCTTTTTCATTGCAGGGTGCAACAAAGGATTGGATATATTATCTCGAGCCAAATTCAATTGCAAGATGGAATGCCCTGAAAAAAGTGTTCTTAGAGAGATACTTTCCTGCCTCCAGAGTTGCCTCGATAAGAAAGGAGATTTGTGGTATTAGACAGAGTAATGAGTCATTGACCGAGTATTGGGAGAGATTCAAACACTTGGTATCCAGCTGCCCGCAGCACCATATCACCGAGCAACTACTCATCCAGTACTTTTATGAGGGTTTGATACCGATGGATAGGAACATTCTTGATGCTGCTAGTGGTGGAGCACTTGTTGATAAGACTCCAGCTGCTGCCAAAGCCCTTATCGAAAATATGTCCCTTAATTCCCAACAGTTCACTACTAGAGACAATTCTGTGCAAAGCAAAGGCTGTTGGTGTAAGCCCTAGAGGCCAATACTTTTGGTACTTGTATCGAATTATTTATTAATAATAAAAAGGCATTTTCTTTATTATGGTTGATTAATAAAGTCCCTGGAATAGATAGTCCGTTTAATGTATTAAGTGTGACTTAATCATGAGAACACATTGAACATAAGGACACTATTCTTAAAGTATCCGTAGTCGAGCTTTAGTGTGAAGTGGGATAACATTAAAGCATTAAGACTATTATGTTTGTAGACTGATGATCACATCTCATGGATCATGGATAAAGAGTTATCAAGTCTTAAACATAGGTATGAATATTAGGAGTAATATTTATACCGGATTGACCCGCTATGAGAATACTATATAGAAAGTTATGCAAAGTGTCATAAGTTATTCTCATGGTGATAATAGTGTATACCACTCTTCGACCTGAAACCACTATGGATCCTAGATGTAGAGTCGAGTGCTTTATTGCTGATCCAACATTGTCCGTAACTGGATAACCATAAAGACAGTTGATGGGTACTCCACGAAGCATGCTGAGGGACATGAGTGTCCTAGATGGAATTTGCCAATCCTGCGTAACAGGATAAATGTCTATGGGCCCAATATTGAACTGGACAAGGGTGACACGGTCTATACCTTGTGTTCAATATAGACATAAGGGCAAAGGGGTAATTATACACATAATTATTATCACAGGAGGTTTTGTCAGATCACATGACATTTTCGTGACTTGGGTAGCAGGGATGTGTTGCTAGATACCGCTCACTGTTTATTATGTTAAATGCGTGATTTAATATAATTGCCAACGCCGCGAAAACCTATAGGGTCACACACAAAGGACGAATTGATGAGAGATAAAGTAACTAAGGAACACCGTAAGGTACGGTGCACTTAAGTGGGAGACAAAATATGGTAAGGTACCAAATACTTAAGTGATTTTGGGCATATTATAAGATATGGGCCAAAATACACTTAAGTGGGCTTTTTAGCTTGAAGCACACACAAGTGGTTCTACAAATAGAACCCCTTGGGTAGAAGCATTGTCACTCCAATCCACTCAGACAGAAATTCAAGTAGAGACTTGGAATTTTGTTTCCCTCTTTCTCTCACTCAAAGCCTTCATTCATAACAGCTAGCACTGCGATTGAAGGAATCCGTTCGTGTGGACTGAGTAGAGACGTTGTCATCGTTCAACATTCGTGATCGCCCCGTGGATCTGTATCAAAGGTTTTGATCATTATCAGAGATCTGCACCAAAGGTTTGAATAGCCACAAGAGGTAACGATTCTATCACTGATCATGCCCATTCGTAAAGATCACTAAATGGAGAAATTTTTAAATTCCGCTGCGCCTTGTATGGCAATTCTCCAACAAAGGCGTGAATCAAATTCAGGTTTCTTCCAACAAAGCTTTAGAGACCAGAATTGACGAGCTCACTGCCTTAGTCAAACAGCTGGCAGTAGCAAAACCTCAAACCACAACAGTGTGTGGTATTTGTACTTCTCATGAGCACCCGACCGATACTTGTCCTATTCTGAGAGACGAGTCCATTACTGAGCTGCCTCAAGCTTATGCAGCCAACCGTTACAATCAAAATAGGTACAATAATACTCATGACCTGTCCACTAACAAATACCATCCCAATTGGAGGAATCATCCCAACCTTCGATATGGAAACCCACAACAGAACCCACCTCAAGTGGCTGCCCCTGCACCTTCCGGACCATCCTTAGAAGATCTTGTCAAACAAATGGTCGCCAACAATCTCCAATTCCAACAAAGGACCGATTCTAGCATTTAGACCTTGAACACGCAAGTGGGACAACTTGCTACTCAAATAAATAACATGCAAGCCCAAGGGTCAAACCAGCTTCCAGCCCAAACAGTTGTCAATCCAAGGGATTCTAATGTTAATGTGAGTGCGATTTCGTTGAGATCTGGAAAGGTTACAGAAACAACCCCTGAAAAAAAAAATTATTGAGGTAACATCTGAACCTGAACCTACTCCA
Organism: Lathyrus oleraceus; assembly: GCF_024323335.1. Taxonomy (NCBI): domain Eukaryota; kingdom Viridiplantae; phylum Streptophyta; class Magnoliopsida; order Fabales; family Fabaceae; genus Lathyrus; species Lathyrus oleraceus. The sequence goes on from NC_066582.1 coordinate 210,732,523, forward strand.
TCTGAACCTGTTTCATCTGAAAAAATTAAAGAAAAGGAGTATGTGCCACCAGTCCCCTTCCCACATAGAGTTCTGAAAAATAAAAGAATTGAGGAGGGAGACAAGGAAAGAGAGATATTGAATGTTTTTAGAAAAGTTGTGGTAAATATTCTGCTTCTTGATGTAATTAAACAGGTTCCTAAGTATGCAAATTTTCTGAAGGATTTGTGTACAAATAAGAGGAGGATTAAAGGAAGTGAGAGCGTTAACTTGGGAAGAAATATTTCTGCTTTTATTCAGCCCAAGCCTTCATCTGAAAAAGTTACAGGCGAGAAAAATGTTTCAGCCATCACTCAGCTCTTGCCACAAAAGCAGAAGGATCCGGGAACTTTTACTGTCCCTTGTACCATCGGGGATAATTCGAGAATTGCATGCTTGATTTGGGAGCGGGCATTAATGTTATGCCTACTTCTATTTATAATAATCTTAATCTTGGTCCTTTGCAGCATACAGGTTTGATCGTCCAACTGGCGAACAGGAGCAATGCACGCCCGACTGGCATAGTGGAAGATGTCCTTGTCCAAGTTAACGATTTAATTTTTCCTGCAGATTTTTACATTCTGGACATGGAAGGAGAGACTAAGACAAGCAGAGCTCCCATCATTTTAGGCAGACCGTTCATGAAAGCGGCGAAGACAAAAATTGACGTTGACGATGGAACCATGTTCGTGGAATTTGGTGACATTGTCGCAAAATTTAACATTTTCGATGCCATGAAACACCCCTTGGAAGAGCATTCCGTTTTTCATATGGAATTGATTCTGAGTTGGTTGAGGACACTTGTTCTGATTTATTTTCACTTGATTTTCCATCTTTATATGGTTTCAATGATATTTACTCATGTGTTGATTGTACTCACACTAACCTTTGTGTTGTGTGTGCTAAGATTGATGTTGCCTTGTAGCCTGATACATTTCCTACAGGTGAAGTTGTTGCCGATGAAGCTGTTTTTGCAGTTGATGCTCTTGACATCCCGACTGCCCCAAGCATTCCATCAATCGAGTAACCTCCGTCTTTAGAGCTGAAACAGCTCCCTAAAAACCTGAAATACACTTATTTGGAGACTAATGAAAAATCCCTGTTATTATTTCTTCTAACCTTGATTTCGATCAGGAAGACAAGCTTTTGCAGGTTTTAAAGAAGCACAAGAAGGAAATCGGGTGGACATTAGCCGACCTCCCAGGTATTAGTCCGTCGATGTGCATGCACAGGATATTACTTAAGGACGGAGCGAAAACAGTAAGGCAGGCCCAAAGGAGGCTTAATCCTTTGATTTTTGATGTTTTGAAGCAGGAGGTAACCAAACTCTTGCAAGCAGGTGTCATTTATCCTATCTCTGATAGTAAATGGGTAAGCCCAGTGCAGGTTGTACCTAAGAAATCAGGACTCACAGTGGTAAAAAAATGAAAAGAATGAACTTGTTCCCACTAGAGTTCAGAACAACTAGAGAGTTTGTACTGATTACAGGAGATTGAACCAGGCTACGAGAAAGGATCACTTTCCTTTACCGTTCATTGACCAAATGCTTGAACGGCTTGCTGGTAAATCACATTATTATTTTCTTGATGGTTTTTCAGGATACTTTCAAATTCATATTGCACCGGAAGATCAAGAGAAGACCATTTTTACTTGTGCCTTTGGTACTTTTGCTTACAGGAGGATGCCTTTTGGTCTTTGCAATGCTCCTGACACTTTCCAGCGATGCATGATTAGCATTTTTTCTAATTTCATTGAAAATTGCATGGAAGTCTTTATGGACAATTTCACTGTCTATGGTTCCTCTTTTGATGCATGCTTGAGCAGTTTAAGCTTCATTTTAGAAAGATGCATCAAAATTGATCTCGTTTTAAATTATGAAAAATGACACTTTATGGTTGATCAGGGAATTGTATTGGGTCACATAATTTCAGAAAAAGGAAATTTTGTTGACCCTGCTAAAATAGATGTGATTTCTACACTGCCTTACCCTTCTTGCGTTCGCGAGATTCGTTCTTTTCTTGGTCATGCAGGTTTTTACAGGCGTTTCATCAAGGATTTCAGCAAGATAGCTCTTCCTCTGTCAAACTTGTTGAAGAATGATGTCACTTTCAACTTTGATGACAAATGCAAACAAGCGTTTGACTTCTTGAAGAAAGCATTGACCTCCGCTCCCATAATCCAGCCACCGGACTGGACCCTCCCTTTTGAGATTATGTGTGATGCGTCTAATTATGATGTTGGGGTTGTCCTTGCGCAAAGGGTTGACAGGGCTGTCCATGTTATTTACTATGCTTATAGAACTTTAGATTCTGTACAGTCAAATTACACTACCACTGACCACTTGAGCAGGATAGAGAGAGATGCAGATCCTTTTCCTATTCAGGATGACTTTCTTGATGAGCAGCTTTTTCTTTTGCATGGTATTACACCTTGCTTTGCTGACATTGTTAATTTTCTTGTTGCTGGTGTTTTTTGTAACACCCCGATAAAATATGATAATTATTTAATTTAAGTTTAATAGTATATTATGATGATAATATGAATGAGAGGGTACTATTTTTCAAAATAAAAGATAAACCATTCATATATATTATTATTAGTATATTTATTAATTTAATTAAATAATTGGAATATTATTGGATTATTATTATTGGAATAAAAAGTTGGAATCAGTAAAGAGTCCCATTTGGCAAAAAGGTTTTACACGTGAAAACAGAGAAGAAACTGAGAAAGGGAGAAGAAGAGGCTAGGGCTCAAGAGGAGAATTCACGATTGTTGAAGGTCAAAGAATCAATTGCCGGATTAACTCAGGTAATGGGGGTTTATCGTCGTTTAATGGGTATTATGGATTAACATGTAATGGATAGTAATAAGCCATTGAATCGACTCTAATTAGGTTTTGAGAAATACCCTTGAATGGTGATGAATAAACTACGTTAAAACTGTGAATGAACCCATAATTGGATGAGTCGTAATTTTCTGGACGTGTAGCTTTTTACGGAATCGAAATCGGAGGTCCAGAAGTCCTCCAACGGCGAAAAATGCGGGTAATTCTGCATTCTGTTTCGTGTTAGCGCAGAAACAGCTTTCTGTCTTGCGTTAACCGGTTAACCCAGGGTGTTAACCGGTTAACACTGTTATGATAATTAAAAAAAATTAATTTCTGTTTTGCGTTAACGGGTTAACCCAGGGCGTTAACGGGTTAACACTGTTATAATTTGCCAAAAAGCGTATTCTGTCTTGCGTTAACAGGTTAACCCAGGGCGTTAACAGGTTAACGCTGTTGAAATACTGTTAGAATTGCATTCTGTCTTGCGTTAACAGGTTAACCCAGGGCGTTAACCGGTTAACACTGTTGAAAAACTGTTAAATTTGTATTCTGTTTTGCGTTAACGGGTTAACCCAGGGCGTTAACCGGTTAACACTGTTGAAAAACTGTTAAATTTGTATTCTGTCTTGCGTTAACGGGTTAACCCAGGGCGTTAACCGGTTAACACTGTTATGATAATTAAAAAAATTAATTTCTGTTTTGCGTTAACGGGTTAACCCAGGGCGTTAACGGGTTAACGCTGTTGGAAAAGTGAAAAATTGATATTTAAATATTGTGTACGTTTTGGAATGGAATTATGTGTACATATTTGATGATTGGCCTATATTGGTGAATGATATATTGCATGTATGATATAGTAGGGATCATTTCCCGTTGTTTTGAGCAGTATAGGTATTAGTAGAGTGTGCTAATACTGTGATTTATTATTTGGCATGACATGATATGATTCTGCGATAACTATGCTGATGATGTATGATGGTATGCATAATGCTGTGAATATATCTATTATGTATGCAATTGTGGATGGACTGTTTATGGCTTAGAGTGTGAGCATATGTCCATTGTGGATTGTTGTTGATGTTTGCATGCTAGGTGATTTAGCGTGCATAGCATAGCCTTTATGGTGGTAGCTAATTCCCATGGTGAGGAATTAGTGAGTGAGTCACTAGGTCTCAAATGAGTGGGACTAGTGAGCTTGGTAGCCGTATCTGGGTTTGATCGGTGAGGTTGAACTATGTGTTCACGAATAGTCGGTACCGCATGCATGGAGTCTCATTTCATAATGTATGGATGGCGTATAATATGAATGGATGTATTCCAATATTATACGTGTGTTTTGTGTTTGTGTTGAGTATGATTATGAGTTGATGTTGCCGTTGCTGAATGTGTGATATGATTAGGGTGATGAATGTGTTAATTTACTTAACATTACATGATATTTTATAATGCTTATTATATCGATTGAGGAACTCACCCTTACAACTATGTTTCAGGTAACGAGCAGTGATTGAGTAGAAGCTAGTGCTTGGAGTCTAGTGTAGTTCTTAGTGGGTCATGCTCTGGTAGATGTAACATCGGGACGGGATGTTTACTTTGTTTTCATTGTTGGTTGTTGAACAATGTTACATGTAATGTGTTACATGGTTCGAATGTTGTTAGATTTTTATCCGCTGCGAATTGTGCAATGTTTTATTTTGATTAATAAATGAGCATGACAAGATATTTTGGTGTTTGGTGTGAAGTGTCAAGTATGACACCCTGAAATTGCATATCTACTCTGATTCATATTTTGTTGTTTTAAAATAATTATTGGGGTATTTTAGAAGGGTGTTACATTAGTGGTATCAGAGCATAGTCGGTCGAGTCGAGTCGTAATTATTCTGTTTCCCTGTATGTGATAGGTGTTGTGTAACCCTATCAGTACTTATTGTTTTAGCTTGTTGGGTTTTCAGAATAGAGATGGCTGGAAGAGGTAGAGACGATGCTGCGATTGCTGAGGCTCTGGGTATGCTAGCTGGAGTACTTGGAGGGAATCTGAATGTTGTGGGATTGGGAGCTGCTCGTCAACTGAGTGAGTTCCAGAAGAACAATCCTCCAATGTTCAAGGGAGCATACGATCCAGATGGTGCTCAGAAGTGGTTGAAGGAGATCGAGAGGATCTTCCGAGTGACTGAGTGTGCCGATAACCAGAAGGTCAGGTTCGGTACGCATATGCTGTCAGAGGAAGCAGATGATTGGTGGGTTGCTGCCCGCACTGAGTTGGAAGCTGCTGGGGGTGCTGAGATCACTTGGGCGGTGTTCAGAGAGAGATTCCTGAGGAAGTACTTTCCAGAGGATGTCAGAGGAAAGAAAGAGATAGAGTTCTTAGAATTGAAGCAGGGCAACCGGTCTGTTACTGAGTATGCTGCTAAGTTCACAGAGCTGTCGAAGTATTACACTCCCTATGATGAGGCTACTGGGGAATTTTCAAAATGTGTGAAGTTTGAGAACGGGTTACGTCCCGAGATCAAGCAGGCTATTGGGTATCAGCGGATTAGAGTGTTTTCTGACTTGGTTGACTGTTGCAGGATTTTTGAACAGGATACCAAGGCCAGAGCGGAGAGCTATCAGCAGAGGGTTGATAGGAAAGGCAAGAATCAGAATGATCGTGGGAAGCCGTATGCAGCTGGCAAAGGTTTCCAGAGACAGAGTGGGATGAAGAGACCTAGTGGGGGAGACTCCAGTGCCCCTGCTAAGTGTTACAGATGTGGTCAGGATGGACATCGTATCCATGAGTGTACCAGTACTGAGAAGAAGTGTTTCAAGTGTGGCAAAGGTGGTCACTTGGCTGCAGAGTGCCGGTTGAAGACTATGACTTGTTTCAACTGTGGAGAGGTGGGTCATATCAGTCCACAGTGTCCTAAGCCGAAGAAAGAGAACCAGTCGGGAGGCAAGGTCTTTGCGTTATCGGGTTCTGAGACTTCTGCAGATGATCGTTTGATCCGAGGTACGTGTTATATTAATGGCTTTCCTCTTGTAGCTATTATTGACACAGGTGCGACTCATTCCTTTATATCTTTGGATTGTGCTATGAAACTTAAATTAGAGATATCTGAGATGCATGGGAGTATGGTGATTGATACTCCTGCGAAGGGTTCAGTGACTACTACTTTAGTTTGTTTAAATTGCCCTTTGAGTATTTTTGGTAGAGACTTTGGGATGGACCTCGTGTGTCTTCCACTAGTGCAGATTGATGTTATCCTGGGTATGAACTGGTTGGTGTTTAACCGAGTTTATATCAACTGTTTTGATAAGACTGTGATCTTTCCTGAGATTAAGGAAGGAAAGAGTTTGTTTCTATCAGCAAGGCAGGTGAATGAGGCAGTAACAGATGGGGCAAAGTTGTTTATGCTGTTAGCGACTTTGGAGGCTAAAGATAAACTGGTGATTTGCGATCTAGCCGTGGTGTGTGATTTTCCTGATGTGTTTCCTGAAGAAGTGAATGAATTACCGCCAGAGCATGAAGTTGAGTTCTCGATTGATTTGGTACCTGGTACTAGGCCGATATCGATGGCTCCGTACCGTATGTCTGCTGTTGAGTTAACTGAATTGAAGAGTCAGCTGGAAGATCTGTTGGATAAGAAATTTATTCGTCCGAGTGTGTCACCGTGGGGCGCACCAGTGTTATTGGTTAAGAAGAAAGAAGGTACTATGAGGTTGTGTGTGGACTACAGGCAACTGAATAAAGTGACGATCAAGAATCGGTATCCTTTGCCGAGGATTGATGATTTGATGGATCAGTTGGTTGGGGCGAGTGTGTTCAGCAAAATAGATTTGAGATCGGGGTATCATCAGATACGTGTGAAAACTGAGGATATTCAGAAGACTGCTTTCAGAACCAGGTATGGACATTTTGAGTATTCTGTAATGCCTTTTGGTGTGACTAATGCGCCTGGGGTATTTATGAAGTATATGAATAGGATTTTCCATCCGTACCTAGACAAGTTTGTTGTGGTGTTTATTGACGATATTTTGGTGTATTCGAAATCTGAAGAAGAGCATGCTGAACATTTGAGAGTGGTTTTAGGAGTTCTACGAGAAAAGAAGTTATTTGCTAAACTGTCCAAGTGTGAATTTTGGTTAGAAGAGGTTAGTTTTCTTGGTCATGTGGTTTCAAGAGGTGGTGTTGCTGTTGATCCTTCTAAGATAGAAGCGGTATCTAAGTGGGAAGCTCCGAAGTCAGTTTCTGAGATAAGGAGTTTTCTTGGACTTGCAGGTTATTATAGGAAATTCATTGAGGGATTTTCTAAGTTGGCGTTACCGTTGACGATGTTGACTAGAAAGGGGCAAGCGTTTGTTTGGGACTCAAAATGTGAAGGAGGTTTCCAAGAGTTAAAGAGAAGGTTAACTACTGCTCCTATTCTGATATTACCAAGTCCGTCGGAACCATTTGAGGTTTACTGTGATGCTTCATTGTTGGGTTTGGGTGGTGTTTTGATGCAGAATAAGCAGGTTGTAGCTTATGCTTCGAGACAACTGAAGGTTCATGAGAGGAACTATCCGACACACGATTTAGACTTGGCAGCTGTGGTATTTGTTCTGAAGTTATGGAGGCATTACTTGTACGGGTCAAGATTTGAGGTTTTCAGTGACCATAAAAGTTTAAAGTATTTGTTTGATCAGAAAGAGATGAATATGAGACAGAGGAGATGGTTAGAGTTTCTGAAGGATTATGACTTTGGTTTGAATTACCATCCGGGTAAAGCAAACGTAGTGGCTGATGCATTGAGTCGGAAATCATTGCATATGTCTATGTTAATGGTTAAGGAATTGGATTTAATTGAGCAGTTTAGAGACTTGAGTTTGGTGTGTGAGAGTACTCACAATAGTGTTAAATTGGGAATGTTGAAGTTAACGAGTGGTATTCTGGATGAGATTAGAGAGGGTCAGAAATCCGATGTGCTTTTGGTTGATAAGTTTACTCTAGTGAATCAAGATCAAGGTGGTGAATTCAGAGTTGATGAGAATGGTGTTTTGAAATTTGGTAATCGGGTGTGTATTCCGGATGTTACCGAACTTAAGAAGAGTATTCTTGAGGAAGGACATCGTAGTGGCCTGAGTATTCATCCTGGGGCTACGAAGATGTATCATGGTTTGAAAAAGTTATTTTGGTGGCCGGGAATGAAAAGAGAAATTGCGAGTTTTGTTTATTCTTGTTTGACTTGTCAGAAGTCAAAGATTGAGCATCAGAAGCCGTCTGGGCTAATGCAACCGTTGGCTATTCCAGAGTGGAAGTGGGATAGTATCAGTATGGATTTTGTTTCTGGTTTACCGAGGACAATTAAGAATTTTGAAGCTATTTGGGTGATTGTTGACAGATTGACAAAATCAGCTCATTTCATTCCGATCAGAATGGATTATCCGTTAGAGAGATTAGCTGAGTTGTATATTGAGAAAATTGTAAGTTTGCATGGTATTCCGTCGAGTATTGTTTCGGACAGAGATCCTAGATTTACATCGAAGTTCTGGGAAGGTTTGCAGAGGGCTTTGGGAACTAAGCTGAGATTGAGTTCTGCATATCATCCGCAGACTGATGGTCAGACTGAGAGGACGATTCAGTCACTGGAGGATCTTTTGAGGGCTTGTGTTTTGGAAAAGGGAGGTGCTTGGGATTGTTATTTACCTTTGATTGAGTTTACCTACAACAATAGTTTTCATTCGAGCATTGGTATGGCACCGTTTGAAGCTTTGTATGGTAGGAGATGTCGGACACCTTTATGTTGGTATGAGTCCGGTGAGAGTGTTGTGGTTGGACCGGAGATTGTTCAACAAACTACGGAAAAGATTAAGATGATTCAGGAGAAGATGAGGATTGCTCAGAGTCGTCAGAAGAGTTATCACGACAAGAGGAGGAAGTCACTTGAGTTTCAAGAGGGAGATCATGTGTTTCTTCGTGTTACTCCGATAACTGGAGTTGGTCGAGCTTTGAAGTCGAAGAAGTTGACACCTCGATTTATTGGTCCTTATCAGATTTTGGAGAGGATAAGGGAGGTAGCCTATCGTATCGCTTTACCGCCGTCACTTGCGAATTTGCATGAGGTTTTTCATGTGTCTCAGTTGAGGAGGTACATTCCTGATCCGTCGCATGTGGTCCAAGTAGATGATGTATGTAACACCCTTCTACCCAAACGACATATTTAAATATTTTATCAGAGTACAACATGTAGAAGAGTTTACATTTGTTATAACATAACACTTATCGCATCACAATATAAAACATATATTTATTTTATTTAAAACTTCGCAGCGGACAACAACACAAATATTATCATTCATCATATAACAATTCATAATGATGTGTCAACAGTATCTCAACAAAGCATCTCAACATATTAGTCATCATAAACAACGTAAATAATAACCAATTATCTATCGAATCCCATAACCCCGGTGTCACATGACCAGAGCATTTGACTCGACTCTGTAGAATAACTCTACACTTATTCTTCAAACCTCGACAATAGCTACTCCTCTTTATCTGCACATTGCTCATCATAGATGAACATAAACACATGCAGAAGGGGTGAGAATTACATTATTAAATAATAATATAACGACAGAAATATAAACATAAATATGCCAACTTAGCTCATCATAATCATCATTATCAACATACTCATGAACATCAACAAACAACATATCAAATGCAATGCACACACCCATGCATGACTCAACACGACTCGGTATACCCATTTTGTGACCAACTACAGGATCACCACTCCCGGATTCATCACCATAGAATCCGAGTTCCCCGCAAGGAACCAAGCCTCTCAACAAGCCCGGAGTCAACAACATCATTGGAACTCAGTCCGTTCATCACTAGGCATCGGCCTTTCATGAATGCATGCACACCAAGCATGCATCATAATCAACATAGCAACAACAGCATCATATAGTAATGTTATCATCATCATTAACACATTCTATCACAACAGCATATCACATCGTGCCACATAATCAAACACAGTATTAGCACACTCTACTAATATCTATACCACTCAAAGCAACGGGAAATGATCCCTCGTATACCATGCATCAGCTAAGTGACCTCGCTCAGCCTAAACAACAAAAACTGCACAACAACAGCCCAGGAAAGACCACAAGTCTGCCCATACGCGTATTGCCTATGCCCATACGCGTATTGCCCACGCCTGACCAAATCCATATGCGTATTGCCCATGTCCATACGCGTATGCTACGCGTATCACATTCCCATACGCGTACCAACAGAGACCAAAACACGTTCAAAACATCATCTTCCTCATCCATACGCGTATTGCCTAGCGCCATACGCGTACCAGCCATCTCATACGCGTATTGCCTAGTGCCATACGCGTATGACCAGAAACCAGATTTCCAGATCTGCAATGGCTCCCTCTACTACGAGATCTATCCAAATTCATCCCTCCACAGTCCAAATTTCACACAAAATCACTCATATCATCTAATACAATAGTCCCCTATTCGATTTCACAAATCCTAACATCATTGCATATAATTTCTACAAATTCCTTCGATTAAAATCCTAATTTCGTTCATCCAATATTTCACCATTTTCAGCATATTATTGTTTAATAAGGTTCAGACCCCTTACCTCTTTGGATTGAAGGAAGTTCTGAGCAATCTTTGGCCTTTTTCCTCTTTCTTCTCTTTCTCTTCAGCGTTTCCCCTTTTTCTCTGACTCTGAGGCAAAATACGTGAAAAACACTCTGAGTTCTCCCTTTGGCCTCTTATCAAATTTCCACTTTTACCCTTCCACTCTTCATATTCCATTTATTTTATTATATAATTATTATTAAAATAAATAACACCTATAATAATAATAATAATAATAATTCCCAATATTATTTAACAATTCCTTTTACCTTCCAATAATCATATTAAATAATATTTAAATTACTCTAACAATATTTGGGGTGTTACAACTCTCCCCCACTTTAGAAGTTTTCGTCCTTGAAAACATACCTCAAGCAAATAGAGCCGGATACAACTCCTTCATCTGATCTTCACGCTCCCAAGTCAAGCTCTCACCAGCTGGACCTCCCCAAACAACTTTCACTAGAGCAATCTTCTTACCTCTCAGGGTCTTCTCTTCTCGGTCATCTATCCGAATTGGTAACACCTCAACGGTCAAATTATCCCTCACCTGGATATCATCCAACTGAACAACATGCGAAGGATCCGCAATATACTTTCTTAACTGAGATACATGAAACACATCATGCAGATTAGAAAGCGACGGCGGTAAAGCTATCCGATACGCCACTTCCCCAACCCTCTTCAAAATCTGATACGGACCCACAAACCTCGGAGTAAGCTTTTTAGACTTTAAAGCTCTACCCACACCTGTCGTCGGAGTAACTCTCAAGAACACGTGATCTCCCTCTTGGAACTCAAGTGCCTTTCTCCTCTTATCATGATAACTCTTCTGACGACTCTGAGAAATCTTCATTTTCTCCTGAATCATCTTAACCCTTTCAGTCGTCTGCTGCACAATCTCAGGTCCGAGTACAACACTCTCACCTGATTCATACCAACACAATGGAGTTCTACACCTCCGACCATACAATGCTTCATATGGAGCCATACCGATGCTAGCATGAAAACTATTATTATAAGTAAACTCCACCAACGGCAAATAACTATCCCAAGAACCACTCTGCTCCAACACACAAGCTCTCAACAAATCCTCCAAGGATTGGATAGTTCTTTCGGTCTGACCATCAGTCTGAGGATGATAAGCTGAACTCAACCTCAACTTAGTTCCCAACGCTTTCTGCAAACTTTCCCAAAATCTAGAAGTAAATCTGGGATCTCTATCAGACACAATACTGGATGGAATACCATGCAGCCTCACTATCTCCTCAATATACAACTCTGCCAACTTCTCTAAAGAGTGATTAATCTTCATCGGTAAGAAATGCGCCGACTTAGTCAATCGATCCACAATCACCCAAATAGAATCATTACCTTTCGTCGTCCTCGGCAATCCCGTCACAAAATCCATGGAAATGCTATCCCACTTCCATTCAGGAATCTTCAAAGGTTGCATCATACCTGCCGGTTTCTGATGTTCAATCTTTGACTTCTGACAAGTCAAACAGGCATACACGAACTTAGCAACATCTCTTTTCATACCAGTCCACCAAAACAACTTCTTCAAATCTTGATACATTTTAGTTGCACCTGGATGGATACTCAATCCACTCCTATGGCCCTCTTCAAGAATACTCTTTTTCAATTCAGACACCTCAGGAACACAAACTCTACCTTTAAATCGCAGGATGCCATTCTCATCAATCTCAAAATTACCACCATTACCCTGGTTAACCATAGTAATATGATCAACTAGAGCGACATCAACTTGCTGACCATTCCGAATATCTTCCAGAATTCCACTAGTCAACTTCAGCATACCCAACTTTACACTATCAGCGGAAACTTCACAACCCAAACTCATATCACGGAACTGTTCAATTAACTCAAGCTCCCGAACCATCATCATAGACATATGTAGAGACTTTCTACTCAGCGCATCTGCAACTACATTAGCCTTACCGGGATGATAACTCAGTTCAAAGTCAAAATCTTTCAGTACTTCTAACCACCTTCTCTGCCTCATATTTAACTCTTTCTGATCAAACAGATACTTCAGACTCTTGTGATCACTGAACACTTCGAATCTGGAACCATACAGATAATGTCTCCACATTTTCAACACAAATACAACAGCTGCAAGTTCTAGATCATGCGTAGGATAATTCCTCTCATGAACTTTCAACTGTCTAGAAGCATAAGCTACAACTTTACCATTCTGCATCAAAACACCACCAAGACCCATCAAAGAAGCATCACAATAGACAACGAAGGACTCACCAGGATTAGGCAAGATCAACACTGGAGCACTGGTCAACCGCCTCTTCAACTTGACAAAACTCGCTTCACAAGCTGCATCCCACACATACACCTGACCCTTCTTAGTCAACTGCGTCAACGGCAATGCCAACTTAGAGAAGCCCTCAATAAATCTGCGATAATAACCAGCTAACCCCAGAAAACTGCGTATCTCAGTAGCAGACTTCGGAGTCTCCCATTGTAATACAGCATCAACTTTAGCAGGATCAACAGAAATCCCACCACTCGAAATCACATGGCCAAGGAAACTCACTTCCTTCAACCAGAAATCACATTTAGATAACTTTGCATATAATTTCTTTTCTCTTAACACCTGCAAAACAATTCTCAGATGTCCTGCATGCTCTTCTTCCGTCTTAGAATATATCAATATATCATCTATGAACACCACAACAAAATTATCAAGGTACGGATGAAATATACGATTCATATATTCCATAAACACACCTGGAGCATTAGACACACCGAACGGCATCACAGTGTATTCATAATGACCATACCTCGTACGGAAAGCAGTCTTTGCAATATCATCTGACTTCACTCGAATCTGATGATAACCCGACCGCAAGTCAATCTTACTGAAAACATGAGCTCCAACCAACTGGTCCATCAAATCATCGATCCTCGGCAATGGATACCGATTCTTGATAGTCACCTTATTCAACTGCCGATAATCTACACACAACCTCATCGTACCTTCTTTCTTCTTCACTAACAATACTGGTGCACCCCAAGGAGAAACACTTGGACGCACAAACTTCTTCTCAAGCAATTCTTCAAGTTGCTTCTTCAATTCAACTAATTCAGTTGCCGACATTCTATAAGGAGACATCGACACTGGACTCGTACCTGGTACTAAGTCAATGGCAAATTCGACTTCACGTTCTGGAGGTAGATCACTTACATCCTCCGGAAACACATCCTGAAATTCACAGACGACCGGCAAATCTACACTCACCACTTTCTTATCCGCTTGCAGAGACGCAAATAAAGCGAATATCTGAGCTTCATCTCTCACAAAATCCCCCACCTGCCTAGCAGATAGAAATCTTGCCTCATCATTCTCACCAACTTCAGAAAACCGCACCGTCTTCCTATAGCAGTTGATAAACACGCCATAGAATTCTAGCCAATTCATTCCCAGAATAATATCAATTTGGTGCAAGGGTAAGCACACCAAATCAACCACGAACTCTCTCTCAAAGATCGTCAAATGACAACCTCGACAGACAACAGAAGTCTTCACAGAACCATTAGCAGGAGTATCTATCACCATACTTCCGCCTAGGGACGACATAATCACACCAATCCTGGTCGCACACTCATACGAAATAAACGAATGAGTAGCACCAGTGTCAACAATAGCAAGCAATTCAACATTATTAATCAAGCAAGTACCTTTAATCAGATTATCTTCTTTAGGAGCTTCAGCCCCACTCAGAGCAAACACCCTACCAGTAGTATGAGCTGCAGTAGCCGCCTTCTTCGGTTTCGAGCACTGCGAACTGATATGGCCTTTCTCGCCACAATTAAAACATGTCGGGCCAGCATCCTTACATTCAGTAACTCTATGTCCAGCCTGACCGCATCGGAAACATCTCAGTACTTTCTTGGTACAGCTATCAGCGCGGTGGCCTGGCTCGCCACACTTGAAACATTTACCAGCTATGGGAGATCCTCCCCCACTTGGCTTCTTCCCATCTACCACTTTCTGCTTACCTTTACCATTCGGAGATGCATAAGGACTACCACGATCCTTATTCTTCTTCTCACTAAGACTCTTGTAATGAGCAGTCCTAGCCTTGCTATCTTCATCAAATATCCTGCACTTATTAACCAGCGTAGGAAACCTACGAATCTCCTGGTAACTAATGCCTTGTTTGATCTCGGGACGCAACCCGTTCTCAAACTTGACACACTTGGATTCCTCAGCATCAGCACCATTATAATGAGGGCAATACTGCACCAGCTCCTCAAACTTCGAAGCGTAATCAGCAACAGACATGTTACCCTGCTTCAGTTCTAGAAATTCCATCTCCTTCTTACATCGTACATCAGCAGGAAAATATTTCTCCAGAAAGACCGTCTTGAATCTTTCCCAAGTCATCTCAGCACCTGGTACTTCAATTCTCTGGCGAGTGTTATCCCACCAGTTTTCAGCCTCTTCAGATAACATATGCGTACCAAACTGCACCTTCTGTGCTTCAGTACACGTCATCACCCGGAAAATCTTCTCAATTTCCTTCAGCCAAATCTGAGCACCATCTGGATCATAGCGCCCTTTGAATGTAGGAGGGTTATTCTTCAGAAACCTTCCCAAATTCTTAAACTCGTCGACCGGCGGATTCTGCTGCGCCTGCATAGCCTGCGCCATAGCAGTCAAAGCCTCAGCAATCACACGGTCGTTTTCTCCAGCCATACTCTGCACAACACAACCACCACCGTTAAATATCGACAGTGTCATTTACACTAATCGACCATCAGGGAAAACATCACATTATGACTCGACTGGACTGACAATGCTCTGATACCACTAATGTAACACCCTTCTACCCAAACGACATATTTAAATATTTTATCAGAGTACAACATGTAGAAGAGTTTACATTTCTTATAACATAACACTTATCGCATCACAATATAAAACATATATTTATTTTATTTAAAACTTCGCAGCGGACAACAACACAAATATTATCATTCATCATATAACAATTCATAATGATGTGTCAACAGTATCTCAACAAAGCATCTCAACATATTAGTCATCATAAACAACGTAAATAATAACCAATTATCTATCGAATCCCATAACCCCGGTGTCACATGACCAGAGCATTTGACTCGACTCTGTAGAATAACTCTACACTTATTCTTCAAACCTCGACAATAGCTACTCCTCTTTATCTGCACATTGCTCATCATAGATGAACATAAACACATGCAGAAGGGGTGAGAATTACATTATTAAATAATAATATAACGACAGAAATATAAACATAAATATGCCAACTTAGCTCATCATAATCATCATTATCAACATACTCATGAACATCAACAAACAACATATCAAATGCAATGCACACACCCATGCATGACTCAACACGACTCGGTATACCCATTTTGTGACCAACTACAGGATCACCACTCCCGGATTCATCACCATAGAATCCGAGTTCCCCGCAAGGAACCAAGCCTCTCAACAAGCCCGGAGTCAACAACATCATTGGAACTCAGTCCGTTCATCACTAGGCATCGGCCTTTCATGAATGCATGCACACCAAGCATGCATCATAATCAACATAGCAACAACAGCATCATATAGTAATGTTATCATCATCATTAACACATTCTATCACAACAGCATATCACATCGTGCCACATAATCAAACACAGTATTAGCACACTCTACTAATATCTATACCACTCAAAGCAACGGGAAATGATCCCTCGTATACCATGCATCAGCTAAGTGACCTCGCTCAGCCTAAACAACAAAAACTGCACAACAACAGCCCAGGAAAGACCACAAGTCTGCCCATACGCGTATTGCCTATGCCCATACGCGTATTGCCCACGCCTGACCAAATCCATACGCGTATTGCCCATGTCCATACGCGTATGCTACGCGTATCACATTCCCATACGCGTACCAACAGAGACCAAAACACGTTCAAAACATCATCTTCCTCATCCATACGCGTATTGCCTAGCGCCATACGCGTACCAGCCATCTCATACGCGTATTGCCTAGTGCCATACGCGTATGACCAGAAACCAGATTTCCAGATCTGCAATGGCTCCCTCTACTACGAGATCTATCCAAATTCATCCCTCCACAGTCCAAATTTCACACAAAATCACTCATATCATCTAATACAATAGTCCCCTATTCGATTTCACAAATCCTAACATCATTGCATATAATTTCTACAAATTCCTTCGATTAAAATCCTAATTTCGTTCATCCAATATTTCACCATTTTCAGCATATTATTGTTTAATAAGGTTCAGACCCCTTACCTCTTTGGATTGAAGGAAGTTCTGAGCAATCTTTGGCCTTTTTCCTCTTTCTTCTCTTTCTCTTCAGCGTTTCCCCTTTTTCTCTGACTCTGAGGCAAAATACGTGAAAAACACTCTGAGTTCTCCCTTTGGCCTCTTATCAAATTTCCACTTTTACCCTTCCACTCTTCATATTCCATTTATTTTATTATATAATTATTATTAAAATAAATAACACCTATAATAATAATAATAATAATAATAATTCCCAATATTATTTAACAATTCCTTTTACCTTCCAATAATCATATTAAATAATATTTAAATTACTCTAATAATATTTGGGGTGTTACAATGTACAGGTGAGAGATAACCTGACTGTTGAAACATCACCTATGAGGATCGAGGATCGAGAGTTGAAGCAGTTGCGGGGTAAAGAGATTGCTTTGGTAAAGGTAGCTTGGGGAGGACCAGCAGGTGGCAATGTGACTTGGGAACTTGAGAGTCAGATGAAGGAGTCTTATCCAGAGTTATTCGCTTGAGGTATGTTTTCGAGGACGAAAACTCTTTTAGTGGGGGAGAGTTGTAACACCCCGATAAAATATGATAATTATTTAATTTAAGTTTAATAGTATATTATGATGATAATATGAATGAGAGGGTACTATTTTTCAAAATAAAAGATAAACCATTCATATATATTATTATTAGTATATTTATTAATTTAATTAAATAATTGGAATATTATTGGATTATTATTATTGGAATAAAAAGTTGGAATCAGTAAAGAGTCCCATTTGGCAAAAAGGCTTTACACGTGAAAACAGAGAAGAAACTGAGAAAGGGAGAAGAAGAGGCTAGGGCTCAAGAGGAGAATTCACGATTGTTGAAGGTCAAAGAATCAATTGCCGGATTAACTCAGGTAAGGGGGGTTTATCGTCGTTTAATGGGTATTATGGATTAACATGTAATGGGTAGTAATAAGCCATTGAATCGACTCTAATTAGGTTTTGAGAAATACCCTTGAATGGTGATGAATAAACTACGTTAAAACTGTGAATGAACCCATAATTGGATGAGTCGTAATTTTCTGGACGTGTAGCTTTTGACGGAATCGAAATCGGAGGTCCGGAAGTCCTCCAACGGCGAAAAATGCGGGTAATTCTGCATTCTGTTTCGTGTTAGCGCAGGAACAGCTTTCTGTCTTGCGTTAACCGGTTAACCCAGGGTGTTAACCGGTTAACACTGTTATGATAATTAAAAAAAATTAATTTCTGTTTTGCGTTAACGGGTTAACCCAGGGCGTTAACGGGTTAACACTGTTATAATTTGCCAAGAAGCGTATTCTGTCTTGCGTTAACAGGTTAACCCAGGGCGTTAACAGGTTAACGCTGTTGAAATACTGTTAGAATTGCATTCTGTCTTGCGTTAACAGGTTAACCCAGGGCGTTAACCGGTTAACACTGTTGAAAAACTGTTAAATTTGTATTCTGTCTTGCGTTAACGGGTTAACCCAGGGCGTTAACCGGTTAACACTGTTGAAAAACTGTTAAATTTGTATTCTGTCTTGCGTTAACGGGTTAACCCAGGGCGTTAACCGGTTAACACTGTTATGATAATTAAAAAAATTAATTTCTGTTTTGCGTTAACGGGTTAACCCAGGGCGTTAACGGGTTAACGCTGTTGGAAAAGTGAAAAATTGATATTTAAATATTGTGTACGTTTTGGAATGGAATTATGTGTACATATTTGATGATTGGCCTATATTGGTGAATGATATATTGCATGTATGATATAGTAGGGATCATTTCCCGTTGTTTTGAGCAGTATAGGTATTAGTAGAGTGTGCTAATACTGTGATTTATTATTTGGCATGACATGATATGATTCTGCGATAACTATGCTGATGATGTATGATGGTATGCATAATGCTGTGAATATATCTATTATGTATGCAATTGTGGATGGACTGTTTATGGCTTAGAGTGTGAGCATATGTCCATTGTGGATTGTTGTTGATGTTTGCATGCTAGGTGATTTAGCGTGCATAGCATAGCCTTTATGGTGGTAGCTAATTCCCATGGTGAGGAATTAGTGAGTGAGTCACTAGGTCTCAAATGAGTGGGACTAGTGAGCTTGGTAGCCGTATCTGGGTTTGATCGGTGAGGTTGAACTATGTGTTCACGAATAGTCGGTACCGCATGCATGGAGTCTCATTTCATAATGTATGGATGGCGTATAATATGAATGGATGTATTCCAATATTATACGTGTGTTTTGTGTTTGTGTTGAGTATGATTATGAGTTGATGTTGCCGTTGCTGAATGTGTGATATGATTAGGGTGATGAATGTGTTAATTTACTTAACATTACATGATATTTTATAATGCTTATTATATCGATTGAGGAACTCACCCTTACAACTATGTTTCAGGTAACGAGCAGTGATTGAGTAGAAGCTAGTGCTTGGAGTCTAGTGTAGTTCTTAGTGGGTCATGCTCTGGTAGATGTAACATCGGGACGGGATGTTTACTTTGTTTTCATTGTTGGTTGTTGAACAATGTTACATGTAATGTGTTACATGGTTCGAATGTTGTTAGATTTTTATCCGCTGCGAATTGTGCAATGTTTTATTTTGATTAATAAATGAGCATGACAAGATATTTTGGTGTTTGGTGTGAAGTGTCAAGTGTGACACCCTGAAATTGCATATCTACTCTGATTCATATTTTGTTGTTTTAAAATAATTATTGGGGTATTTTAGAAGGGTGTTACATTTTTCCTACAGGTGCATCTAGATCACAGGTTCACAAACTCAAGAGTGATGCCAAATATTATGTTTGGGATGATCCATATCTTTGGAAGTTTGGTAGTGATCAGATAGTAGGTACAAACATCACTCGCAAGAGTGAAATGCCTCAGCAGCCTATGTATTTCTGTGAGGTATTTGATGTATGGGGAATCGACTTCATGGGTCCCTTTCCTGTATCATTTGGTTTCCTTTACATTTTGCTTGTTGTTGATTATATTTTAAAGTGGGTGGAAGTTATCCCCACTAGGACTAATGATTCTAGAGTTGTTGCAGATTTTGTCAGGTCTAATATCTTTTGCAGGTTTGGAATACCACGAGCTATCATAAGTGACCAATGCACTCATTTCTGTAACCGCACCATGGAAGCTTTGCTCCGAAGTATGGAGTTGTGCACAGAGTCTCTACTGCATATCACCCACAAACTAATGGGCAAGCTGAGATCTCAAATAGGGAGATCAAGCAGGTTTTAGAGAAAATGGTGCAGCCAAACAGGAAGGACTGGAGCTGTCGTCTAGAAGACGCACTTTGGGCCCAAAGAACAGCTTTCAAGACACCCATTGGGATGTCTCCTTATCGACTTGTTTTTGAAATAAAAAGTGCAGGTACTAACAAGACTTTCAAAGTCAATGGGCAGTGCTTGAAGCTATTCCATGAAAGTTCAATGACTGAAGATGTCAGCATAGAGGAGCTTCCTTTGGAAGCACCTAACTACCCTGCAACTTGATCAGGGAGTCTTTCTTTCCTTCTCTCTACTTTATTAGTAATGCCTTTTCATTAAGGGCAATGCTTATTTTAAGTGTGGGGGAGGGAAATCGTTTGTTTCGTTTGTTTTCCTTGTTTTTGTTGGTGTTTTGTTTGTTTTCAGTCATAAAAAAATAAAAAAATGCATCTTCTTGAAAGTTTTAGGCTATAGACTGACTAATTTAAGATTAGTTTGCGGAGACTTGGGAAAAATTCACAAGATATGTATCGTCTTAACACCTTAAGTCTCCTACATATGGAAATTGATTCGAATTCTTATTATGTTTTAGTCTTAAATTCTCATTCTCTGACAGCTCTTGAGTAGTTTATTTCAGCAGTCAGCACCATCTCACACACACTCTACGCAGGGAAGCTGATGAATATAAGTGAGTGTTCCGAAAAAGAAAAAAAAAAGAGAAAGAAAAGGGAATGCACCTTCTAAGTTTGGTGACCCTCACCCGGTCACTTAACCCAACGGATGTAGAACCTTCAAAAAAAATTGAAAATAAGACTCGTTGTCAGTTGGTTCAGCGGTTTCTGGTGCTGAACTTGGTAGGGAGGATTACGGTCTGATCCCCTGCAACTACAACTGAGTAAGCAAAGGGTTATGCCACGTAAGTACTAGAATCCCGTGCAAAAAGGATCAGAGTCACTAACAGGTCGCATTTCTATGGGTGTGTGGAGATAACGGGCTTCATGTGATTGCGCCTGAATGAAAAAGAGCAAAAAGAAGGATGAGTAAGTTAGGCTTATAATAACATGATTCGAGTTAATTTGTGTATTCAGGAAGTTTATGACTGCACAATTATGGATTAGTGTTCCTACGATATCCTTAGTGTGCAAGATTAGTACCTATCGATGCAATTAATGATGTGTTTGTGTTTTCTTTGTTTTATTTTAAATCTTGCTCGGAGTGTAAAAGTTCAAGTGTGGGGGAATTTGATCAGTGCATTTTGATGCACATTCTTCTATATTTATACTTATGCGTTTCCATGTTTTAATTTGGTTATTTTTCCCTTTTAATGTGTTTTTATAATTTATCTTATTTTTACACTTATTTGTTTTTCGTAGTTTATTTTCAGCATTAGCAGTCTGCACGAATAAAATCATAACTGGAGCTAGCAGTATCGAATCGAGGCGTGCTACCAGTCGTTGGAAAGCTAAGAGAAAGATATACAACTTTCATCAAGAAGTCAGAAGCTAATTCGGAGTGTAGCATGGTTGAAAAATCCGTTGAAGCCTTCAGCACTACATTTATATTTTGTGTTGGGTTATTTAGTTTGGGTCTGGGTTATGTTTTGACCAAATTAGGTTTATTCTACTTTTCCTATAACCTAAGCAGCCGAAAACAGTACACGGTATCACTATTCACGAAAGTTTGAAAGCTTGTACGAATTCCATGGAGAACTAATCCCTCTGATTCGATCTGTCGTAATTCAGGTTCCAAAACTTGAGATTATTATAATGTTAATTTTAGTTTAATTCCTTTCAATGATATTTTGTGTTCTTGTATGCTTAATTCGATTGCATGAAATATATTGATTCAAATTTGGTTGATTGTATGATCCTAACATAGGCACGTCACGTTTGCTTAATTCGTTTTTGTGTCTGAGCAATCATGTTTGCTTAATCCATGAAAACTTATCACGTTTGCTTAATTCGGACAATAGGATCATACATCTCACAAACTTCATCGCGCTTGTCATTGAGTTTGTATCCAAATAGGAATAGACAATCCGCTTAGGGTATTAAAATTATATTAATCGATGATAGTAGGAACTGAATCGGTAGATTGAATGATTTCATAATCACTTATTTCATAACAGCTTATTTCAAGAATTACTTTTAATAATCACTTTTTCTTAATCGAACATCAAACCAAACAACCCCCCCCCCCTTAATTCGATTTACCTTTGGATAATAATAATCAAGAATCCTTGTGAGAACGAAATCCGAGTTAAAATTGTCGCCGTACTACGTTTTTGAAAAACACTCGTTTTGACCCGCGCGCGACAGCGGATCAGAACTCACATACAACAAGAAGGTTAACAATCTTAGTTTCGCTCTCTACTTTTAGGGAAGCTAACATCTTGAGTACTTGATCATCTTTCTTCAGGGACATTTCTACTTAGTTAGTGGATATAAACCACAAATCTTTACCTTCTTCTAACTAAGGAAACAACACGGTCTTATCGAAACAATTGATGTGAACAAGGTTTAAATCCGACCAGTTCATTCCATCTAGTTGACTTAGGGGTAAACAAATAAAGTCAACTCAAAAATATTTACCATAAATGGACAAGGGGAAAATCAGACAAACTAACATTGTGGTTACATAACCACTAGTTAGGGTATCAATTACCATATTACCCTTCACATGGGACACTATCAGGTATAGCTTAATAACGTGATCATGTGATATGAATGAATGTGTCACACCTTTATCAGTGATATCAATCAAAGACACATCATTTATAAAACACATATCTCGAATCAAGTTATTTGTCTTTGCGACCTCAGTACCACTAAGAGCAAATCCTTTTCCATTAGCTTGTGTGACACCTGGTGCTTTATTTGGCTTCTAGCATTGGGTGTTGATATGGCCTTCTGTCGTACCCCAATTTTGACAGGCCTTTTCAAACTTTCATTCATCCCACTTCATATAGTTTTTCTTATAATAAAATTTGGTTTTACAGACAAAATGGTTAAATCGATTCTCAGATATGCGTAAAATTAGTAGGCAGAAAATTTAAAGGTCGGACTTGCAGCTGTCAGTTTTGTTGATCTACAGTTCACGTAGTTTAACCCGGTGTGTTCGTTTTATTTTTTTCGATTTCATTTGCGGATGCATTTTGATCAGCCTGAGCCTTTTCAACCGAAATTTTTTTACTTCAAAATTTGATCAAAACTTGTTTGTTTTCCAGAAGTTTATTCCACGTAGATCATTTTGGTGCTTTTCTTTTATTTTTCGAGTATTTTCACGCATGATTTTTACTCATCTTAGATCCTTTTATTTTTATTTCTTTGTCAAAATGTTAGAAATAAATAAATAGGATTTTCTATCTTTCCGTTTCGATTTTATTTAGATTATTCAAAGTAATTTGAATTTTATTTGTTTAATTATAGTTAACTCATTTTAAACTCTATTATTATAAAAAGGACATTATTGACTTTTTGTAAAATTAAAAAATCCTAATATATATATATATATATATATATATATATATATATATATATATATATATATATATATATATATATATATATATATATATATATATATATATATATATATATATATATATATATATATATATATATATATATATATATATATATATATATATATATATATATATATATATATACACACTAAAATGTGTGCTGAAATTGGGGGAGAATGAGCCAACCCACACTCTACACGGCACCAGCTCACTAAACACACTTCCTTATTTTCAAAAATAATCAAAAAAAATAGACCATACTGATGTACATAGGCGACAGATCTTTGATTGGATAAAGGAAATTTAAAAAAGAAAAAAATAGAAAAAGGTAGTGGTCTTTCTCTCTTGTGGAAAAACTCAGAAGAAGCAAAGTGTGGCTCTCCTTTTCCTTTTTTTTTGGTTTTCCTCTTCTTCAACAAACTCCATCACTAACACCTAGCTCCATACGGATTCATGTCAATACTTAAGATGATGCAAATACATGGTTGATTATTCTCATGCACGACCAATAAACAGACTGGAATATGTTGAATCAGAAATTTCATGAGACATTTTCTTGCGGTTGTAATTGATCCGAAGATTTCCTCCACTTCACCATGAGACAGCTCACACGAACAATAACAATATTCAACAAAGTAAATTTGTTGACGGTTGTTTGTTTTTCTTCGGTTCAGTAACATTTTGGTTCATTTAAGTTATTTTTTTATTATCTTTTTTTAGTTTTCTTATATTTCGCTTTTTGTTTGTGCCATTTATTTTGGTTTGTAACATTGCTGAATATAATGGAAAATATATCTATTTTTGTTGTTGTTTGTTCTATTGTGTTTAAATCAGATTACTTCGCGAATTTAACATCATTTTCATGCCTTTATATAGTTGATTTTTCATTTGATATATTGATGACATGTCGCTATTGGTTTGTATTTGCGTTGTAGCATTCCATTCTGCATGTTTGGTTGCATTATATTATAATATGCACGTGTCTTATTTCAATTTGTTTTGCGTTTTATTTCTTTGAATTTGGTTATCGTGTGATTTTGATCCATCTTGGAATTATCACGTTAAGTGTAGCAAGTTAATGATTGATTTTATCGATTTATGTGCAACATTTTAGTTGATTTGTTGTGCTTTGATTTTATACACGCGTTTAATGGTTTAGCATAGCGACAATTTGCATTTGTGCTCCTTACCAATTTGCGTTTCGATTTGCAACCTGTACTTTCATTTGATTTTTATTATCTTGTTGCTTCTCTATTTGATTTATGATGATCGTTTACACGTTAGCAACTTGCCATTTTAATTTGTGCTAAGATTCAACGATCCAACGTCGTTAAAGTTGAATCAAATTTGAATCCTACTTGTGGTAGTTTTGCACATCTTCGCGTACGCTACATTGATTTGTGTATTTACATTATGATTTTAATCCATGCACTTATTCATTTCATTTTATTTTCTCGGTTCATTTCTTGTGGATGTGTGGTGTAGATATTGTGTATGTTATTGTATCCTCTTATTGTTTTAAATGCTTCTATATATTCAATTTGATCTTTGTGGCGTTTGATTATGCTTTGTGCTTGAGTTCGCATCATTACGTTTGAACTAGCACCCTTCGCGATCCAATTCGCACATTTAAATTATGATTCTTACTTCTTTTCCATTTTAAAACATTTTCAACATCGATTCAATAACTTCAAACCATTTCGCAAATCATTTTCATACTAATGTGAATAAACCCTCGATCAACATCGAGTTTCTTTTTACTTATCCGAAACTTTGAAAATATTTTCTCAATAATTAATCGATTGAAAAAGATTAGGCAAGAGTAATTTTCTTCTCCTTTCTTGAATGTTCATGTGATGTCCGTATTTTACCTATCGTTTGAACATTAGTTGATTATTTCAAAACACTTTTAAGTAAATGAATTAAGTTGATTCTTTTGTGGATGAAAAAGGGTTAGGACGTGTCATACGGTGAACTGACTTGGGGTATTTTGCTTTTTATCGCAATGTCGCGGATAGCAAGAGTCGCCACCGACTTTTCTTTTATCCAATAAGGAAAGGTGGAAAAGAACAGGAAAGACCTCAATAGATTTTGGGTTCGGGAGGTACATTATACAAAGGGAAGGTGTTAGCACCCTTTGTATCCATGGTTATCCATGGGCTCTTAATTACTGGATCACTTATATTTTTGTCTGAAAAGTGTCGGTGAATTGCTTAAAAAAATGTTTGAAAGAGAGTTTAACTTTGTAATGATTCTCGTATGAATGTATACAAAGTATTTATCTCATTTGATTTTGAAAATGGTTTAGAAAAATATAACTCGGTAATGATTCTAGTATGAATGTATACCAAGTGGTGATTTTCTAGGATTTGTAAAGTGTAAAGTGTGAGGGGTGGAAAATGTTTTAGGTTATGATCCAGTAATTGAGAGTTATACCTTCCTGAGGTCGTTATGGGCATTTCCTATCCTTATGAGGGTAAAACTGTCCTTACTATTGAGAAGTAAGTAATCTTACCCTTTGGATGTTTAAGGGTCACCGTAGGGTCATCGATAGGTCATTGAAGGCAACAGTTGTAAGGATACCTTAGCATTCGAAGGGACGATCATCATTTAACCGTAGGCTACACCGAAGGGTCATCGAGGGACAAAATCGTATTTTCGAAGGCAACATCCGAGGGACCATGATTTATTTTATGATGATTTAATCGAAGGGTCTTTGCTAAGTGTATCCCTACATTCGCGGGACATGACCGTTATACCGTAATACCGTAGGGCAGCAAAGAGAGGTCCAAGATCACTTATTTAAAGGCAATATTTTAAAGTCAATTAGGTAATTAGGACGAGCCTCCATATTAAAATCAATACATTAAAATTAATACATTAAAATTAATACATTAAAATTAACACATTAAAATTAATTAAGTAATTTAGGGTGAGTCTCCACAAGGGTATCCCACAAATAAAGTGGAAGACCTAACGGCAATCTTTTCCTGGGACATGTGAACCTTGGCAAAATTCAGCAAACGGGTTAGAATACCAAATCGGGGTGTAATCGAAGATTACACCGCAAAAGAAAATACAGCAGCATGAATGTCAGGCAAAACAGTGCATAATTAACATAGAATAGATCAGATACGCATAGGACATAACAAACAAAATATTAGCGACTGTCCCGTTCGCCTCTGCCTCGCCTAGCGAGGGCCTAGCGAATACTCGCTACATGCTCGCTTAGCGATGTGCTAGCGAGCGGCTGCGGGTTTTGAATTTCAGAACAGTATGACTTCAACCTGCGGCATGGCTTATGGCATCCAACACATAATTATACGGTTCAACATTCACAATATTCAGGCACACTTAAATTCACATGCAAAACCTCAAATATGTTTATGAATTCAATTATAATATCACATGCAAGTTAAGAACATAAAGCGGTATCACATGCAAATTAAGAAAATAAAGCGATAATAGTAATGCAAACCTGTTTGCAATCGAATTGCAACCTTGAATTGGCGAGCCGGATTGAGTTGGGCGGTGGTAGCTTCGGAGCGGAGGAGCGGCCTTCAGGGTTTCTAAAGTAGCCTCCAGGGTTTTTGTGCCAGGGTTTTCGTCTGTCTCCCTCTGTTTTTCGTCCTCCTTTTCATTACTGAAGTGCTGGTATTTATAATGCCATTTTTCATGACCTAATGGGCTCAGAACGAAGCCCGAAAATTTTTTGTTGTCTGTCAGCCTCGCTAGGCGAGCTGGTAGAGAACGCGTAGCGAACGTTCGCTAGGCGAGCTGGTAGCGAACGTAACATTCGCTAGGCGAGCGTGTAGCGAACAGGCCAGTTTGGGCCATTTTCTGGATTGGGCCATTCGTGAGCTGGGCCTTTGTTCCTTTAAGATCAGTGTCATAAAAATGAGTCAGAATGCCTTGAAAAATGTCTTGAAATATTAATGGGCAAATTTTGGGGTATGACAGCTGCCCCTGTTCAATATTCTTGAACCGAGAGAGTTAGAATGGTGTGTACGCCATTCGTGGTCTGGAGGTGGAAGATTATTGAACACTAGAATGCCCCAAAAATTTGCTCTTGCTAATCACAGGTTAGTCTTGATGAAGATGGGCTTAAAGGTACCATCCAGGAAGTTTGATGATGAGAGCTTCAGATTGTGTCGTACGTTAGACGATATCTGAAGACATGGGTGTCATACCGGGTCGTACGTTAGACCATATAATGAGTCATCCATCATGCTGTTGACTTCGCTGGGGAGTCTGAGTATGCTATATGCTGCTGGGGATAAGGGATCAGAATGGATCATACACTGGACCATATCTGAGTATCAGAGTGAGCTGTTCGTTAGGCAGATGACTTTGCCGAGGATGAAAAATCAGAATGGATCATACGCTAGATCGTCTCTGAGTTGAAGATCCAAATGGGTCTTATGATAGACTGCATTGGAGTTGCAGGATGAGCCGTCCATGAGGCTGAATCTGATGATAAAAAAGGGGGTAGTCGTACACTAGACTACACTTCAGAAATGTACCGTACACTAGGTAGCATCTGAGGAGACGAAGGTCAAATTGGGTCGTACATTAGACCGTATCTGAGCAGACTGAGCCGTCCATTAGGCTGAATCTGATGATAAAAGGGGGTAGTCGTACACTAGACTACACTTCAGAAATGTACCGTACACTAGGTAGCATCTGAGGAGACGAAGGTCAAATTGGGTCGTACATTAGACCGTATCTGAGCAGACTGAGCCGTCCATTAGGCTGAATCTGATGATAAAAGGGGGTAGTCGTACACTAGACTACATTTCAGAAATGTACCGTACACTAGGTAGCATCTGAGGAGACGAAGGTCAAATTGGGTCGTACATTAGACCGTATCTGAGCAGACTGAGCCGTCCATTAGGCTGAATCTGATGATAAAAGGGGGTAGTCGTACACTAGACTACATTTCAGAAATGTACCATACACTAGGTAGCATCTGAGGAGGCGAAGGTCTAATTGGGTCGCACATTAGACCGTCTTGAAATAGTTGAAGGAATCATATGTTGGGCTGAATCAGAATGAACCGTATGTTAGGCTGTGTCTGATGATATCTGTATATGTTGTACTTGCAATGAATGTCTGGGATGAGCTTAAAGATGCCATCGTTAGGAGGATATCGGAGTGTTGTCAGAATGAATGTTCCCATGAATGGTATCTGGAATACGTATCCGAACTTTTGTACATAATTGATAAAGGTGTATGTCTGAATGAACCTTTTACCTTGACTATATCAGGAGGATGATTAACCTGCCCAGAAACGTTAGCTTCATGCTATGTCATGATGCATGAGATGTTTCGTGTTATGCCAAGAAATAAATGCGAATGTTGTATGCATGCGTATGCTGTGAAATGATGTAATGAATGAGTTATGCGTATGAGAAGTTCTGCTTGGAGCCTCTACTGGGGAAAATAAATCCCCATCTACTGATTGGAGATACTTGTAATGATGACCCTTTCTTGGCAGAGGGTTGTTGATTTCGGTCTGATGGTGGAAATATTCAACAGAGCCTGGCTAGGGATGGAAGAGAGGATCAATCTGTCTGATGATATCGACTTCTTCTGGGAAATAGCTGGCTTTGCCCGGGGGAATAATGCCAATTTCTCCTGAGGAAAAACAAGCTTGCTGGTGAGAATAAGATTGGTAGCGGATTCATTGGAAGCATGGTTAGACCTTCTCCTTGATCCTAAATTCGGGTAGTAATTGCTATTGCCATTCCATGCATGTATTTTGATAAACATTGATCATATTCAAATGCATATATTAATTCAAATCAAATCAATGGACATTTATGCAAACAAAACAGAAGAGTAAAAGTGAAATAAAATTGCATTGATTTTTGAAAGAGGGCCTATGAACAGGCAATCTGTGTACAAGGAGACAAAAATCCTAGTAAGAGGAAATTGTCAAGAACACAAAGAGAAAGCTATGCCGAGAAAGTCCTATTGATTTTAATTCCACTACTGTCATCATGTCTTCGAGCATCTCATCTCCTGCTGGCGGATAGAAGTGATTGGCTTGTTCAGTTCCTTGAACTTGGTTGAAGCTGACAGAGAACGGGACATAGTCATACGCTTTAATCCCTAATTTTTGCCTGGACCGCCTTTTCAGGTTTTCAATCCACCAGGATACCCTTTTTTGCCCAAGCCGCCTTTTCAGGTTTTCGACTTGCCGGGTATACGTCTTTATATATTCATCCCTAATTTTTGCCCGAACCCTTTTGGTTCGCCGGGATGCCCTTACTTTTGCCTAGGTACATCGACCTAGCGGGTCTCTGCTATGCGTAGTATTTTTTAACTATGTCCGCGTTCACAGGATGCGGGAAGTCTTCGCCATCCATTGTAGCAAGTATCATGGCTCCACCGGAGAATACCTTCTTAACCACAAATGGCCCTTCGTATGTGGGAGTCCACTTGCCTCTGGGATCCCCTTGTGGTAGAATGACACGCTTGATCACCAAGTTGCCAATTTGATACACCTGTCTCTTGACTCTTTTGTTAAACGCTTGGGTCATGCGCTTCTGATATATCTGCCCGTGACAAACAGCCGCAAGTCTCTTCTCATCAATCAAGTTTATCTGATCGAGTCGAGTCTGAATCCATTCATCCTCGCTTAAACCCGCCTCTTTCATGATCCTTAGAGAGGGAATCTGAACTTCCACTGGCAAAACAGCTTCCGTTCCATAGACTAAAGAGAAAGGAGTTGCCCCTGTCGAAGTGCGTACTGAAGTGCGATAACCGTGGAGGGCAAACGGTAACATCTCATGCCAGTCTTTGTACGTTACTGTCATCTTTTGTATGATCTTCTTGATGTTCTTATTAGCAGCCTCTACGGCGCCATTCATCTTTGGCCGGTACGGAGAGGAGTTATGGTGTTTAATTTTGAACTGCGTGCAGAGTTCAGTAATCATCTTGTTGTTCAAATTAGTACCATTGTCAGTGATAATTCTTTCAGGGATGCCATATCGACAAATAAGGCTATTCTTGATGAACCGTGCCACCACATTCTTGGTAACAGAAGCAAATGAGGCTGCCTCTACCCACTTTGTGAAGTAATCAATAGCGACGAGAATGAAGCGATGTCCATTAGAAGCCGTAGGTTTAATCTCTCCAATCATATCAATGCCCCACATTGCAAAAGGCCAAGGTGCTGTCAACACGTTCAATGGAGCAGGAGGCATATGTACTTTGTCCGCATAGATCTGACACTTATGACAGGTTCTGGAATGGTGGTGGCAATCAGCTTCCATGGTAGACCAATAATACCCTGATCTCAGAATCTTCTTGGCCATTGTATGTCCATTAGAATGAGTCCCAAAAATACCGTCGTGCATGTCTTCCATAATCTTTTCTGCTTCCTTTTTATCCACATAGCGAAGCA
Organism: Lathyrus oleraceus; assembly: GCF_024323335.1. NCBI lineage: Eukaryota > Viridiplantae > Streptophyta > Magnoliopsida > Fabales > Fabaceae > Lathyrus > Lathyrus oleraceus. The sequence continues at coordinate 210,763,515 of NC_066582.1, forward strand.
GAGTCGAGTCATGATTACGTTTGTATAACACTCCATTACTCAGAAAGAATTTAGCGGAGAACTTCCTCAGGAATTTCCTGTCATTGATGGATGCCCCTTCAGGGTATTCCTGAGCTTCTAAATATCTTTTTACGTCGTGGAACCAAGGTTTTTCCCGTACTTCCTCAGTGTTAAGTTCATAACAGTATGCCGGTTCATCTAGTCGCTCAATGGTAATCCTGGGAGTTTCACCGTCCCATCTGACTCTGAACATAGATGACATGGTAGCTAATGCGTCTGCCAACTGATTCTCTTCTCGTGGAATATGTTCAAATGTAATCTCTTCAAAGTATGGGATTAATGTCATTACCTGCTCTCGATAAGGGATGAGATTTGGATGTTTAGTATCCCATTCTCCTTTGATCTGACTGATTACCAAAGCCGAATCTCCGTATACGCTCAAAAACTTGATTCGCCAATCTATAGCAGCTTTGAGTCCAAAAATACATGCTTCATACTCAGCCATATTATTGGTACAATGAAAACATAGTCTAGCCGTGAAAGGCGTATGGTAACCCTCGGGAGAAATGAGTACAACCCCAACACCATGGCCCAATGCATTAGAAGATCCATCAAAGACCATAGTCCATCGGGATCCCCATTCGGGTCCTTCATCTGGTTTAGGTTTTCCATTATCAGTAACAAGCATGACATCCTCATCTGGGAACTCAAAATTCATAGATTGGTAATCGTCCACCGCTTGATGAGCCAAATGATCAGCTAGCACGCTTCCTTTGATTGCTTTCTGGGTAGTATACTGGATATCGTACTCTGTTAAGATCATCTGCCATCTCGCTATTCTTCCGGAGAGGGCAGGCTTCTCGAACATGTATTTGATGGGATCCATCCTAGAAATCAACAAAGTGGTCTGATTCAACATATACTGTCTTAGTCGGCGAGCAGCCCAGGCCAAAGCACAGCAAGTTCTCTCGAGCAGTGAGTATCTTGTTTCACAGTCGGTAAACTTTTTGCTCAGGTAGTATATGGCGTGCTCTTTTCGACCAGACTCGTCATGTTGCCCCAATACACACCCCATTGAACTTTCTAACACGGTCAAATATATGATTAGAGGTCTTCCTTCGACTGGTGGTATCAGAATTGGAGGTTCCTGGAGATAGTTCTTGATTTTGTCAAAAGCTTCTTGGCATTCGTCATTCCATATCATCTCTTGATTCTTCCTCAGCAATTTGAAGATGGGTTTACAGGTAGCGGTCAAGTGGGAGATAAATCGGGCAATGTAGTTCAAGCGTCCCAAGAAACCTCTGACCTCTTTCTCCGTACGGGGAACTGGCATTTCTTGAATAGCTCTCACTTTAGCCGGGTCAACCTCAATTCCTTTACCACTGACAATAAAGCCCAAGAGTTTACCGGATCTTACTCCAAAAGTGCATTTGTTCGGGTTCAATCTCAACTTGTATTTCTTCAACCTCTCAAACAGTTTGTATAAATGATCGAGATGTTCCTCTTCAGTATGAGATCTAGCTATCATGTCATCCACATATACTTCTATCTCACGATGAATCATATCATGGAACAAAACCACCATAGCACGCTGGTACGTTGCCCCAGCGTTCTTTAGACCGAATGGCATTACTTTGTAACAGAAAGTGCCCCATTGCGTCACAAACGTAGTTTTCTCCATGTCCTCAGGTGTCATTTTAATCTGATTATAACCCGAGAATCCATCCATGAATGAGAATACTTTGTGTTGAGCGGTGTTATCTACCAGAACATCAATGTGCGGGAGTGGAAAGTCATCCTTGGGACTTGCTTTATTCAAATCTCTGTAATCTACGCACATTCGTACCTTACCATCCTTCTTTGGCACTGGCACCACATTGAGGATAAGAAGTAACGGCTAGGAAACCGGCTTTGAACTGTTTCATAACCTCGGCTTTGATTTTCTCGGACATTTCAGGACGCATGCGGCGAACCTTTTGCTTGACAGGACGGCAGTCTTCCTTCGTAGGCAGTCGATGCACCACTATATCAGTATCCAACCCGGGCATGTCTTCATAAGACCAAGCGAAAACCTCTACATAGTCATGTAACATCCGAATCAATCTTTCCTTGACACTGCTTTCCAATCCTGCTCCTATTTTGACTTCTCTTCTGTCTACCTCAGTACCCAGATTTACAATTTCGAGGGACTCTTCATGTGGCTGTATAGTCCTTTCCTCTTGCAGTAATAGTCTGGCAAGCTCTCCAGGGACTTCACAATCTTCCTCACTTCCATCTTCGGCTTGGTAGATCGGATTTTCAAAGTCATAATGAACAGTAGCGGAATTATTATCAATAGGATCCAGAGTGGATACGGATCTGCAATTTGTTACGTGAGTGTGTGTAAGAAAGCATAGCTTGTTCGAAAGACGACAGGAAAAATAGAGAGCACAATATTTGAATGCGAAAAAGTCCACTGATTTATTGAATATGAATATGCTTATGAAATGACAAAACCCTTAACAAATTAGCTATTGTGCCCCGGGCGTAGACACAATGCTTTAAGAAGTTCAATTGAAAAATTAGAGATTTGCAATACTAAATGGACAATAACAATTACTCCTGACTAAAGGAGATCGGGATAGTGTCTTCAGCCTTCCAATTATTGAGTCCGTCGCCAATTGTTGGGTAGATCCAGCTATCCAGGTCACAATCACTGTCAGCATCTTCTACAACATTAGTTTGACTCTTGTCAGGGCTGAACCCCAGGCCAAATTTGTCAGACTTGTATGGTACTTCGATCAATTGACCCCAGCCAGTACGACCACCATCCTCAACCACGGCTTGAGCGTCCTTCAGAGAAATCATAGCAGGAGAAGCGCGAATAACCTTGGGTACACAGGTAGTTGGCTTAAGGACAGGAACGGTCGGAGGAACCACTTCAAATGACTGACAAGGAGTCTCAATGAATTCACCATCCATCTCGACGTATCTGAAGGTATGCACACTACTGACAATGTACTCTTCTTCTCCACACACGGTGACAATCTTACCTTCTATCGGATATCTCAACTTTTGATGGAGAGACGAAGCTACAGCACCTGCCCCATGAATCCAAGGGCGTCCCAGTAAGCAGGAATAGGCAGGACGAATGTTCATTACATGGAAGGTAGTATTGAAGACTTGAGGTCCTATCTTGATAGGGAGGACTACTTCGCCATGAACAATCCTCTTCGCACCATCGTAAGCACGTACCACAATGTCACTAGGTTTCAGTTTAATGCTTTTACAATCCAGCTTATCCAGCACAGCTGTCGGCAGCACATTCAAGGAAGAGCCATTATCGATCAACACATGGGACAAAGTGATTCCCCTACACTCAATGGAGATATGCAGGGCTTTATTGTGATTCTTTCCTGCTGGTGTCAGATCAGCGTCGGAAAAGCCTAGGCCATTGTCAACAGCCAAGTGAGCAACATAATTTTCGAACTGATCGACAGATGTTTCCTGAGGCACATGAGCAGTCTTCAAGAATTTCATCAATGTATTGGCATGAGATTCAGAAGATAACAGCAAGGATAACATCGAGATCTTAGACGGGGTATGCCCCAACTGTTCTACCACATCGAAATCACTCTTGCGGATGATTTTCAGCACTTCTTCCATTTCTTGTTTGGCAACATCTTCAGAAGTAACTTCGACCGATGTCTCTGACTGAGGAGGATTGACTGGTTCCTTTCCTCGAGTTTCAAGGATAGGAGGTGAGATTTCTGGAGAGAAGATCCTTCCGCTTCGAGTAATTTTACTAGTCCCAACAATGCCACTAGTATTAGCAGCATTATCCACTTGCCTCACACCATGGACGTAAACATCACCGCCATAATTCCACGGAATAGCTTTGCTTGAGGAATACGGGATCGGGCCAGGTGCAGTGATGATTAGGGGAGCAACCCTGGGCTCAGCAGTAATCTTCACAGGCGCCCTGGTGGCGGTAATTTTCACTGGACCTTTGGACTTGGCAATCACAGATATTTCTTCAATAGAGTTTTCCGCCTTAGGAATCCTTTCGAAGAGAACTGTACGATCGTCCATCAGCCGTTGAATACCATTTTTCAATTTCAAACAGTCCTTGGGCTGGAGTATGCAGAGATTGCAATCTTCAGCACAACCTGGAAATAAACCAGCTTGCAATAAATTCCTCTTTATGCTCGGGAGAGGAGATGTTAAGTCCGCCACATTGGAAACGTGATCGTCATCATCCACGACATTAACCGTCTTGTCATGGTTAGGCATAGGAGCAGTGATGACATTAGGAGTCTCCGGAGGCTCAAACTCAATTTCTCCAGCTTCGATCATATCCTGAATCTTGTTCTTCAATGGCCAGCAATCGTTTGTATCGTGCCCGGGGCTATCGGAGTGATATGCACACCTGGCATTGGGATTATAACGAGAAGAGGAAGTGTTGGGATTTGTAGGAGGATCTCTGAGGGTGATCAAATTTGCCTTTAGCATTCCCTGCAGTGCCTGTGCCAAGGTCATATTGATCCTGGTGAACTGCCTTCTTGGCCTGTCCTGTTTGGGCTGGAAGTTTTGAGATGGTGGTGCTGCAATCGTAACTGCTCCAATGTCGTGGTCCCGGTTTTTCTTGTTACGACCCTTTTGACCGTACACAGCATTTGATTCGTTCTTCCCCTGGTAGGACTTTTTGCTGCTTGTAGAGGTAGCTGCATGTATCTTTCCACTTCGAAGGCCGCTCTCCACCCGTTCACCTGTCAGTATAAGTTCAGTGAAACCTGATGAAGAACTCCCCAGTAGATGGCTGTAGAATGGGCCAGTCAGGGTACCCATGAACAGGTCTACTAATTCTCGGTCAGTCATAGGGGGTTTGACTCTGCCAGCCAAATCTCTCCATTTCTGAGCATACTCTTTGAAGCTTTCTTTAGATCCCATAGCCATATTCTGCAACTGTAGCCGAGTAGGCGCTAATTCAGAATTGTACTGGTACTGCTTATAGAAAGCTGTTGCTAAATCAGTCCAGGTGCGGATGTCAGAGCTCTCGAGCTGATAATACCATTCCAACTGGGTGCCAGACAGACTTTCTTGGAAGAAATGGATCCACAGTTTCTTATCAGTGGTATGCGGCTGAATCTTTCTCACATAAGCCCTTAGATGCATCTGAGGACAAGACGCACCATCGTACTTAGTGAAAGTGGGGATTTTGAATTTGCGGGGAATGGTCACATCGGAGACCAGACCCGGACTTTCGAAATCCAGACCAGGTGTCTTCTGACCCTCCATGGCTAGCATGCGTTCCTCCAGCAATTTATACTTATCATCTCTCGGAGAGTACTGTTCATTTTCATACTCTTCATCGTCATCCTCAGGGTTAGAGAAATCAGCATTCTCCTCCTCTGAATCATTCTCCGCCCCCTCTTCTGGACCATTCGGGATTCCAAATTTGATTCCCGTAGCCTGTCCTTTACGCCTTCTTCCCGGGTTAATGAAACTCACAGCTTTCTTGTCCTTCTTCTTTTCGGCCAAAAGAGCCTTCAGTTCCTCCTGCCCCTTGGATAAGCTTAGCATCATCTCCTTGAATTGAGCATTCTGAGTCTGGAGATCTTTGACAGTTTGTTCGAGATCCATTTTTCTGTTTAAGAGGCAGACCGTGAGAATATGGTCCTTTGGAATACCTGTTATGCAATGTTATGTTATGCGATGCAATGCATGAAATGTTTTCAAGGACTTTTGGAATTTAACTTTGCATAAATCACCAACAAGAGAGAAATGTTTATTGCTACTTTTTTGATCAATGTTCATTACAAAAGGAATAATAGTAAAATACAATGAAAGCTCAAGTCTCCCAGGGGCGACTTCTTTTTGGGCGAAGATATGCATTGAGTCTTCGTTCCTCATTAAGCTGACTGGTGAGCTCTAATACTTTCTTCCTTTCTGTATTGAACTGAGTTTCGAAAGTATCCCTCTCCTCTCTCAACTGGGTCCAGGATCTCTTTAGTTCCTCAACATCAGTAGGTATATCTGGATAAGAAATGATCTGGGTAGTACCTCCTTCGACACTTGATTCAACAATCAATGGTCCGACTGCAAGATATGGCATGACAAACTCACGAGCTCTGGCTCGTACCCATCGGAGATAAGGCTCCATAGGAATGGAGTTTTTCTTTCCTGAATTGCTTCTTTTCACCATGCCCCAAGCCCGTACAAACGTTTGGCGGAGACCTTGAGAGTCATTGTCATAGTCAAACACTATACCTTGAATGATCATTTCATGTGGACCATCTCTTCGAGCATGCCCAAACTGACGTAGGGCTAAGGTAGGATTATAAGTAATACCTCCTCTTATCCCCATGAGGGGTACATTAGGGAATTCTCCACAACGGTCGATGATGATAACATTTTCTCTGAGGTTAGAACACCAACGGATGTCTAAATGGGAGAGTGCCATTATCCTTTGGGACCATTTCAGATTTTGATCATTCTTCAAGATTGATTGAGGAAGGTGCGAAATAAACCACCTAGACAACAAAGGTACGCAGCACATGAGAGTCCCTTGCTTCTTCATAGTACGAGTGTAAAGGGAATGCAAGACATCTCCAAGCAAGGTAGGCACAGGGTTATGAGTGAGGAATATCTTAATAGCATTCACATCTATGAATTGGTCCGGATTAGGGAATAGCACCAAACCATAGATTAGCAATGCTAGAACATCTTCAAAAGCATGGACATTCATAACTTTTAGGAATTCTCGGGCCTTACTTATCAGAAATTTGGCAAGTAAACCTTTAATTCCACTTCTTGTTACCCAATTAGTTTCAATGTCGGACTTTGTCATGTGTAAAGCTGCGGCAACTTCTTCGGCCTTTGGCATCTTTTCTAAACCGCTGAAGGGTACTTGATCGAGGATAGGTATCCCAAGCAGCTTGGAAAACTCTTCCAATGTGGGTACCAACTGATAATCTGGGAAAGTGAAGCAATGATGCTTAGGATCGAAGAACTGGAATAGGACTCTCATCATATCTTCTTTGAAACCAGTGGTAACTAAGTTGAGAAGATGACCATGTTTCTTGTTGAACTGAGCATGATCGGGGAGTTCTGACACCAAATCCTTGAGTTGAGGAGAGATTGCTACAAGATTGATCCGGATAGTCTTCCTGGAAGCCATAACCTGTTCAACAGAGCAAAGCTAAATTCCTAAGTCCTTGAAATGGTTAGTATGATGATGTTATGATGTTATGATGTTATGCAAGCACAAGCATGTCACACAACAATTATTCCTAGGTTTTAAGGCTTGCACGAGTTCCATAGGTAAGTACCCTCCCCACTGAAGTTTGGTTGGTTCAACCTGTCCTAGAATAGTAACCGGGTTCTAGAAGGATCTCAGATCATCGACCTTTCTTTAGGTCCACTTCAGTGCAACACCAAGTGGTTGACCAAAGCTTCCCTAAAGTCCAATCTCAAATAGTGTAGTATCGAGTATCAACCAACCTCAGTCGGAACCGAAGCCAGTTATCTCGCTACTTTCTAATGGCTAGGATGAGTCAATTAGGGTTCTAAAGGTCTGGTTAATGCTTTGATGACACCACGCGGAAGCCAAATTTTTCCTCAAATAACATGAGGACCATCAGGACAACCAAAGTGTCACATTAACCGTAGCTATCATTTTGACCATTCCAGTATACGCCGGATAGTCGCGATGATCTATTGCTACTTACCTAAGGTACACTAGATCCGGGTGTAGGATCTTTCACTCAAAGCCCCCTTAAAAGAAGGAATAATAAAACATAAATTTTTTTTTTTTTTAAGATGGACCTCTCTTTGTATCCCCAGCAGAGTCGCCAGTTCTGTCATACGGTGAACTGACTTGGGGTATTTTGCTTTTTATCGCAATGTCGCGGATAGCAAGAGTCGCCACCGACTTTTCTTTTATCCAATAAGGAAAGGTGGAAAAGAACAGGAAAGACCTCAATAGATTTTGGGTTCGGGAGGTACATTATACAAAGGGAAGGTGTTAGCACCCTTTGTATCCATGGTTATCCATGGGCTCTTAATTACTGGATCACTTATATTTTTGTCTGAAAAGTGTCGGTGAATTGCTTAAAAAAATGTTTGAAAGAGAGTTTAACTTTGTAATGATTCTCGTATGAATGTATACAAAGTATTTATCTCATTTGATTTTGAAAATGGTTTAGAAAAATATAACTCGGTAATGATTCTAGTATGAATGTATACCAAGTGGTGATTTTCTAGGATTTGTAAAGTGTAAAGTGTGAGGGGTGGAAAATGTTTTAGGTTATGATCCAGTAATTGAGAGTTATACCTTCCTGAGGTCGTTATGGGCATTTCCTATCCTTATGAGGGTAAAACTGTCCTTACTATTGAGAAGTAAGTAATCTTACCCTTTGGATGTTTAAGGGTCACCGTAGGGTCATCGATAGGTCATTGAAGGCAACAGTTGTAAGGATACATTAGCATTCGAAGGGACGATCATCATTTAACCGTAGGCTACACCAAAGGGTCATCGAGGGACAAAATCGTATTTTCGAAGGCAACATCCGAGGGACCATGATTTATTTTATGATGATTTAATCGAAGGGTCTTTGCTAAGTGTATCCCTACATTCGCGGGACATGACCGTTATACCGTAATACCGTAGGGCAGCAAAGAGAGGTCCAAGATCACTTATTTAAAGGCAATATTTTAAAGTCAATTAGGTAATTAGGACGAGCCTCCATATTAAAATCAATACATTAAAATTAATACATTAAAATTAATACATTAAAATTAACACATTAAAATTAATTAAGTAATTTAGGGTGAGTCTCCACAAGGGTATCCCACAAATAAAGTGGAAGACCTAACGGCAATCTTTTCCTGGGACATGTGAACCTTGGCAAAATTCAGCAAACGGGTTAGAATACCAAATCGGGGTGTAATCGAAGATTACACCGCAAAAGAAAATACAGCAGCATGAATGTCAGGCAAAACAATGCATAATTAACATAGAATAGATCAGATACGCATAGGACATAACAAACAAAATATTAGCGACTGTCCCGTTCGCCTCTGCCTCGCCTAGCGAGGGCCTAGCGAATACTCGCTACATGCTCGCTTAGCGATGTGCTAGCGAGCGGCTGCGGGTTTTGAATTTCAGAACAGTATGACTTCAACCTGCGGCATGGCTTATGGCATCCAACACATAATTATACGGTTCAACATTCACAATATTCAGGCACACTTAAATTCACATGCAAAACCTCAAATATGTTTATGAATTCAATTATAATATTGTTGGTGTAAGCCCTAGAGGCCAATACTTTTGGTACTTGTATCGAATTATTTATTAATAATAAAAAGGCATTTTTCTTTATTATGTTTGTTTAATAAAGTCCCTGGAATAGATAGTCCATTTAATGTATCAAGTATGACTTAATCATGAGATCACATTAAACATAAGGACACTATTCTTAAAATGTCCGTAGTCAAGCTTTATTATGAAATGGGATAACATTAAAGCATGGAGACTATTATGTTTGTAGACTGATGATCACGTCTCATGGATCATGGATAAAGAGTTATCAAGTCTTAAACATAGGTATGAATATTAAGAGTAATATTCATACTGGATTGACCCGCTATGAGAATACTATATAGAAAGTTATGCAAAGTGTCATAAGTTATTCTCATGGTGATAATAGTGTATACCACTCTTCGACCTGAAACCACTATGGATCCTAGATGTAGAGTCGAGTGCTTTATTGCTGATCCAACGTTGTCCGTAACTGGATAACCATAAAGGCAGTTGATAGGTACTCCACGAAGCATGCTGAGGGACATGAGTGTCCTAGATGGAATTTGCCAATCCTGCTTAACAGGATAAATGTCTATGGGCCCAATATTGAACTGGACAAGGGTGACATGGTCTATACCTTGTGTTCAATATAGACATAAGGGCAAAGGGGTAATTATACACATAATTATTATCACAGGAGGTTTTGTCAGATCACATGACATTTTCGTGACTTGGGTAGCAGTGATGTGTTGCTAGATACCGCTCACTGTTTATTATGTTAAATGCATGATTTAATATAATTGCCAACGCCGCGAAAACCTATAGGGTCACACACAAAGGACGGATTGATGAGAGATAGAATAATTAAGGAACATCGTAAGGTACGGTGTACTTAAGAAGAATACGAAATATGGTAAAGTACCAAATACTTAAGTGATTTTGGCATATTCTGAGATATGGGCCAAAATGCACTTAAGTGGGCTTTTTGGCTTGAAGCCCACACAAGTGGTTCTATAAATAGAACCCCTTGGGTAGAAGCATTCACACTCCAGACAACACAACTGAAGAGTTGGAATTTCGTATCTCTCTCTCTCTCACTCAAAGCCTTCACTCACAAACAGCTAGCACTGCGATTGAAGGAATCCGTTCGTGTGGACTGAGTAGAGACGTTGTCATTGTTCAACGTTCGTGATCGCCCCGTGGATCTGTATCAAAGGTTGATCATTGTCAAAGATCTGCACCAAAGGTTTGAATCGCCACAAGAGGTAACGATTCTATCACTGATCATGCTCATTCGTAAGGATCATTAAAGGAGAAATTTTTATATTCCACTGCGCCTTGGATGGCAATTCTCCTTCAAATATCACATGCAAGTTAAGAACATAAAGCGGTATCACATGCAAATTAAGAAAATAAAGCGATAATAGTAATGCAAACCTGTTTGCAATCGAATTGCAACCTTGAATTGACGAGCCGGATTGAGTTGGGCGGTGGTAGCTTCGGAGCGGAGGAGCGGCCTTCAGGGTTTCTAAAGTAGCCTCCAGGGTTTTTGTGCCAGGGTTTTCGTCTGTCTCCCTCTGTTTTTCGTCCTCCTTTTCATTACTGAAGTGCTGGTATTTATAATGCCATTTTTCATGACCTAATGGGCTCAGAACGAAGCCCGAAATTTTTTTGTTGTCTGTCAGCCTCGCTAGGCGAGCTGGTAGCGAACGCGTAGCGAACGTTCGCTAGGCGAGCTGGTAGCGAACGTAACGTTCGCTAGGCGAGCGTGTAGCGAACAGGCCAGTTTGGGCAATTTTCTGGATTGGGCCATTCGTGAGCTGGGCCTTTGTTCCTTTAAGATCAGTGTCATAAAAATGAGTCAGAATGCCTTGAAAAATGTCTTGAAATATTAATGGGCAAATTTTGGGGTATGACAGGACGGAAGTAATTTTCTCCTCTTTTCCCCGAGTATTCGTGTGTGGTCGCACTTAGCCTACCGTTCGAATACTTGTCGTCCGTTAATTAAATGCAACTTGATTCGTCAAACAAATTTCATAATTAATCGATTGAAAAAGATTAGGGCGGAAGTAATTTTCTTCTCCTTTCCCGTATATTCATATGATGGCCGCACTTAACCTACCGTTTGAATATTCGTCAATCACTCAAAATATTCAAACACATCGAACCTATCTTTTTCTCGCCCCCGCGCAATCGAAACCTTTTCATAAATGAACATTGTTTAGTCCATTCTACTGCGACACAAAACAAGTGCTTAAGCCTCCATCACGAGCATACAAGTCAAATGTTTAACCGTTATAATGCGACATAAACATTTATTCTCTAAAATCAATCAACCAACACTCATTTGCTACCAAGAAATACGTAGCTTTGAGTTCTCCATTGCACCCGGAGATACGTAGGAGTGAGATTCATCGTCTCGTCAAGCAATATAGTAAAAAGCACAAAAAATATATTTTGTCTTGCTCAGAACTACGTCGCTTTGAATTCTTTATTGTACTTGAGGATACGTAGGAGCAAGATCCGCAATCGTGTCAAGCACCCTAATAAAAACCTTTTTGCGACCCCTTTTATTTTCCTTTTGCACTTTTGATCATTCAAAGAAAAAATTAACATTATCTAACATTCAATCGCAAGTTTAACTAAAAGGTTCCCATTGAGTACAACATACCTGAGAGATGCCAATATCTTCCCCTCGCGTAATTGACTCCCGAACCCGAATATGGTTATGACGACCATCTTCTTTTTTAAGGTTTTATCGATATTTTCCTTTTCATTCTTTGGAATAAATAAAGTTCAGTGGAGAATCTATTCAAATCATTTTATCTGTGAGCGCTCGAACGCCCCACGAAGGATCGTATTTTTCGAGATGCGACACCTTGCTCCCCATAGTTGAAACGACTTAAAATTGTACTCTTGTAATAAGCGATGTGATGTCCTATTTTTCCACACTTGAAACACGTTAGGCTTGAGTTCTTGCATTTAAAGGCGCGATGATCTAACCGTTCACATTTCAAACATCTCAGAGGATAAAAAACGCCTCCTCCACTTGTTTCACTCCCGCTTACAACCTTATGCTAAGACTTAGGATTACCCTTAGAAACTAGAGTCATATACGACTTGTCACGATTTTGAGTCCCATTATTCTTATCACTTACACTCTTGTAGTGAGCGGATATGGCTCTACTATCCTTATCATAAATTCTGAATTTGTTGACCAGTACCGAGAAACGACAGATATCCTAATATCCTATGAACTTCTTAATCTTAAGACATGTACCACTTTTAAACTTCATGCACTTAGAACCTTTAGCGTCCACATCATTATAGTGAGGACAAAACCTGAACAACTCTTCAAACTTTGATGCATAGTCAGCCACTGTTATATTACCCTACTTCAGCTGTAAGAACTCAATCTTCTTACAATTACGAACATCAGCTAGAAAATATTTGTCCAAAAACTCATTCTAGAAATTAACCAAAGTAATTTCAACATTGATGGCTTCCATCCTTTGGCGGGTGTTCTTCCACAAGTACTCAACTTCCTCAAACAACATATGTGTTATAAACAACACCTTTTGAGCATCAGTGCATACCATAAATTTGAAAATCTTCTCAATCTCTTAGATCCAAGCCTAGGCACCTTCAGAACCGTACCAATTGTGAACAATCAAGAAAATATTTGTTACAGGAAAACAACACTAACAATGTTAACACACATGTTGTGTGCAATTACATTGTATACTCATAACACTTAAGTTCAGATGAACCTAACTGCTCTGATATCAACTATATAACACCCTAAACCCTAAAATATAATTTATAACAGATGCATAAAATATAAAGATGTAAAAAGAGTGTCACATCTCTCTAACATTCGCAAAATCATATCATAAGTGAAAAACAAACTTCATTTATGACATAAAGTATTCAATGAAACAACTGAGAATAACAAAATAAGGATTTTCCAACCTAGTGTTACACTATCAGAGTGGCACAATGGAAAACTAAACAATCGATATGATATACGGCGAACAAAACATGAATTAAAGCAGCGAGTAGACCAACTATGCAATCCTCTAAAATAAGTAACGTCTAACGCTCCTCAGTCTCTACTTGAGTATCTGCGTAGTATACATACGAAACAACATGGAAACAAAAATGGTTAAGACTACATTTCATGCATAAACGGTGCATAAAATAGTAAGGATAGTATAATCATCATAATTAATCAATCACAATCACGAAATTGAATGATAACAAATAATCAATTAATATATGCAATTAGGTATGCAATGTTCATCTCCTATACTCCCATGAGTGTGATATCAATCTCTCGTATATTCGTAGGTATGTTTATGAGGTATCCAACTCATCACTGGACCGAAGTCCTGCTCGTCACAGGACCGAAATCCTACCTAGCTCCAATATACATGATGCATGTCTCATCCAGACCTCCTATAACACCCCTAATTTATTTTAATATTTAAATAAATATTAGGGTATTTGATTTTGCTTGTGGTATAATTTATTTTAATTAATGATGTTACTTTTGGTGATTCGGGTGTTATAAGGGTATTTTGGTAATTTAATAATTACTGAAATAGTTAAGTTGAGAGTGTGAAATTTCAAAATTAAAATTATTAGAATTATTGGTGATAATTAGTTAATTTTAAGATATTTAATAATAATAGAAATAATTAGAATTTTAGGAATTAATTACAATGCTTTAATTAAATATGTATTTAATAGAAATATTTATTTAATTCGAATTTTTTAAATAATTATTTTGAAATAATATGTACGGTAATGTTTTATTTAATATTATAGTTAATTTTGAATAATTATTTAATTAAGGTTAATTTATTAATAATAAAAAGAAACATATTTTTAACGTTAGAGTTTTTTAACTTTAATAATTGAGGGTGTGGGAGTAAGTATAGGGTGAAATATTAAAATATGATTAATTGGAACTATAAATATTAAAATGAGGGTGAGAGCCGGGGTACAATAGAAATCTTAATTTGTGAGAAGCTACACATATGAGAGACGAAGATGATGACTTTGGAAAGGGAGAGAGAGGAATGTCAAGACCTTTATGAAAGTTTTGTTTAAGGTATGAGGAATTACTTATGCTCTCATCAACAAGAGTTTTGTTTGTTAACACTATTTTATTGTTCCCATATGCTATATAATTATATCAATATATCTGTATTTTGGTCAAATGGGATTAGCTAACTCATTTGGTCATGGTTCGCATGGTAATATATGTATGTATGATTGTGATGATTTTTGACGTAGATCGTTATTATGATTTGTGACCAAATGAAATAGGTCTCATTTGGTCACTGTTTGATAATCGATAAGTATATCAATGTGTAATTTGGACGACCAAATGAGATTTAGGAAAACAAAATCCATTTTGGTCACCGTGCAATGAAAATGATGATTATATGTTTTTCTTTTTTTGTAAAAATACCAAAAGTTGGCCGTATCGAATCACGTTTTTCGTAAAAATCATGTTTTTGCCAAAAAAAACAATTTTTGGTTCGGAATCGCATGGTTATACGGAAAAAGTTGGAAAAATGGGAAAAGTCGAAAATCGAAAAAATTCAAAAAATTGGAAAACTTCAAAAATTGGAAATCAGAAAAATCGGAAAAAGTCAAAAAATTGGAAATCAGAAAAATTAGGAAAATAAAAAAATGGAAAATGGAAAATCAAAAAATCGAGCGGCGGCGGACGACAGCGGTCCGACGAGTTCGGAGAATTTCGGGCATTTCGATCGTTTTTGACATTTTTCGAGTATCGACGCCTCTTCTTTGACTTTCGTATAATACTGGAGACACGATTGCAACCTCTTTTATTATATTAAATCCATTTTTGAATAAAATAATTTTTTTATAGTTTTCGTTTGAAAAATAAGATAGAAAGAGGAAAAATGGATGACTTTGGGAGTAATAAAATTGAGATAAATTTGAATTGAAATATTATTGAAATGATGATTCTTTCTTGAGGCCTTTATTGGCGATATATGATTCATACTCATAACCAATTTTTGATGGATAATTATTTAAATAACTTTGGTTAATTTATACTTGTTTGAGTGATTTATACTTGTATTTTCATGTATTGAGTTGTAACCCTCTCTTATGGAGTTTTCAGAGATGTTTTATTCAGACTTATGATATATTTTCTTTTATCTTCCGATGTGAATTTTGTTGTTGCATGTTTATGTATGAGAGTTTTGATGAAGTAATACCCTATGCATGTATTTTTTATTAAAAATAAAGTCTAAGGTTTAGGGTGTGTTACACCTCCAACTTCTATACTCGTCATTGAAGTCCTACTCGTCACTGGACCGAAGTCCTACTCGTCATTGTACCAAAGTCCTACTCGTCACTGGACCAAAGTCCTCCCTAGCTCCAATATACACATGCAATTCTCACCCAGACTTCCAACTTCTATATTCGTCACTGGTTCCTTTCGAACCTAAAATACACCATCAACAATTATTGTCGTTTTATGGTCACGTCATTGGTTCCATCGAACCTAATTATATCAACATCAACAATTCTTCCTCGTCGGGCTTTCGTCACTTAACTTAATCATAACCACTCAAACACTTTTCTCATCAATCCTTACCAAACAACAATAAACAAATCAGAAAATAAAAAACTGGTCAAAAAATAGAGTCAAACGTCCATAAAAAGTCAACACATGGATGACGGTCAGTGTCTCGTAGGCATGACATTCGTAACCCTCCCTATTCGCCCGCTCGTCACGCGCTGATGATTAAACAATGGGGCTCGTTGTGAAGTGCTGGTGGTCGAACCGTCACTTCGCTGATGCACATCAGCTCGTCCAAGCTGATCTTCTTCCCTAGTGCGACGTTGGATGAACCGTCACCTAGGATGACACCCATCACCACTGAGCAGAATGCGAAAATTTTCATTTTCACCATTGCAACACTTTCAGATCTCAACTTTTGAGTCCTGTACAACCCCACATGCATAATAATCATCATACACGGTTCATATAATATTTAACACACCAAAAACACATAGAATTAACACATATATCACTAATTAACCATGAAATCATCATCATACTCATCAAAACATCACATACATCCATGAACATCAAAAATCCAAATTAACCATATAGATTAATAGAATTCGCATCATGGAATCCCCACTATCCCCTATGCTTAGATACCAATATATCGAATAATCCACCCTTACCTCGATTATGCATAAAAACTTGAAACTTTGAAGACTTTGGATATGGAGATTATTCTCCTTCACTTTCTATGATAGGGTTTGCTCTCTCCTCTTCTTACTCTTTATTTCATCAAAATTCTATGTACTCTCACTTTTCTCTTTTATTTAAATAAAACCTAATTTATTTCATTTTAATAATTTTTACTAATTACATTCATTCTCACCAACTCTACTCACCGTCCTATATTTAATTAAATTCTAATTTATTGTCCAAAACCACAATTTCCCACATTCTCCAATAATTTAAATATTAAAATATAATTAATTTCTCCAAATCCTCATTAACCTAAATAATAATAATTAAATAAAACACACTCCAAAATCTCAAAATAAAATTAAAAATATTAGAATAAAAGCCACATAGTTACAAGAAACTCGGGGATCTAGTCAGTAGCGATACTTGGGACAAGTTTTGAAGCATAATGTACTATTGGAGACCATCATTTTAGTAGTCAAAGCTGTTGGAATCGAAGTGTGGTTTTGTGCTGGATTTTTCGTTTCGCTGCAGAAGTGCGTATGGATTCTTTGATTTTCCTTCTTGCTGTTTTGATCAGGCCATGAGGCTACTTTGTCTGGACTTGTCTTTGGTGATGTTTTGCTTTCTAAAATTGTCATTACTGATGTTAGTGGCACCCTACAATATTGTTGGTTATTACGGTAATGTCGGAAATGCTTTTGTTATGGTTGTTTTATTGTGTCTAGGGGTGCAAAATAAATGTTGCAGCATGGCAGTCTGTTTGGTTTTGACTCTATGTTTTTAGCACACCTTGTGCTTTGTTAATGAATTCATTTTTGGCTTTTCCATAAAAAAAAAGACAAAAATAAAATATTTGGAGTTTGGAGTTTGACTCTATGTGAATGAATAATGAATAAATCGTGTCTATATATTTTTCATTCAATAGATTTCACCTATTCTATCACGGTATCAATAGTGTATAATTCAGAAGATTTATCCTCTTTTTTCATTGAGCTTCATCACATCTTCAATAATGGCATATCTGTAGAACAGATGCAACAAAATTAATAACATAACTGCCGTGCCATTCTCAGTATTAAAAAAATTGGTTTAGCAGCTATATCTAGTAAAAGTAAATTGCAATAGGATATCTCAACACCTCAATACAATCTTTTCATGCTCAACTTAATATACTATACTTGGTGTATTGAAATCTGCGTACGTATTTATAGAAATATCACAATAACCATTTTCATGTTTTTTCATGTATTAATGATTCTATATTTGTTAATAATTAAATTTTTATAATTGTCATTAATTAACTTATATTTATTTACAAAATAATGTAATATACTATTAAGATATATCATATCGAATAAGTAATTTAAGTTTGTTGAGAACGTATCAAGTGTGAGTAGTGTGGATAATAATGTCACATTCGTTGGTAATACGGAGACTTGAATATTTATAAATGAGAGAATTCACTCACCTATCACCTTAAGGTTTTTGATGAATATGTGGTGTGTCTCTCACAAAGATATTACTCTAGAAAATAAGTCTCACAATGTTCAATGCTCCATAGTGAAAATTTTCCCAATAAAATTTTGATCATGGCTCATTTGATGGAAGCTCATGGGGGAAGAAAAGGATTTATTTACTTTGATGGCAATTATGTTATGTTTTTTTTCCTTAAGGAAACATTTGCAAAAGCGAAAAAGATTATGGGATTGTTATGAAAGGAATTTAATCGGAGAAGTGCATTTTCAGAGAATTATTTACACAGATAATGTGGCTTGTATTGAAAATATAAGGATGGATAAGGTTCTTTTCATAAACTATGTGAGATGTTGAAAGGTATTAGTGGATTAGTTCCTACTCGACATGTGTGTATTGAGGAGTCAGTGACCTTGTTTTTACACATATTGTCTCATTATGTTAAGAATATAATAATTAGAAGACAATTTATTAGGTCTGATAATATTAAAAATATAATGATTAGAAGACAATTTATTAGGTCATGTGAAATGATTAGTAGGCATTTCATGAATGTTTTATCACCAAAGATAATAATTTTTGTGATTGTTTTTTCACTATGGACACTCATGAAATGAGGAAGGAGTTTGTGAAAATTGTTTTAAGTAACAATAGTTCTTAGAAAAGTTTAGAATTTTAATGCTTTTTGAATTTAGTAGAATAAACTCATGTGAACATTCTCTGTATTGGTTCTATCTGTTTTAGATTCTCTTAATGCTTCATTCTGTTTTTGATTTTTTTCAATTTATTTCTATAATTATGTGAATAAGTTTCTACTAGTGTGTCATTTGTTATTTATTTTTTCAACTTAGTTTCTATACTTATGTGTTTTTGTTTCTGCTAGTGTATACATTTTTCTTAAAAACTTGAACAAATTTAGAGACAAACCCGAAGTTGCGAGATTCATAGGCGTACTTGGAATATGCATCTTGCTGTTTCTCAATGTGAGATTCAAATTTTGGTGTTGTAGTTTGAAGGTAACTCTTATTAAAAGAACTATTAATTTTTATGATGTTTAGAACTGATTGAGTATTTCTAATGATCAAAATACTAAGTTTATTTTCACGGTCTTTTATTGGGTGCTGATCATGTTGAGATGAAAACAGTTTTAATAAACCCTTTATCCCGTGTTATATTATAAAAACAATACTAGGAATGAAGCAAGAGCAGAAGGGAAATAATAATTGACTAAATAAAAATTGCCATAGATTATGAAAAGTGAAACTCCAGACTCTAGTCCTTGTTGAGTTCTATGCAAGCTACTATTTGATCTATTAGCTAACATCAGTAGAACAAATAACTTTTTCCTCCAAAATTTACAACAATCTCAAGAGGCGTATGAGATACAACTTAATCTTTAAATTGATGAGAGTTTGATTTGCATGGCACCATGGTGAAAAAGATTTCTCAAAATATCACTATTTAAAATCAATTTTTCAATCTGCCATCATTTTTGTCATTTTGTGAAAATATTTTAATATTTTTCAGGGTACTCCATCCAAGATGGCGGACGTCCCCAGAGGTCCAGTTAAGGTGCGCCATCTGGGATGGAGTATGTATTACTTTATTTTTTTATATTTAATTTCAGATTTAATTTAAAATAATTAAAATAATTATTTAATATTAAAAATTAATTAAAATATTATATTTAATAAAAAATAAAATATTTTTTTAAAAAAAAAATAAATACTTTGATATATAATATTTTTCATAATTATTTAATATTAATTAGTTATATTACTTTTTATATAATCTTTGTAATAAATATATTATACTAATTAAAAATTAATATTTATAATAATTAATTAATTAATTTTTCAAAATTATATAACTTTTTTTGTAATATTTGTTATAAATATTTAATATTACATAATATTTCAAAATTAATTTTAAGAAAGAAAACTTAAAATTTTTTTTAACAAATTAAATTAGTTGTTACATAATATTTTTAATAAAAATGAAAAATTAATGATACTTACAATAAATTTATTAAAAATAAATTTATTAATAGATGATTACATATTAATTTTAGTAAACTTTAAAAACTAAATAAAAAATATAATTTCATATAATATTAATTAAAAACGATAATTACAATGTTTACTTTCTTAATATTTTTTAACTATAATTACAAAGAAAAATAGATTAAAAAGAAATTAATTGCGACGTTGATTAGGATCTTCATCGACGAAATGACTACCAGTTCCACATCTTGCACGTACTCGAACGCGGTGACCACGACCTAATGGTTGTGTTGAGGTAGGTATAGTAGGGGCAGTAGTTGTGGACGGATTAATAGTGGTTTGAAGAATGGGTGGTTGCTCACTAAATTTCGAATGCCTCAAAATTCTCAAAATCCATACTAGGAGAAAAGTTATTTAATATTTGTGTGAATGAGGTTGGGTTTGGGTTTGAAGGTTATATGGTTGCGATGTAATAGTCGTTCACATCGGTGGTTGTTGATTGTTGATGTGTAGTAGAGTAATCAAAGTTAGATGGTGGGATGGATGTGTAGTTATGTGGGGGGCGTAGGTATGGTTGTTGTTGGGTTTGAGAAGTGTAGTGTATTGGGTTTTGTGGTGTTTGGTATGGGTAGTTAGTAAGTGTTTATTGTGTTAGTGTGTGAAAGTTTGGTTGTTGGTATGAAGTGTGTTGTGTTTGGGTTTGGTAGTTTGGTTGATGGTATTGGGTGTTTTGTGTTTGTTGTTGGTAGGGTTGTGTATATTGACTATGTGGTTCATATTGGGTGGAAGTTGAAGTTTGTGTATAATATTGGTTGGGAGGGATTCTTGTTCGGGGGTTTGTTAATTGTGGTCGCGGTGCAGTCGACATTTGTGATGTGTAACAATGCTGACGAGGGTCAATAAGTAGTTGCTCAATTGACGCGTATTGTAATGGAAGATGTCGTAGCCAATTAATATATTCTTCGGTTGGCTTCATTTCTCCCTGAAACGTTACCCCAGTCAAACACAGTCGGTGTCTGTTTTCCCAAAGTTGTTGTTCGTTTCTATTCAACGTTGTGTAACTATAATTCCATGACTCTTGCATAGTCATGGTATGTTCTTCTTGTAGGCATTTAGGTGGATTGGATATGTCTTGATAATACCCAAATTGCAATGTTACCCTATCTGATTGATGCATTTCAACGATCCAAAAGCACAAGATTGGTGTTGTTGCGCTCCAAATCAAATGATCATCATTCTCCAAGGGGGGTATCCAAGATATGGCCTCCATATAAACTATGATTGTATTAAAAAAAACACATAAGTTTACCATTTATTGTTTGAGTGACATGTAATAAAAAAAAACTAGTCAAACCAAAATTACGTTTGTTGACGACATGTGATCGAACATGACACGATACCCATCAAGGTAATGACGAGGATTTCTAGAGCAATTTTTTTTCTTGTTGGTCGAAGCCCATCTAAAAAGTAGAGCAACATTATATTGAAAGATTAACATATTATATGACACAGAGAACAGAAATGTAAAACAATGGATTTGCATGGAAATATTAAGACTTACATTGATGCATATGGATGACTTGGAACTGCAGAACTAATTGGTGCTATAAATGGGAATCGTGTAAATCCCCATGTTTGTAGCAGAATAACACACACCCCCTCATACCATTAACATCAACGTCAACTGCTTTGCACATTTCCATATATAGATATGCTAACACAGCTGATCCCCAACTATATTCACCACACTGACGTAAATCATGAACAAATGGCATTCACATACTATGTACATCTTTTGCCAATTTATCAGGGAATAAAGTTAGGGAGATGCACAATATAATATAAATTCTTGTGTATATAATGAGTTCGTCATGGGAGGTATTTTCAGATATTTGAGTTTCTTCTAGTATTTGTTTTAACCAAGAGATACGAACACGTCTACCTTTAATGTGATTTTCTGGAGGTTGACGGCCCAAAAACGTGGTCCATGCACTTGCACTAATCTCGGATGGTCCTACGACGGCTCTACCATTGACGCGTAGACCCAAAAGCATACTTACGTCTTCTAAAGTTATAGTGCACTCACCGGTTGGGAAGTGAAAAGTATGTGTTTCGGGTCTCCATCGTTCAAGTAGAGCATATATGAAACTTGTATCAATAACTATATCCTTCAGTTTTACGATGTTTGCAAAACCAGAGGTATCCAAAAAAGGTTGAATATAATGTGGGGCATCAATTAACTTATGGTTTCGGGTTCTAAAAGCTCTTTCAGGTTCCACCTGATACATGTAGCGAAAACAATAAACAAAATAACACATACATAATATATATTTATTTGTAAAAAAAATAACAAAGCAAATGTTAAACAATTATCAAAATAATAAGTATCACTTACTAATGCTTGAATGTTATCATTAGTTCCCTTATGTTTATCACCCATCCAAAAAAAAAGGAGTTTGAGACATATTGAGATTTGTGGTAAAAATGATAGAAGCTTGAGTTGTGGTAAAAATGAAATGATGATAAAGAAGTGAGTTATGGTAAAAATGAAATCATGGAGGAGTATTTATAGATATATTTTCATGACGTGTTCTAGTTATCACTTTTACATAATGATACAATTTCATCTGCTGTTCTACGAAGACTAACATACAACTCTAATGGCCCTAAGTTAATGAAATTTAAATAATTGTCAAATATTTCACGTACATCTTCATCATTACAAATTCGAATTTCTTCATACAGCAGCATGCCATTTGAATTGATGTATGGTTTTCGATAGCGCGGAGCAACAATTTCTCTCTCAAATTCGGTAACATGAAGTATCTGAGTTTGGATGTCGTTAAAACCAAAGTTTTCCATTAATCTGATTGATATTGGATCAGAAATAGTATTGCAAGAATCAACTTTTTTAGATGATATTGGCTTAATAATGTATATTAGACCAATTAAGAGAGTCGTGTGGGTAGCTTATGCGTTTGAATTGCTCAGGTCTGGATTTTATACTGTGTTTGATAAGACCAAACATGCAGTATATATACAACTTTCAAGATGGTGGACAAAAATAGTAGCCTTTCAGAATTTTTTAGGTGTACTCCAACCAAGATGGCGGTCCCCAACCTTGCAAATTTTCACGCGCCAAGGTCCTCCAACCAAGACGGCGGACCCCAACGCCACATGTTTTCACGTACGGACCCCTGCGCTCTTCCTGCACGCGCGCGCCTTCCCAAACGGCGGACCCCAACGCTATACGAAATCCCACGTGCTTGACCCTTCATCTCAAACGGCGGGGCCCTTCTACCTTTGTAGAGGTAGTTGAGGTCCTCCATCTCAAATGGTGGACGTCTTCTGCATGGCTACAGTGTACAATTCCAGACAGCCCTTGTATATAATTGAGCCTTTAACTTTCAAATTAAATCATACACACAATGGCTCAAAACCATATCACAGTTCAAATCCATTATAATAGAAGTATTTTTCCAGATGTTAATATCGGAGTCATATTTCAAAACACAAACGTACAGCAACTCAAAATACACCTCAGATCCAATTACACGCGTCTAAAAGAAAGACTCGAAAACAAGCTCCAACAACAGATAACTGATATTTATTATTGATATCCATGTTTTAAGGACGGTGTTAACAGCGTGACTCATACAACAACGAAAATAGAAAACGAAAATGATGTCGGGTTAATGTTCCAGTGCCATTCGACGTATAATTTGTCAGATGTGATTGAGTTATACGTATGCTTAGTAGACAACGATGAGGGTGATTAAGTAACGTATCCAACGCAAACTTCTCAATCTCATCAATATCAAATGAGTCAAGAGACTATACTGTCGTTGACACCAGTTCCAGATGAGGATGTCAGAAATGATAGTGACTATGTAGAAGCGCGGTACGTAGATACGCATAATCTTTTCAGTGGAGAAAGTGATAACTCTAACAACGATATCCCCGTGGTGCATCAAGATCAAGTGCAAGATCTGTACAATCCACCACTACACATGAGAAATCCCACATACTCACTTGACGAAGATGCATCAATTTTTGAAACCATGGAGCCACTTCAGATAGAGGGGGGGTTGCTTGGCATGGAATTTAATAGCAAAGAGGGATGTGTATTCGCCATTCGCCAATTTCACATCAGAAACTGTCTTGATTATTCCGTTTATAAGTATGATTCTAAACGACTCATAATCAAGTGTGTTAACGAAGAATGCGCCTTCAAATGCAGAGCATATGTGGGGAAGGGGAGTGGTAAGTGGGTGATCACTAAGGTTAGCGGCCCGCACACATGCATGTCTTCCACAATGTCTCAAGATCATAGAAAACTTGCCTCTAATCTAATATGTAACAATATCAAGTCTCTAATCAACAGTGATGCCTCACTGAAAGTGAAACACATCATCGCTCATATTCGGGAGACATTCAACTACACAATCTCTTACAAAAAGGCGTGTATTTCAAAGAATAAGGCTATCGCTGCTATTTATGGAAACTGGGAGACTTCATACAACGACCTGCCGCAATGGTTGCTGGTCATGAAAACATTTCTACCAGGTACTATAATAGAACTCGAGACCCTTCCTATATTTTCAAATGAAGGGACTCAAATCAGTAGTGCTAGAGTTTTTCACCGTCTTTTTTGGGCTTTCCAACCATGCATCAAGGTTTTTGCATTCTGCAAACCGGTGGTTCAAGTAGATGGCACATGGTTATATGGAAAGTACAGGGGAACTTTGTTAATGGCTGTGGCACAAGACAGAAATAGGAACATATTTCCAATAGCTTTTGCATTGGTAGAGGGGTGAAACTGGAGAAGCATGGAGTTTTTTCTTGAGAAATCTTAGAATGCATGTCACACCACAACCCAACCTATGTTTGATATCAGATCGACATGAGTCAATAAAGAGTGCCTATAATAACCCGAATAATGGATGGCAACACCCTCCCTCCTCACACGTCTATTGCATCAGACATATAGCGCAAAACTTCATGAGGGAATTCAGAGACAAGGAACTTCGAAAAAAAATTTAACATGGGTATCTTCCAAAACATATCTTTGTTACCATATCTAACATTAACTTCTACATACTAATTTAGTTTTCATTTTCATTTTCAGGGTATGCATTAAATGAGGCAACATATGAATACTACAGGGGAGAGATACGTAAGGTTAACATAGAAGCGTTAGAATGGGTAGACAATATTCCAAGAGAAAAATGGACGAGATCATTCGATGGAGGGAAATGTTGGGGTCATATGACTACCAACCTTGCAGAATCAATGAACTCAGTTTTAAAATCCACACGCAGCCTACCTATTACCGCTTTGGTAAAATCAACATATTATCGATTGGGCACACTGTTTGGGAAAAGAGGACATGATTGGACTAAAATGTTGGGTTCTGGCCAACTGTTCACTGAAAACTGCATGAAGGGAATTGAGGAGGAAGTAATCAAATCAAATAGCCACACGGTTATGCAATTTGATCATGAGAGGTTTTGCTTCCTGGTCAAGGAAACTTTTTATCATAGTGACGGCAGACCGACTACCCATTACAACGTCGACCTTCAGAATCTTACGTGTGAGTGTGGAAGATTCCAAACGTTTCATGTCCCTTGCTCACATGTTATTGCAGCGTGTTCAAGCATAAGACAAGATTATTCTGCGCATATTGCTAACGTGTTCAAAGTTGTAAATGTATTTAAGGTCTACGAGGAAAGTTTCCTCGGGATCCCGACCGAAACAAGTTGGCCACAATATGAAGGTGACATGTTAGGCCACAACGACTGCATGCGGAGAAACAAGAAAGGTCGCCCAAATAGTTGTCGGATTAGAACTGAAATGGACAACGTTGAAAAAGAAAAAAGGAGGTGTGGTATTTGTCGAGAAATAGGACATATGCGTGTAGCGGGGTATTCGTTACCTTTAGATTTATTGACTAAATCAAAAGTAAACATACACGTCGAGTCGCCACCGCACTTTTATTTGTCCAAAGGAAAGGTTAAAAAGCGAACAAAAACCAAGTAAGAAGTTTTATCAAATCAAAAACTAATAAAAATGTCAGAGATCTGGGTAAGGGGGTTGGTTATGAAATGGGTAGGTTTTAAGCACCCAAAACATCCTTAGTACTCTAAGGGAGCCCTTTTTGCAAAGTGTGTATTGTAGGTTGGTATTTGTGAAAAGATTTGTGCAAACAAGATTGGAGGGATGAGAAAAGAATATACATATTTACAATTTTTGTTGTTTGAATGGATGAACCCATTGCCTACGTACCATCACAAAGGTAGGATCAAAACCTCCTAGTTCGGGGTAAAAATCTTGAAAGATTGATGAATTGATTTGATCAAAAGCCTTAAGGTCTTTTGTTATCAAAGGGAGAAAACTCAACCTAAACCAACAATCCACCATGTGAGGAGAGCTTCAACATACTAGTGAGGGATCCACCCTATAATAAGTATGGAAGACTTATAGTCCAATCATTAAGGATAAGTCGAGGTTTACATCAACCACTATGATAACTCAAACCTATGACTAATGTTTATGAAAAAAGGTTTTAACAAAGATGGCCATCGGAACCACAAAAATCACTTGAAGTGAGTTGTACTTACAAGTTAGAAGTATTCACAAAATGAGGTCAAAGTTGAATTAAGGTTCATTTACAATAAGTATCAATGAAAAAAGGTTTTGAAATGTCAAAGGCATAAAGCCTAGATTTCTAATTTGAAAATGATGTCAAAGTTTGCACAAAATGAGTTTGGCTTGGGTTAGAGTGGAGAGAAGAAGAGAATGGCTAGTCCTAAACATGCACAGATAAGAGAAGAGATAAAACCCTTGGAGTTCCTTTTCTTGAAATCATAAAGATGATTCAAGATGCTCCTTTCCTTTGGACTTAGCAATTAACTCAAGCAATCAATCAAATATTATATTCAAGCTCCTAGGATCTCCGTTTGGCTTGTCTCTCATAACTTGGCTATTCATGACAATGGTCCTTCTTACTATCTCAAGATGGAATCCCTATCACACAAGAACAAACAACAAAAAGTCCACAACACAATAAGAGGAATGGACAAAGAATGAGTTTAGATTAGGGGTCCTTTGAAGTCAACTTTGAGATTTAGCATTCTAAAGGCATGAGGCCTAGTTGCTCTTTAACAAATTTAGCATTCTAAAGGCATGAGGCCTAGTTGCTCTTGGACTCCTTTAAGCATAGGTAAGGTCCTAATTCTAAGTCCTTTCTCCTTTTTGCATTGGGTTCACACAAACAAAGACAAAACAATCACAAAGCAACAATATATTTATATACAATAATGAGCTCAAATGAGCAAAAGGAAAATGACATAAACATAAAATATATGCTCAAGTGAGCAAAGGGAAAAGCAGTATGAATAAATGAGCAAGAAAGTAAATTGCATTAAAGTAAATTGCAAGAAATTAAATGCTTGAATTAAAGTTAGTAGTTAGTAGTTAATGTTAGTGTGTCATAAGACAATTTAGCGCTATGTTAAGCAATCGTAAGTGGACTAATGTAGTAGTCACGCCTATCTGAGGTCGGTCAATAAAACTATATGCAAATAAACACAAGTTAGAGATCATGACTAGTAAGCCAAGCTCCTACAACTTGCCATGCCAAAAGAAAAGAAGAAAAGCCTTGTATTTATTTTAGGTTTTTTGCTTGACCAAGAAGCAACCTATCTTGGACACAAAGCAACTCACTTGATCTTTGATCAAGTTGAATATTATTTGGATCAAAGAAGGTTAAGCTTCTCATATGTCAAGACCAACCACAAATCATTAACTCATTCACCAAAATAAAAAGAAGAAGAAAAGAGATGAAGATGAAATGAACAAAATGAGAATTCAAATGACATAATCAAAACACAATGATCAAATGTGAATAAAATCATCATCAACCAATGTAAAACAAAAGAGAAATGAAGATTAGAAGTTAACAAGTCAAATATATTTTTTTGGTATTTTTGAAATTAAAATAAATGCAAAATTAAAATGGACAAAATATGGTCAAACTTCAAATTCAATTCAAATCAACTTCAACAAGTCCAATTGAATCACCATAAGTCTAACATGGTCAAACAAGGTTTGACAAATTTTCTCAACAATTTTTGAAAACAGAAACTATTTAAAATCAATTAAAAACAATAAAATATAACACAAATGAATTAAAATCTCAAATCAATTAAGAAATTGATGAGAATATTTTTCATAGACTTATCATGATCCATATGTGTTAAGAAAATATTTTTGGAATTTTTGGATATCAAAAAGTATTTAAAATGAATTAAAAACTGTTAAAAACAAAAAAAATCACAAAAAATATTAAATGAAGTCATAAAAATAATTAAAAATCAGATTATGAAACTAGATTTTTCAAGAAAATTTTTACCATTGATCTCATATTTTTGTGACTCCAAATAAAATAGTTATGACTTTTTGAAAATAAAAGAAATTAAAACAGAAATAATAAAATAGCAAAAATGCGCGCCCCTTGGATCAGCTTCATTAAATGACGTGGCTACATCCAATGGCTCAGAGGTGATGGTGTACCATGATCCTTAGTCCAACGCGCCACAAATGGAATTAAAAAAGGTCAAACAAATAAAAGGCTGTGATTAAAACGTTGGAGCCAGATCTGAGGGACAGGATGCTCCCACGTGGGGATGGTGGTGGAAACCACCATCTTCTCCGGTGGACCAACCAACTTCGGCCACCAGTTGCAGGTTTTTGAACCTTAACCAAGATACACGAGTCAGGTACCAAAATGAAGCTGGGGTGATGTACATCACCCCTGTAACCTTGGATTGTCCTCAAGATTTCTATCAAGTGAGAAAACTGAGCTTGAAATTCAAGGTGTGCAAACTGAAATGCTTCAAAACATGAAATCAAGACCACCACTGGCCTGCCTCTTGCTCGAGGACTTCAGAAAACAGTTTAACACAAGCAATTCACATTGTATAGTGATCGCGACTTTATGAGTCGAATTTAGGGTACAAACTGCAAGTGCACAGTTCTATCGCGTAGTTTTAAAAGATATCGATCCCACAGGGACTTATGAATCGATATACCGTTATCTAAGGTTACTTCGTAAAGCTAAGGTGAATAATGTTTGATTGTTTGGGGGAAAGCTAAAAACTAAACTAAGATCTAGATTAAATATTAATAAAGCGGATATCGGTATGTAGTTCGTCGTAATTAGGGAATCAATCCTTTGTCGGTCTCTTGGTTTTAAAATAAATCTTTTCAGTTGACTTTATTGATTAAAAGTTTTATCTCAAACTCTCGCTCTGTTGAATAAACCATGATTTTATGTTAATGTAGCTGTCACTTATAATTAAGCCAAAAAACCATTTTTTGAAAGCAATACAGTCCATAGAAACTCTTTTCAAGAAAACACTGACCGTTTAAACACCCTTATCTCAAACTCTCGCTCTGTTGACTTAGGTTATATAATTAAATTCGAATGCTTAACTCTCGTCCTCACATTCAATCTTTAAAAATACTTTTTGGAAAAGATCGGAATTTAATTAACTCTAAAACTTGCTCTCGCCCTGATCTAGAATTAATGTCTAATTTACACTGTCCAGTTAAAACCTCAAACTCTCGCTCTATTGATTTTAACTTCTTTATGTTATTTACTTTCGTAAAAACCTTTGTTATTAAACCTGTAAATTGAGACCGTAAAAAGAGTGATTTTAATTTTAAACTTAATTTAACCGACTTAGTCTTGATTCCTTATTCCGCTTACTTTACATACCGATATCTAAGCGAATTAGCCAGACATGCTAAACAAACTAAAATACTTATCATGCATAAACAGACTCATCCCAGGCAGATAATATAAATAAATAATAAAACAAAGCATTAAATAATAATTAAAGAACCTGAATGAGTTAAACAATAGTCTTGAACACTCCACCACAAGCCGGTAGGATTTGTTCTTGGATTCTTCAATTAAACAACAAATTAATACGAAGGAAATAAAGCTAGATTCTAACGTAAGGTTAGATCCGGTAAAAAGGTGCACAATAGTTTCCGGTGTAGAAACTATTGTGCGAAAAGAATTAACTAAATGCTAAAAAGGAAAAAGGAAAATAGAAATTGCAAGGGAGATAGTGTAGAACTCGTAAAAATAATAAAGAAACAATACTACTTAAGTTGCTGGAAAAGAAAATGTGCAAAAGCGAAAACGGCAAAGGAAAAAATGTGGAAAAGCTTCGGAACCCTTTTTGGTTTTGCAAGTGGCTATTTATATATGCTTGAGTAACCGCTTCCGCTGCCAAAAAGGTCTTCAACGTGCATAAAAGCATGGCGTGGATATAGGGCTCAACACTCCCTCAACGCTCAACGTCTCTGAGGCGTTCCTTGCGCCAAAAATGTAGGGGAATGGTGTGACGTTCGTCACACCATGTGTGACGTCCGTCACAGGAGGGTGCAAGGCGTGACGCTCGTCACGCCCTCTGTGACGTCCGTCACATGCACGGCACCTGCGTTTTGTGCTTTGGGCTGGGCTTTGACATTTGGTTCATTTTCTCTCCTTTTTGCACCTCCTTTTCTTCCATTTTTACTTGTGCTTCAAAATAAGCCACCTGAGACAAATAGGGAGAAAATACCGCGTAATATCTAATAAAATGAAGTGAACTGAAATAAATAATAATAAAATTTAATTGAATTAAGTCCCAAAATATGATATAATTTCGTGTTATCAAACTCCCCCATACTTAGATCTTTGCTTGTCCTCAAGCAAAATTCAGTATAGAACTCGTTAAAGGTTTTAGCCAGGTAAAATTTCAAAACATACATCAATTCGTAATAGGTTGCAAGTGGATTTAGTTTAGACGCAACTTGAGTTTAATCTTGGCATCAACAACCACCGTCACAACCTAGATAACCCTGCCTTATGCAAATCAGTTCAAGTACACTATGATAGCTATCCTGGTTCCTTTACTCTTATTTCACCCGTTTTCATTCTAGCGAAATCACATTAAGCCCTTTATCTTTTCGCGCACATAGTGGAGCAACCGGTTAGTGATTATGATCCCCTTTTAGCTAGAAGTTCTGGTACATAAGTCGGATAACTTCGTTATTCATCCCATTGCAAATTGCGGGGGATCGAACTGTAGTTCGCCCTACCAAGTTCAGTACCAGAAACCTGCTGAACCAACTTGTAATGGATCTTTCATATTATGTTTTTTTGTATGATCTGCAACCTTTAGATTAAATGATCTGGTAAGGATCACCTAACTTAATTAGTGCATTTCCTGATATATATATATATTTTTTATGTTACTTTGGGAATCATTCACTTATATTCATCGGCTCTCCACGTAGTTTGCTATTAAGATGGTGCTGACTTCTCGTATAAACTACTCGGGGTTACTATAAAACTAAAAGTTCAAGGGATTGGTATAATAGGTACTTACCCTGATCTAACATGTTGAGGTTCGTTTAGAGTGTTTGGCGGTAGTAGTCTTTGTCTTGATTCGTCTCAAGATCGATAAGATGAGCAACCTTTATACTTATTGGGTGTTGAATTTTTGTTGTGGCTCATGAAAATTTGAGGGAATAGATAATAGAAATTTGTTCACACTCGGGACTTAACTTAGAATAATAGATTTTTTTTTTTTTAATAATAATAATTAAAATAGCAATGAGAAGAAAGGTACATACTTGAAGAAATGGAAATAGAAAGAACATGGTTTCCCCCCCATACTTAAATTAAACATTGTCCCCCAATGTGTTAAGGAAATGAAATACAATATGGAAAGGAAAAAAGAAACTACAACTAAGGCTGCCTTCCGCCTCTGGTTCTTGGGCCAGGTGATCTCTGACGTAAGTCTAAGTTGTCGAACCTGCTGAACAACTCAGTAAACCGCTGGTCGGTTATGGCATTCCTAGCATCCTGTTGTTGTTGCATTTGACGCATCATTTGCATCATCTCGACATTCTGTGCCTGCATACCATCAATAGCATCCATGATGTCGTCGTTGGTTGCAGGCCTTCTTCGTCGACGACGTTGGGAGGATGGGCCAGTTGCATTACCAGAAGGATTGAGCGGGACTGAATGTTGTGTAGGAGGATGATCACCTTGCTCCATATCGTCAAACTCGTCTGTGGGCGGGTTTGTTTGTGAAGGCTCGGTGGCTTCGGGAGCGTTTAAATCATAGAGGTGGCGGTCGGGGTTTGTGACATCAGTTAGGGCGATATTTGGTAGAACAACGCTTGGGACTGCCTGGTTGTTCACCATAAGATAATATCCTCCGCCTACTTTGTTCTTAATCAGGCGGCTGGATCGACAGTAGCTGATATCCATAGATAGGGGAGGTAGAGATTCTAAAGTTTGGAGTTTATCCCCTAGGTTTAGGCCAAGTGCTATGGTGGTGATTAATCCACCAATTATAAAAGGTTGCCGGCCTCTAGCACATAAGGTGCGGATATGATGAAATAGAAAGGAGGCGGCGTTTACCTTAGTATCCGGTTCGAAGACGCATTGGAGGAAGAATAGCTCCTTTGAGTTGACCTTGCTGTTGTTTGGTCTTCCAAAAACTGTGTTTTGCAGGATGCGGATAAAGTACCGGATAGTTGGGTTATGTATATGGGAAAGAAGGAGCTCTTCCCAGTTGTAGGCATCTATACCGGAAATTTTCTTGAAAAGGTCGAAAATGTCAACTGTGTTCCAGTTTGAGTTTGGAGGGATTCTGGGGTGTACCTGACCTTCTATGGGAAATTGTAGCATGGTACTCAATTGGTTTTGGGTTAAGGAGTACTCGGTGTTAAACATACGGAACGTTACGGTACCGGTTAAAAATTCGTCTTCACCGGCGGGAGTGGTGTAGTCGTATGAACTTAAGAATTCTAAGGTTAGGGATGGGTAGGTGGGTTGATTATGAGTGCAAAGGAAGGTTAAGTCGGCTAGGCGGAGCATCCATTCGATACCTTGGAGTAATCCTAATTGTTGTAAACAAGTTAAATCGGGATACCTGGTGGAAACGACGCCTCGCTGTTGGAAACGCTCGAATTGCTCCCTTTGATAATTTTCATCTTCGGATCGGAAGATGATATTTCCGAAATTCTGATTTCCTGCCATTGTGATGAATGAATTTTGAAGGAGTGATTTGGAAAGAAAAGAAATTTATTCGATAGGAGAGAATGGTTTGTGGTGAATGAAGGAAGGTTTGGTGGGTATTTATAGGAAAAGAATTTGGAAGTTGGAAAGGAGGTGGTTGAAAAGTGAATGAATGTGGGTAAATGTGAATAAATGGGGAAGGTAAAAAGTTGAAGGGGTGTAACGTTCGTCTCCAACGGCTCCTTAACGTTCACCTAGTCTGAAGGGCGTTACGCTCGTTACAGGGGTGTGACGGTCGTAACAGGCTCTTAGCATGACGCCCGTGACAGAATGTGTGACGCTCGTCACACTGTCTGTTTGGCTAATGTTCAGCTAGCGTCCTTTAGGTAAGTTATTATATATTATTATTTTTTTGGTTGTTTGCTACTGATTGATTTATTCTGCAATTTAATTTCTACTGCATGCTTATTCTACTTTGTATAATAATAAGTCATAGGTAGCAACAGTAGAGAACATAATAGCTATTGCATAATAAAATTAAATAAATAGCTTCAATAAAATGATCATAATGTAATATTGAAAAGAAGAACAAAAGAAATGCGAAAAGGAAACAAATGCGAACATGAATTCAAATAACATTAATGAATAATCTAGCTTAAAACTAAATAACTAAGAAAAACAAATAAATACTATCCATCTGCACGATCTCTGGCCGGAGGAGCAAAAGAGTTAACACGATGTAGCAACTCGTGAAACTGATCTGTCATACTGCTCATGTACCCTAGAACTTCGTGTCTCATGTCAGTAAATTCTTCTCTGAGGGCGTCTTGTTCTGACATCAAAGCTTCAATGGCGGTGTTATAATCAGTTCCGGGCATATGATGCCGGAGGTCGGATACTGCTGATTCTTCGGTCTGAACAGGCTGAGGAGGAGGGTAAATATCATAATAGCCAGATGGTGTCTGAGGGTCAGATTCAGCATAAGGGATCTGGTCATCATAAGTCTCATAGTCATCACAAATCTCATAGTCCTGGATGGATTCAGTGGATCTAGCAGGAGAGGGGGTTTCGTTCAGGTTGTAGAGCCAGTTATTGCGGTTATGAACACTAGTCCTAGGATCGGGCATGGTGAATAGGCAAAGAACTTGGTTATCAATAATAAGCTCAAACTCGTCAGACCCTAGGTTTGCTATAAACATAGTGTTGAAAAGGAAGGGTATACTCATAGTAGTAATGCCACAAAAAGGGCTTAGGTCAAGCATAGGCTGACGTAACCCAATAGCATTACCTATCATAGTTATCAAACCGCCTATTCAGATTGGTGCTCGCTCATCTTGGATAAGGTGGTCCAAATTAGCTAACATAAAAGTGGCACCGTTTACTGGACGGTTCTGGGAAGCACAAAATATGATGAAGAGTTCATCACGTGAAACTGAAGTACTGTTTGGCTTCTTCCCAAATAAAGTGTGGGTCAGGATCTTATGGAAATAGCGAAAGGCCGGGTTGTGTATGTTTCCAGAGAGAAACTCATGTTCCTCGGGCTCGTCATTTCCAGTCAACTTACCCCAAAAGTGTTCAAGTTCTCTATATTCAAAAAGTTCTTCCTGGCTTACTGTGAATGTGTCAAAGGAGGTAGGAAAACCCAAAAGGTTGGTAAAGTCTCTAATATTAAATTGGTACTCCATGTTGAACATTCTGAACTGGATAAAACCTCTGCTAATTCCTTTTCCATGGCTGGGTAGATAGATTAATGAGCTAAGGAATTCTAGTGTGAGTCTCCGGTAGGTGGTGAAATGTCTTAGGATAGGGGATGTCTCCCATCCTATCTGATTCAGCAAATACAGGACACTTTGTCTCAGTCCAAGGGCAGTCATAGCCCAATCATCAGCATATAAACTAGGTAGCATCTCTCTAGTTGCTAGTTCTTCAAACTTTTGTTTCTGAGCCATCCCTCTGAATTTGATACCCATACGATCAATATGTCCCATCTGGTTAGTGTTAGCTAGAGAAAAGAAAACATGAGTTTTAGTCAGGATTTGGCCAAATGCCGAAAGAAGAAAAAAAGTTATTATTAAATTAAAATGAATTAGGAATGAATACTAAACAGAAATTAAAAGAATAATTAAGGAAGAAATAGGAAGATAATAATAATAATATAAGGAAATAATATAATAATTGTGGGTTGTCTCCCACTAAGCGCTTTGTTTAGATGTCGCAAGCTCGACAAAGAAACTGTTAAATATAATCTATTAATCCTGGAGTATTTCGTCTAAGTGTAGGATTTGCGAATCTCCATTGGTTTCCGCATAGTGATAGTGTTTTAGACGTTGCCCGTTTACGGTGAACGGTTCTGTGGATTTGCCTTTAATTTCTATCGCTCCACTGGGAAAGATGTTAGTGATATGAAAAGGACCTGACCATCTGGATCGTAGTTTTCCCGGGAATAACTTTAGTCTAGAGTTAAATAAAAGGACTGCGTCGCCTTGCTTGAAGATTTTCCTTGATATACGCTTGTCATGCCATTGTTTTGTTCTTTCTTTATAGATTCTGGCATTTTCATAGGCGTCTCTTCTGAGTTCCTCTAATTCGTTTATGTCAAGGATTCTCTTTTCACCGGCGGCTTTATAGTTTAGATTCAGATTTCTAATAGCCCAATAGGCTTTATGTTCTAATTCTACCGGGAGGTGGCAGGATTTTCCATATATGAGCTTAAATGGGGTCGTCCCTATGGGGGTTTTATAAGCAGTTCGGTATGCCCACAAAGCTTCTGGTAATTTCAATGACCAATCTTTCCTTGAAGTGGCGACTGTTTTTTCTAGTATTTGCTTGATTTCTCTGTTAGATACTTCCACTTGTCCACTGGTCTGAGGGTGGTAAGGTGTCGCTATCCTATGTCTCACGCCATATTTAAACAATAATTTTTCGAGTACCTTGGATATAAAGTGCGATCCACCATCACTGACTACTATTCTTGGGATGCCAAATCTCGGAAATATTATATTCTTAAAGAGTCTAGTTACTACTCGGGTGTCATTTGTTGGAGAAGCTATAGCTTCGATCCATTTTGATACGTAGTCAACTGCCACGAGTATGTATTTGTTACCGAAAGAGGGTGGAAAAGGTCCCATGAAGTCTATTCCCCACACGTCGAAGATCTCTACTTCCAAAATACCTTTTTGTGGCATCTCGTCACGTCTAGATATGTTTCCTGTGCGTTGACATCTGTCACATTCCTTAATAGCCGCATGTACGTTCTTCCATATAGTTGGCCAATAAAAGCCGGCTTGTAGGATTTTAGAGCAAGTCTTGGATGTACTTGTGTGTCCACCATAAGGAGCGGAGTGGCAGTGTTGGATTATATTTTCCACCTCTTCTTCGGGTATACATCGACGGAAAATACCATCGGGGCCCCTTTTGAAAAGTAAGGGATCATCCCAGTAATAGTGTTTTATATCGTAGAAGAATCGTTTCTTCTGCTGGTAGGATAAGGTAGGTGGAACTATTCCGGCAGCTAAATAATTGACGAGATCAGCGTACCATGGTGTGACAGATATAGCTAAGGTGGTTTCTACTTGTTTGTCGGAGTTGTTCTCTTCCAAAGTAGCTATAAGTTTATCGTACGAGAAATCATCGTTAATTGAGGTTCTTTCCGGTTCAAGGTTCTCAAGTCTAGAGAGGTGGTCTGCTACTACGTTTTCAGTTCCTTTCTTGTCTTTGATTTCTAAATCGAACTCTTGTAGCAACAAGATCCATCTTAGGAGTCTAGGTTTAGCATCCTTTTTTGTTAAAAGGTACTTGATAGCAGCGTGATCAGTGTAAACTATTATTTTGGCTCCGACCAAGTAGGAACGAAATTTATCTAGCGCAAATACAACTGCTAGGAGTTCTTTCTCGGTAGTGGCGTAATTCATTTGCGCTTCATCTAGGGTTCTACTTGCGTAATATATAACGTGAAGCTTTTTATCCTTTCGTTGTCCTAAAACAGCACCTACAGCATAATCGCTGGCATCACACATTTCGAATGGTTCATTCCAGTCGGGTGTCTGCATTATGGGTGCGGAGATCAATGCTTGCTTAAGCGCTTGAAATGCTTTTAAACAGTTATCGTCGAATATGAAATCAGCATCTTTCATCAATAGTCTGGTTAAAGGTTTAGTTATCTTAGAGAAGTCTTTGATGAATCGTCGGTAAAAATTGGCGTGTCATAAGAAGCTTCGTACTTCTCTCACGGTTCTTGGGGGTTGAAGGTTTTTGATTACCTCTATTTTGGCTTCGTCTACTTCAATTCCTCTGTTCGAGATGATGTGTCCTAAAACAATTCCTTCTTGTACCATAAAACGGCAGTTCTCCCAGTTAAGTACTAAGTTTACTTTTACACATCGCTCAAGAACTCTTTCTAGGTTTTCAAGGCATTCTTCAAAACTTTGTCCGTATACGGAAAAGTCATCCATAAATACTTCCATGATGTTTTCGAGAAAGTCGGCGAAAATTGCCATCATGCATCTTTGAAAGGTTGCGGGAGCATTACACAGGCCAAACGGCATTCGTCTATAAGCGAAGGTACCAAAAGGGCACGTAAACGTTGTCTTTTCTTGGTCATCAGGGTGAATTGGTATTTGAAAGAAGCCTGAATAACCGTCTAGATAACAGAAATGTGAATGTTTTGCTAATCGTTCTAACATCTGGTCAATGAATGGTAAAGGGAAATGATCTTTTCGGGTTGCTTTGTTTAGTTTCCTATAGTCAATGCACATTCTCCATCCCGATTCGATTCGTTTAGTTATAGTTTCCCCTTTTTCATTTTCAATAACGGTTATGCCTCCTTTCTTTGGTACTACGTGTACAGGACTAACCCATTTGCTATCAGATATAGGATATATAATACCTGCTTCTAATAACTTGGTTATTTCCTTCTTTACTACCTCACTCAGGATCGGATTTAGTCTCCTCTGGTGTTCCCTAGAGGTTTTACAGTCTTCTTCTAGCATGATGCGGTGCATACGAATAGAAGGACTAATTCCTTTAAGATCGGTGATGTGGTAACCTAGTGCGGTTGGATACTTTCTTAAGATATGTAGGAGTTTTTCTGTTTCGAGTCTTCCTAGGTCTGCATTAACTATCACAGGTCGTTCAAGTTCTAAGTCTAGGAATTCATATCTCAGATTTTTGGGAAGTGTTTTCAGGTCAAGGGTTTGTTTGTTAAGACATTGCGTCGGGTCCGGTGTTATCGCTAAACATTGGTTAGATTTGTCTTTTAAAAGATAGTCTGATGATTTGTCTTCTCCTAGCTCTGCTTCTTTTATGCATTCATCGATGATATCCATGAAGTAACATGTATCTTCTATTGCAGGTGCTTTCAAGAATTGAGAAAGAATGAACTCAATTTTCTCTTCACCTACTTCGAAGGTGAGTCGTCCTCGTTTTACGTCTATGATTGCACCGGCAGTTGCTAAAAACGGTCTTCCCAGTATAATGGGAGTAATATCATCTTCTCTAATGTCCATAATTGTAAAATCAGTTGGAATGTAGAATTGACCTATGCGTACGGGAACGTTTTCAAGAATTCCTACAGGATATTTGATGGAACGATCTGCTAGTTGCACAGACATTTTGGTTGGTCTTAATTCTCCCATTTCCAATTTCTTACATATGGATAAAGGCATAACGCTAATTCCGGCTCCTAAATCGCATAAGGCTTTGTCGATGACAAATTTTCCTATGTGACAGGGTATAGAGAAACTACCCGGATCCTTGAGTTTAGGA
Organism: Lathyrus oleraceus; assembly: GCF_024323335.1. NCBI lineage: Eukaryota > Viridiplantae > Streptophyta > Magnoliopsida > Fabales > Fabaceae > Lathyrus > Lathyrus oleraceus. Next base: position 210,802,388 of record NC_066582.1, read on the forward strand.
GGCATGTTTTGGATTATAGCGCTACATTCGGCAGGGAGTGTAACGGTTTCGCTATCTTCAAGTTTCCTCTTATTAGAAAGAATTTCTTTTAAGAATTTAGCATAGGAGGGCATCTGCGTAATAGCTTCGGTGAACGGAATTGTAACGTTTAATTGTTTAAGGAGATCAACAAATTTTCTAAATTGGCCCGCATCTTTGGTTTTAACAAGCCTTTGAGGGTAAGGGATAGGTGGTTTGTAAGGTGGTGGAGGTACATAAGGTTCCTTCTTTTCTAGGGTTTCCTTATTACTCTCTTCCTTTTCCTTAGGTTCACTTTCCTCAGTTGATTTCTTAGGGTTTTGGTTTTCTATCCTTGGATCAGACGGTCCTTCCACTTCCGTTCCACTTCTTAATATAATTGCATGAGCGTGGCTTCTCGGATTAGGTTGGGGCTGTCCAGGGAATGTACCAGTTGGGGCAGTAGTAGGTGCTTGTTGTTGAGCTACTTGTGATATTTGTGTTTCCAGCATTTTGTTATGGGTAGCCAGGGCATCTACTTTGCTTGCTAGTTGTTTAAGTTGTTCGCCAGTGTGTACATTCTGGTTTAAGAAATCTTTATTGGTTTGTTGTTGGGAAGCTATAAAGTTTTCCATCATGATTTCCAAGTTGGATTTCCTAGGGGCGTTATTGTTAGGCATGGATGGGTTCGGTTTCTGATATCCCGGAGGTATAGCTGGGGCTTGATTTGGAGACTGTCCAGGTGCGTACAAAGCATTATTACTCTTATATGAAAAGTTTGGATGGTTCTTCCAATTTGAGTTATAGGTATTCGAGTAGGGGCTTCCTTGAGCATAGTTTACTTGCTCTGCTTGGATTCCTGTCAAGAGTTGACAATCCGTAGTAGTGTGACCTTGGATTCCACAGACCTCAAAATTCAGAGTTATAGCAACCACGGCGGTAGGAGGTGATACATTTAAACTTTCAATTTTCTGGATCAAGGCATCCACTTTTGCATTAACGTGATCAAGGTTACTTATCTCGTACATGCCAGTTTTCGTTTGAGGTTTTTCCACCATTGTTCGTTCGGTTCCCCACTGATAGTGGTTTTGGGCCATGCTTTCGATAAGCTGGTAAGCATCAGCATAAGGTTTGTTCATTAGTGCACCACCTGCAGCGGCGTCTATTGTTAACCTTGTGTTGTACAAGAGACCATTATAAAATGTGTGAATTACTAACCAGTCTTCCAAACCATGGTGTGGGCAAAGTCTCATCATGTCTTTGTATCTTTCCCATGCTTCGAAAAGAGACTCGTTGTCTTTCTGTTTAAATCCTTTTATCTGGGCTCTTAACATAGCTGTTTTGCTTGGCGGAAAGTATCGGGCAAGAAAAACTTTCTTCAACTCGTTCCATGTGGTGACAGAGTTTGAAGGGAGAGACTGAAGCCATCTTCTAGCGCTATCTCTTAATGAGAAAGGAAAAAGACGAAGTCGAATTGCCTCCGAAGTGACACCATTAGCTTTAACAGTATCAGCGTATTGGACAAATACGGATAAATGAAGGTTTGGATCCTCGGTAGGATTTCCAGAGAATTGGTTCTGTTGCACAGCCTGCAACAGCGAAGGTTTAAGTTCAAAGTTGTTTGCTTCGATTGCGGGCGGAGCAATACTTGAATGCGGCTCATCTTGCGATGGAGCGGCGTAATCTCTAAGAGCACGAGCTGGTTCTGCCATCTCGGTTATCGAAGGAAAAAGGTTTTTGAAATCAGGAAGTTCTACAGGAGGGAGATTGTTTGCAGCACGATATTCCCGAATTCGTCGTAGGACTCGGAGATATAGTTCAATATCGTTGATTCGTAAATAGAGCGGTTCGCCTTGTGAGCGAGTGCGTGGCATACAAATCAACGAAAGAAAGAATAGAAGAAAAAGAAACCTTAGTCTCTACAGCGTAACGGAAGAGTTACGATATCGATTAAATAAAAGTCCCCGGCAACGGCGCCAAAAACTTGATCGCGACTTTATGAGTCGAATTTAGGGTACAAACTGCAAGTGCACAGTTCTATCGCGTAGTTTTAAAAGATATCGATCCCACAGGGACTTATGAATCGATATACCGTTATCTAAGGTTACTTCGTAAAGCTAAGGTGAATAATGTTTGATTGTTTGGGGGAAAGCTAAAAACTAAACTAAGATCTAGATTAAATATTAATAAAGCGGATATCGGTATGTAGTTCGTCGTAATTAGGGAATCAATCCTTTGTCGGTCTCTTGGTTTTAAAATAAATCTTTTCAGTTGACTTTATTGATTAAAAGTTTTATCTCAAACTCTCGCTCTGTTGAATAAACCATGATTTTATGTTAATGTAGCTGTCACTTATAATTAAGCCAAAAAACCATTTTTTGAAAGCAATACAATCCATAGAAACTCTTTTCAAGAAAACACTGACCGTTTAAACACCCTTATCTCAAACTCTCGCTCTGTTGACTTAGGTTATATAATTAAATTCGAATGCTTAACTCTCGTCCTCACATTCAATCTTTAAAAATACTTTTTGGAAAAGATCGGAATTTAATTAACTCTAAAACTTGCTCTCGCCCTGATCTAGAATTAATGTCTAATTTACACTGTCCAGTTAAAACCTCAAACTCTCGCTCTATTGATTTTAACTTCTTTATGTCTTTTACTTTCGTAAAAACCTTTGTTATTAAACCTGTAAATTGAGACCGTAAAAAGAGTGATTTTAATTTTAAACTTAATTTAACCGACTTAGTCTTGATTCCTTATTCCGCTTACTTTACATACCGATATCTAAGCGAATTAGCCAGACATGCTAAACAAACTAAAATACTTATCATGCATAAACAGACTCATCCCAGGCAGATAATATAAATAAATAATAAAACAAAGCATTAAATAATAATTAAAGAACCTGAATGAGTTAAACAATAGTCTTGAACACTCCACCACAAGCCGGTAGGATTTGTTCTTGGATTCTTCAATTAAACAACAAATTAATACGAAGGAAATAAAGCTAGATTCTAACGTAAGGTTAGATCCGGTAAAAAGGTGCACAATAGTTTCCGGTGTAGAAACTATTGTGCGAAAAGAATTAACTAAATGCTAAAAAGGAAAAAGGAAAATAGAAATTGCAAGGGAGATAGTGTAGAACTCGTAAAAATAATAAAGAAACAATACTACTTAAGTTGCTGGAAAAGAAAATGTGCAAAAGCGAAAACGGCAAAGGAAAAAATGTGGAAAAGCTTCGGAACCCTTTTTGGTTTTGCAAGTGGCTATTTATATATGCTTGAGTAACCGCTTCCGCTGCCAAAAAGGTCTTCAACGTGCATAAAAGCATGGCGTGGATATAGGGCTCAACACTCCCTCAACGCTCAACGTCTCTGAGGCGTTCCTTGCGCCAAAAATGTAGGGGAATGGTGTGACGTTCGTCACACCATGTGTGAAGTCCGTCACAGGAGGGTGCAAGGCGTGACGCTCGTCACGCCCTCTGTGACGTCCGTCACATGCACGGCACCTGCGTTTTGTGCTTTGGGCTAGGCTTTGACATTTGGTTCATTTTCTCTCCTTTTTGCACCTCCTTTTCTTCCATTTTTACTTGTGCTTCAAAATAAGCCACCTGAGACAAATAGGGAGAAAATACCGCGTAATATCTAATAAAATGAAGTGAACTGAAATAAATAATAATAAAATTTAATTGAATTAAGTCCCAAAATATGATATAATTTCGTGTTATCATATAGCAAGCTTTAGATCAAAACAGTTTGGTGTTATACCTTTGAAGAACAGCTTTAAACAGCATGATCTGCTCAAACTCTTGCTTCCAATTTGATCAGGAGATGATGAGGATGCAAGGCTTAGGAATTGAAACTTGAAGATCAACTGATTGTGTTGAAATTCAAGCTTGAATTTGAAAAATAAAAATGGAAATTCCTTTGAGTATGGCTGGGTTTTCACTTCAGCAGAGTTTCAGGTTGCCTTAAGGTTGATTTTTGAATGAGCATGGCAATGTATTTATAGCTGAGCTTGATGTCAAGTGAGGAAATACTCGTGTGCATGAAGCTTTGGATCCTCCATGCACGCGCCTGTACAGGCGCATGTGAGGCCCAAACTTGAGTGGAAATGCAAGCTGATATCACATTAAGCTGAATTGGACGTGTAATTGGCATGGTACTTGCTTGTGCATGAAGATTCAATGTGAATTGCATAATTGGTCATAAATGTTCACCTCTTCGAAAGTCCCACATGGAAAATACAAACATGATCATGTGAGTAATGGTTGGAAAGGTCTTGACATAAGGAACAAAAGCTATGTTGGGAAAAATCCATTTGGAGTTTGGAAATTTATGAAAACTGACCTTGAAGTTTGAGGTACAAAACATGTCTTTCAAAAATTTGCCAAAAATGATCAACTTCAAGCCCTTCTGTTTCGATGATGCAAGCTTCAAATAGAAAAACATCCAACATAAAAGTTGTAGATAATTTAAATATGATAAATTTAGAGTCAAATTTTGTATCATTTGGATTTTTTATGAGAAAGTTATGGCCACTTGAAGTTGGACATTTTTCAAATTCAATGGTTTTGGTCCAAAGTGACCTATAATGTTTTGTATTATCACATGTGTTTCTTTTAGGATTATGAAATTTTGTACAACATAACATTTGAATTATATATCTTAAGCTTTCTAATGCAATTGGTCTCACCTCAAAATCGTAAACAATAAGGAAGTTAGGTCCTTGGTAAGTTGACCCAAAATTAGGGTTTCAATCAAAATGACCTATAATGTTTTGAAATTAATGATGACTTTCCAAGTTTCAAATGGATTTTTGATGAACATTAAAGTTGTTCATATGGTTCTTAAGAACATTTATGCTCTTGGGGTCATCTTCATTTGACAAACACATCAAAAGTTAGGTCTCAGTGGATCTTAGTTTGGTCAGATGACTTGACTGGTCAACTTCTCAAAGTCAAACTTCAAATCTTGATGAATGAATGATTGAGGATACTCACATAAGCTCATATATTCATAAAATAATGAATTTAAGAACTCCCCTTGATTGAATTTGATCATAGGTTGAGGTTGCTTCATGAGCAAGGCACAGTCAATGCACAGATGAATTAGGGTTTCCTTGGGAAACAATCCTCAATCCCTCTAGTTTATCTTGATCAAATTGGAAAATTGAGATACTTGGGAGACATATATTATGATTAGGAACTTTGTGTACCATTGTCATGCTTGTTCTCATCTTGATCTAGCCACTTCATTGAGCATAGGAGCCTCCTAGGAGCATGGGCACACATGATCACTTGAGCTTCAAAACAAAAAGAGTTAGTGACATATTTTTGTGCTTTTGGTTAGTAATCAAAATAAGAAAAGCAATAATATACAATTCAAGCATGCTTGATGGTCTCAAACCAACTCACACAAGTCCCACCCAAGGGTAAGGAGCCACACATGCTATGATCCTTGAGGCAATGCATTGAGCAATGATATGATGCCATGAGGGATCTTAGGGTCAAAATTAGGATCTTACAATGCGCAGAAAATGTCCAACCAGACCTGTCCCTTCTACTTAGTTAAGTCTGAAGTTTTAGTATATTCAATCTTCATTATATTTCGTGTATTTCCTTTTTCCAACAACAAGTTCTATTAAGAGCGTAACATTATCTTCTACAACACAAGACATGTTACAACATAATAACAACTTCATCTAAAGATAAAAAACTACAACTATTCCAATACGTTATAACAACTAATCACTACAACACCTTTGATCATATTATCATTTTAAACAACAATAGCTAAAACAAGTGGATCTTCAACACCTCGACTAACTTCTCCACTATGCGCAGAAAACATACAAGTAACATCTAGATCATTTTCTACACGATCCCAATAATGCATGTATGTCCCATCTGGGCTAGCATCCGTAAGAGTTATGTAAGGACAATAATATTCAATTTTTCTAACACGTCGAATCGGACCACTCAGCAGTCCAAAACTTCCGTTGATGGCAGAAACCAACTGCCTGAACTTCCATTGTGGATTCAAACAAACACTCATCTGCTTATCTGTTTCAAAGAAAACAATGCAACACACAGACATCATTCACAACTGATATATTCATCTGTCATATGCTTCCTCTATTTATAGGAAACCTACTGAAAATAAAAAATAATATTATGCTATGATTTAAGCGGGAAAAGTCTATATCAAAATATTATTTGGGCGGGAAAAAAAATTGTAACATTAAATATTTATAACAAATATTACAAAAAAAGCTATATAATTTCGAAATCATAATTAATTATTAAAAAATATTTTGCTAATAATATGTCACTATTTATTATTTATTTTAATTTTAGAACAATTTATTTTTAAAACAATTAATTAATTAATTATTATAAATATTAATTTTTAGTTAGTATTATATATTTAATACAAATATTACATAAAAAGTAATATAACTAATTAATATTAAATAGTTATGAAAAATATTATATATCAAAGTATTTAATTTTTTAAAAAAAATATTTTATTTTTTTATTAAATATAATATTTTAATTCATTTTTAATATTAAATAATTATTTTAATCATTTTAAATTAAAGCTGAAATTAAATATAAAAAAATAAAGTAATACACACTACTCCATCCCAGATGGCGCACCCCAACTGGATCTCTGGGACGTCCGCCATCTTGGATGGAGTATCCTAAAAAGTATTAAAATATTTCCACAAAATAATAAAAATGGTGGCCAATTAAAAAATTAATTTCAGATAGTGATATTTTGAGAAATCTTTTTCACCGTGATGGCATGCAGATCAAACTCTCTTAAATTGATGGTAACTCATAACTAACAGTTTTATAACCAAAAAATATTTGTGTATATATGAGATCCTCTAATCCACGTCACACTATACTCAACCAAACAAAGAATGAATAGAAACATGACACTTAATTATTTTCAAAAATAAACTATAAAAATGATAATTTAGTCAAACACTGGAAAACAAAATCTTAAAAATACTATCTAGCAAGTGAAAAGATTTCCCCTAACAAAAATAATATTCCATACCATGACGAGACTTCTCTTAATTCTAGGACATAATGTAGCATTTGAATAATTTTATATTTTTTCCTGTTTTTAATTATTCCTAGAAATTTAAAAAAAAAATCCATAATTCAAATTGATTACCAAACACTTTTTTTATGAAATATTTCAAGGAATGTAATTCCCATTATTTTATTCTTGGAAAAATTATTTCAAAAAATAATTTGTATCCATAAAAGAAATAATTTTTATATCTATGAAACAAACACACTTTAAGATTTTATCTTTGTCATTAATTTCGTGACGTCACATTATCACATAATTTTTTAATAATTTTTTAAGAGATTAATTACTATGTACTGTCAGTGTAAAAAGATTTACACTGTCGATTTATCATCATCACCCATTTGCATTATTTTATAGGTTTTTAAAATAAAAGTCAAATTTATTTCAATATCCAACGTATAAGATTAACTGACGGTGTAAAATCCTTTTACACTGTCAGTGTATTTCAACTAAATCCTTTTTTAAATGTATTATGTTTTTTAAAATTTTATTTTTAATTACTTTAAACTTATAATATATTATAATAACATGCCGCACGATTAAATAATGAGACTTTTTGCTTGACTTACTCTGTATCCAAAATAAGAAAATTTTACCCTATACCCCTACAATTGTACCCATACCTCTACATTAAAAATTTTTTGACCAAAATACCCTCATTTCTGTAAAAAAAAAAAAAAAATTAAAAAAAAAACGTACCGGAAGACTTTAGGAAAGACTTCCGGAACACACATAATGCATACCGGAACACTTCTTCAAAGAGTTCCGGTATGCAAATTTTTTTGAATTTTTTTTATCTGAACCGGAACTCTTTCCTTAAGTGTTCCGGTTTGCTTTTTTTGTGTTCCGGAAGTCTTTCCTAAAGTCTTCCGGTTTGGAAAAATACATACCGGAAGTCTTTTTGCAAGAGTTCCGGTGCGAGGGGTGTGAAAGTGTAATTTTTGCAATTTTCAACTGAATGGTAAAAATAAAATGGTAAATTGGTTAAAACCAATTAAGGGTAAAATGGAAATTTTTAAACTTTTGTAGGGGTATGGGGTTAATTGTAGGGGTACAAGGTAAAATTTTCCCAAAATAAATTGCCTATTCTATTCCACTTGGAAAAAATTCCCATCATGACCCACTTTTAGTATATCCTCAACCATTCAATGATCGAGGGTACTCTAAGGGTTTTTTGATATGGACCCTCTGTGTTTTTTTTTTATTATTTTATTTTAATATTTTAAATTATTAGTTTTTTAATTAATATAATTTTTATTTTAATATTTTATTATTAAAATGATTTTTAAAATTTAAAATTTAAAAAAAATTGTACTATATTTTTTAAAATATTAATTATGACAATCAATAAATTAAATATTTTTAAAATTTAATTACTAAACTAAATAAATAAGCTATAAAAACACTTTTGATAACAATGATGAAATATATTTGTACAAATGAGATACAAATTAATTATTAAAATGGCCCCTCTTCCACATTTGATACTTTTTTTGCGCTTCCTTTGCCTAACTTTTCAGGTTGGTGTCTTGGAGGAGATGAAGTAGAGTCGAAAGATAGATCTTGATTTTGATGCGATGTATTGCCCGATATATACATACAATCAAAATTATAAACGAAAATTTTTGGAATATTCAGAAGTTGCTCTTCTGTGAGTTCAAAGTTGGTGACTGAACTTGTTGGTTGTGTGAAGGTGTTTGATGTAGTTTGTTGAATTGGAGGGTAATAAACATCTTCAGGGTTGAATGTAGAAGTGGGTTGAGAGAATGAAGTGTTAAATGTTTGTTGTTAAGCTTGGGGGTTTGAGTAATAGAAGTTAGGTTAAGGAATTGGAGTGTATTGTAGGGGTGGTCGAAGTGAGGTTTGTTGTTGATATTGTTGGTTGTAGTAGTAGTTTGTTTGAGGAGTTGGTGTGTAAGGAGTTTGTTGTTGAAATGGGATGATATATAATGTGTATTTGTTGTGTGGTTTGGGTATGATGGTATGTTTGTTAGGCAGTTGACGAAGTCAGGGATGGAAATTTGTGATGCGTACACTTAAGGAATTTCATGATGTATGAGTGGGGTTGTTTGTTGTGTTGAAGAAGAGCCACGTTGACGGGGGTCGTTCACAAATTGTATGTCAGCAACATGCATAAATGGAATTGATGTAAACCAATTCATATATTCTTGACTTGGCTTACACTCACCATTTAGCATGTTCCCCTCCAATATGAAATATTTGTTTTTCTTCCACTCTCTTTGTTCATCCTTGTTCAAATCACGCCAATTAAGATTCCATGAACTGATCATGGTCATATCGTGATTTTCCATTAGAAATTTTGGAACATAATTTGTTGTTAAAACATAAACTGGAGTTTGATCCTATCAGTTTGATGCATTTTAACAAGAAAGAAACAAATTAGACACATTGCGCAAAACTTCATGTGTGAGATTAAAGACAAGGAACTATGCAAAAAAAAATTGTTAATATGGATAACAATCTAAATTTTTTACCCTTATTACAAATATTTATACCATTTTATTCTTTTTTTTTCTTTTTGTTGATATTTTTAATACAAGATATGCGTTGATCGAGATAACATTTAATTACTACGGAAGCAAAATACGAAGAATAAACATAAAGGCTTTAAAGTGAATAGACAACATTCTATAGGAGAAATGGGCAAGAGCTTTTGATGGTGGGCAACGATAGGGACGCATGAAACAAAACCTGGTCGAAGCAATGAACTTGATACTTAAGGAAACCTGCAATCTTCCAATCACTTCTCTGGTCCAACCAACATATTATCAGTTGGGATTGCTATTTCGTAAAAAAGGCGATCAATGGACAAATATGTAGGCTTCTAGGCAAGTCTTCACTAATAGCTGCAATAAAGGAATGACTGAAGAAGTGAGTAAATCTAACACTCATAAGGTCATACAGTTTGATTGTGAGAGATTCTAGTTCATGGCTAGTGAAAGAATTAACCAGAATGATGATCGGCCAATAGGTACTTTTAGTGTTGACATCAGGAAGCAGTGGTGCGACTGTGAGAAATTTTGGGTCTTTCATTTACCTTGCTCACATGTCATCACGACATATTCTAGTATATGCCATGACTACTCCATGCACATATCATACATATTCAAAGTTTTTAACGTATTTAAGGTCTACAAGGAAAGATTCCTTGGACTTCCACACGAAGATAATTGGCCACAATATGATGGATTTACTCTTTGCCATGACGCGTTTATGCGAAGAAAAAAGAAAGGAAGGTCACATAATACCAGATTAGAACAAAAATGGACAATGTTGAGAAAGAAAAAATAAGGTGTGATATTTGTCGTGAAATTGGCCATATGCGTAAAAAAATGCCCAAACGTTGCAGGTCCGTCTAGATAATTATGTTTGCTTTTTTAGTGTGATTTTTGATCGAGTGTTTAGTTATCTTATGTAATATTTTTAGAGCAAAGTAAAGTTACAAAGTTGCAGAATACATTTAATATTCAAAACTTCTGATTACAAAGTAAAGTTGTATCAACAAATTCTAACGTACATATTAATAAACTAATCAATGACAACAACTAGAGCGAGTGGATCTTTAACTCCTTTGTGTTGGTGCAAAGGTAGAATGAATGGAAATATTCTATTAAGAATGACGGCTAAAAAACATGATAAAAGTTACAATGATTTTCACCCTATTTATAAGCTAAAACTAGGGTTACTAGAATAGGATAAAATACTAAAATACCCTCTAACAAACTTAGGGACTAAGAAAATAGTACAACTAAATATGAATTACTTCTAATACCATCCCTTAATTCATATTCCATCAAAACTTGTAACACCAATTCGATCCCTTAATCTGAGAAATTGATCAGTCTTGATAGCTTTCGTCAGAACATCTGCCAACTGTTTCTGAGTGCTGTAGTGTACAACTTCTAACACTCCCCTCTGAACTTGATGTCTCAGAAAATGATATTTGGTCTCAATGTGCTTGCTTCTCCCATGCAACACTGGGTTTCTGGCAAGATTGATTGCAGACTTGTTGTCAATCATCAGCTTCAGAGGTTTGTTTACTTTAATCTTCAGATCCTGCAATAAATTCAGAATCCACACAGCTTGGCATGCAGTAACAGCACCTGCAATGTATTCAGCTTCACAAGTTGACAACGCCACAACAGGTTGCTTCTTGGAACACCAAGAAATGAGACCTCCCAGAAATTTGAATAAGTACCCAGACGTACTTCTTCTGTCAACTCTGTCTCCACACCAATCAGAATCTGAATAACTCAGAAGTTCTGACTCATCCTTTCTTCCAGAAGGAAATAATACTCCATACTTCAGAGTTTCCTTGATATACCTCAGAATCCTGACAGCAGCTTGGTAATGGGACCACTTAGGTTTACTCATGAACCTACTAACCATCCCAACTGAATAGCAAATATCAGGTCTGGTATTGCACAAATACCTCAGAGAACCAACCAACTGTTTGAAGGTTGTAGCGTCCACATCCTTTCCATCAGAGTCAGAATCCAGTTTCTGATTTGTATCAGAAGGTGTGACAGCAATCTTACAATTCTTCAGATCAAATCTCTTCAGAAGTTCTAATTCATACTTGAGCTGATGCAAAATAATACCTTTCTCAGAGTATCTGAATTCCATCCCTAGAAAGTATGTCATTTTGCCTAGATCAGTCATTTCGAATTCATTCATCAGAACTTTCTTGAACTTGGCTATCTCCTGTTCAGAACTTCCAGTCAATAGTATATCATCAACATATAAACATACCAGAGTCATATTTCCTTCAGAAGTATGCTGAACATAGACACCGTACTCCATCTCACATTTCTGAAAGCCTTGCTTCTTGAAAAATGAATCAATCTTCTGATTCCAAGCTCTGGGCGCTTGTTTCAATCCATATAGAGCTTTGTATAATCTGTACACCATCCCTTCCTGATTCTTTTTCACAAATCCAGGAGGTTGTGACACGTAAACTTCTTCTTCTAATGGACCGTTCAGAAATGCAGATTTTACATCTAAATGCATCAGAGGCCAATTCCTGTTAGCAGCTATTGCAATCACCATTCTGATTGTTTCATGTCTTGCTACAGGTGCAAACACTTCAGAGTAATCCAGCCCAGGTTTCTGTAGAAATCCTCTGGCTACCAACCTTGCTTTATGTTTGCCAATTGAACCATCTGGCTTTAACTTCTGCTTGAAAACCCATCTGACGCTAATGACTTTCTTGTCTTTTGGAAGTTCTGTCAGCTTCTAAGTCTTGTTTCTCTCAATAGCATCAAGTTCTTCTTTCATGGCCTTCAGCCAGAGCTTCTGCTTAAGAGCCTCTTCTGTACTTATGGGTTCAGAGTCTACTAACATGGCACACTGAATAACTTCTCCTTCAGAGTCTACTTCAGTGTCTTGCAGCATGTCAAATTCTGCATATCTTCTGGGGATGTTTCTGATTCTTTGTGGTCTCTGAACTTGTTCAGAGTCTTGAGCTTCAGAGTTTCTAGCTTCAGATGGTTGACTTCCTCCAGAGCTTTGATCATCTTCAGGGTCTGGCATATTTCCAGAGTCTGAATTGTCACCAGAATCTGGATTACCATCAGAGTCTGGATCATCAGAGTCACCTTCATCTTCTGAGTCTTCTCCAGAGTCAGAATCACTATCAGAATCAGAATCAACGTCAGAGTTTACTCCAACTTCAGAAATTCTTAACTCTGACCTTTCTTCAGAAGTTCTAACATCAGAAACAGATTGAGACTTATCCCAATTCCAAACTTCTGATTCCTTCACAATCACATCTCTGCTGAATTCAATTTTATTGGTTTCTGGACAATAGAGCTTGTATGCACCTGTACTGTGGTACCCTATCAGAATCATCACTTTGCTTCTATCATCCAGCTTCTGTCTTCTGGCTTCTGGAACATGTTTATAGCAAACAGAACCAAACACCTTCAGATGACTAACACTTTGTTTATGCCCAGTCCACTTCTGTATTGGAACTATTTCCTTCAACTTTTTCGTAGGACATCGGTTGAGTACATACGTTGCAGTGGCAACAGCTTCTCCCCAGAGCTTCTGAGGAAGTTTCTTCTCCTTTAGCATGCTTCTCACCATATCAAGCAAAGTGCGGTTTCTCCTTTCAGCAAGATCATTGTGTTGAGGGGTATAAGGAGCAGTAACCTCATGCTCAATTCCATTCTCCTCACATAACTTCTGGAACTCTTTGGAGTTATACTCACCTCCACCGTCAGTTCTAAGAATCTTCAACTTCTGACCACTCTGATTCTCAGCCTTCATTCTAAACTTCTTGAATTCATCAAACACCTCGTGTTTAAACTTAATAAGGGATACCCATGTCATTCTTGTGAATTCATCAACAAATAACACAAAGTATTTATTCCCTCCAATCGATGCTACTGGAAATGGACCACACACATCAGAATGTACAACTCCCAAGGCATGTTTTGCTCTTGGAGCAGTTTCTGACGCAAATGGCAATCGTGGTTGTTTTCCTTCCATGCAAGCTTTGCATGACTTTTCAGGCTTCTTAATTGCAGGAATTCCATGTACCAACTTCTTTGAATTCAGATGTTTTAAGCTTCTGAAATTCAAATGACCAAATCTTTTGTGCCACAGCTCACTCTCCTTCTCAGCACTTGTTGCACTAAGACATTCTGAGTCTGCAGTTCTGACATTCACCTTGAATGTTCTATTCCTTTCCTGTTCTGACTCCATAATCAACTTCTGATTACAGTCATACAGCTTCAGAAGATTGTCCTTCATGGTAACTGAAAAACCTTTCTCAATTAATTGTCCCACACTCATCAGATTGCTTCTAATGCCAGGTACATACCACACGTTCTGAATCAATGTTGTTTTCCCATTGTTCAAAATCACTCTGACATTTCCCATACCTTCTGCATTAAGATATTTGTCATCAGCACATCTGATCTTTGTCCTCTTTTCAGAGTCAAAGTCAACCAGCCATTTCTTGTTTCCAGTAAGATGATTTGAACAGCCAGTGTCCATATACCACCAGTCTATCAGATCCATATCATCAGATTCAGAGGCCATCAATAGCACAGATTCGTCATCAGAACTTCTGGCTATATTTGCTTCTTCTGATTTTCTCTCCTTGTTTGACCAACAGTCTCTAGCAAAGTGACCAAACTTCTTACAACAGTAACATTGGATCTTCTTCTTGTCATACTTCTCTTTTCCCTTCTGAGCATTCTTTTGTCTATCAGAGGTTGAGCTTTCTGACTTCTGACCACCATCAGATCTTCTCCTGGCTTCTGACTGCTTCTGATACCTCCTATCAGAAGTTGCTTTCAGAGCCTGTTGCTCTACTTCCCTTTCAGAAGTTCTTTCAGTCAAACGCAACTCTTGCGCTTCTAGACTGCTCTGCAGCTCTTCAATTCTCATGGTGCTCAAATCTTTGGAATGTTCTATTGCTACCACAATGTAATCAAATTGAGAGGTAAGGGATCTCAATACCTTCTCCATGATTGTTTCTTCAGAAAGAGTTTCTCCACATGCTTTCATCTCATTAGTGATCAGAATCACTCTGGAGATGTATTCAGAAACTTTCTCATTATTCTTCATGTTGAGATTCTCATATTGCTTTCTCAAGGACTGAAGCTTCACCTTCTTCACTGATGCGTCACCACCATAACATCTAACCAGTGTGTCCCACGCAGCCTTTGCTGTCGTTGAATCTGCAATCTTCTCAAACACATTTACATCAACACATTGATGAATGAAGAACAATGCTTTCTGATCCTTCTTCCTTACTTCCTTCTGCGCATTTTTCTGTTCATCCGTTGCATCTGCTGCTACCGGAACATAACCATCAGTGACAAGATCTAGAACATCTTAAGCACCGAACAGTACACGCATTTGGATCATCCAACGATTCCAGTTTTTACCGTCAAATACTGGAAGTTTGGTGTTCATGTTGCCGTTTCCGTTCATCTTTCTATCTTGTACAGTACACTCAGATTTCTCACACAGTGTTTCCCAACCCACAGAATTAAAATTCTGATCAGATTTTGTTCAAGATTCAACACGAATCTAAGAATCAAAATCAAACACACAAAACCTCACGTTCACTCGTGTTTCCCGTGTTTCCCAATGAATTCGAACCGGAGCTCTAGATACCAATTGTTGGTGCAAAGGTAGAATGAATGGAAATATTCTATTAAGAATGACGGCTAAAAAACATGATAAAAGTTACAATGATTGTCACCCTATTTATAAGCTAAAACTAGGGTTACTAGAATAGGATAAAATACTAAAATACCCTCTAACAAACTTAGGGGCTAAGAAAATAGTACAACTAAATATGAATTACTTCTAATACTTTGTTCATTTCTCCGCTACGAGGTTTAAACATGCAATAGACATATAAAATCATTCTCAATAAGTTTTAAATGATATAGATACGTATCATCTCGGATATCATTCATCAAGGTTATATATGGACAACGATACTATATTTTTCTCACCTTTCTACACCAATCATCCAACTATCAAAAACTCGTGTTAATGACTATAATCAGCATTCTGAAATTCCAATACGGATCTAGGAAAATACTCATTTTCTTATAATACTCATAAAACACAATAGCTCATACAAACATGCTTATAAAAGGTATGTGCTAGGTGAGATGAATATTGCTTCTTCACAGCCTACTATTTATATTAACTCAACACACAAATCATTGGACTTTCATTGAACGAGAGTCTACTACCAACGTCAACCCTCGGCGAAAGGATGTCTCGGGTGAATAAAAAATTTATTAAGTTAAATAAATAATAGATATATAAAATAATTTTTAAAATAGTTATATAAAATTATTGGTATATTTAAAAATTATGTATACTTAAAAAAAATTATAAAAAATAATAATTCTATATTAAAATTATTATACAATAATTTATTGGTAAAAATATTTTTATACAGCAAAATTGTCGGGATTTGTTGATTGTCTTATGTGTCATTCTATGAAATATTAGTAATAGTATATTTAAGGAGATAATGTAATAATTTAGAGACTAACTTGGTATATTGAAAATAATTTAGGGACTATTTTATTATATATTTATAGTTCATAGAACTACATTGCTATATGAAATTTATGCTTACTACATAAATCTTGACATAGCATGAAAATGAAAAATATGTGAGAAATGACACGCATCCCTTAGCTAGAGTCAGAACATATTAGTTCGAAAAAGTATGTTACAAAAGATAAATTAGTAGATTAAAGAAAGGATTTGAAGTTTAGATATATTAGTGAACATAATATTTATTGGTTTACAATATGTAACTTACAATTTAATATGATCAAATACTTTTGTTATCTAAATACAATACATAAACAATATTTATAGCATATACCTATTTCTTTGAAAACATAACTCAAAGTATTACACTTCATTCCCTTAATATATTAAATAGAAGACAAGTTACATATAGTAAAAGTCAACATGAGTAAAAGATCACTCGATCTTTTATAGACAATACTACATATATGCGGTTGACATTGATCTCCTATGTTCCTTAATGCTAATACCAACAAACTAATGAAACCTTAAAAATGTCATTTTCAAATGCACTAATCAATAATTTATGTGCTACATAGAATTCAAAGGATGGACATGAAATGAAAATAAAAAATGCATTACTGTCAATTTGAAGTCATTTGGACAGGAATAAAGATACAATGTTGCAGGTATATGTCAAAGGGTAAGAGGGTAAAAGACTGCATAAAAATTTGATATATTGGGCGCGAGTTCAAATATGCCATTGCTCATTTTTCAACACTTGTGAGAATTTTGCAGCTAGAATTTTCAGAATCATAGAAAAAGAATGTAACGAGTAAGTTATTCATGTAACTTATTTGTATCACTCTGACAAACTTTGAAATAAATGACATCAATTTAACCAAATGAGAAATCTTGAAACAAATGACATCAGTTTAAAAAACCAATAACTAATGATAGAAGTAAAATGAAATAAGAAGTTTAGTGTTAATTGTTGCGTATATCAATTTGAAGGTGCCATGAATCTCTTATGTCAAATGCATGTATCTCTTCCTTATCATTGACTTATCACCTACAAAATTATATGTAGTTTAGTGTTAACTTTTTTTACATGTTAAGAGTGATAGCCAATTTATGAAGCAACACTTAACAACATAGAAACATAGAAACAGTTAAGCACAATTCATAAAGATATGTATATGTATGAAACAAATATCTTAACATGTGTTGGATTTTATGTTTGAGCTCAGTATTATGTTCATTGTCTTGATTATTTGATGTTTATAACTTTATCACTGTCAACATCCTACAACAATGCATAATTTAATCACATTGGAGAAAATAGTATAAAGACACACAGAACTAAATAAAAGCATAAAATTATAAATAAATCCTAGTCAAGTGAATTTTGGAGTTAAACTTCTCTTTCGTGGCAATTTAATTGTGTACGATAATTTGGACAAACTTACATGCAAGACAAAGAGACATGTATAAAAAATACAAGGATTGATAAAGATGGCATAAAACTTTCCACAATGAAAATCTTCACGCATAAAGTCAAAATTTGTATCTTTATCACTATCAGTATCCTAACACAAAATAAATCAATCACGTTAGAGAAAATAGTATCAAAGACACACATAACAACAAAAAAAACTTATAAATAAATCTAATAAGCACTCAATATCTATTTCCTACCTGCAAATAAATTTCGCAAAAAAAAAAGCCTAAATCCATAATTTGGAAGTCAATCACACAGAGTTTGCATCAACTTTTTGCAAAAAAGAAAATGCTATGATCATTTTTGCAATAATCAACCATGAAGTTTCAATAAGAAAAGTTGAAAATCTCAGTGAAACAAAAGAAAACATAAAAAAAGTGAAGAAAACATGAAAAACAAAGAGTAGTAAATCAATAGAAAATCTCAGAGCAACAAAAAGTCAGTAAATCAAAAGAGATGTCTTCCATTTTGCAAACATGTTCTCTCATACTTGAGTGGCCACCATCTCTTCATATAAAATAGAAAATAAATGAATAAATCAAAGAACACAACAACAAATCTATTTTCAAAAAAATCTAAACCTTCATTAAAAGAATAAAGTAGAGAATAAAAAAGAAAATCACGAGGATTCATTACAAAAGAGCAAGAAAAAGGTTTCTCTTTTTCCATTTCGAGTTGTGACGGTCGATGAAGGAGAAATGGTGGTCGACGGTGTCGAAACAAAAGTCCAACTGGTTCATTAGGAAGGCCACGAGATGAGGAGTATTAATATGGATTTGGTTTTTTATTAGAGGTAGTGATGGTCATAGATAAGATGGAGAAAGGGACAGAAACTTTCACCTTGCCCAACAAAAAATCGAGGTGTAAACTATTGACGCGTTACATTTAATTTTTTTTAATTACCATATATTCCCTCGGTTTAGCTGGAAACCGATGGGTAAAGTATTTAGAGGACACACATTTGAATCTCAACAACTACATTTTAGCACATTTTAATTTTTTAATTTTTTTTATGACATATTACCTCGATTTTGCTGAAAACTGGGGAGGACACGTCTTTGAATTCCAACAACTATATTTTATCATATCTTAATCTTAAAAAAAAATTATGACTTATAACCTCGATTTTGGTGAAAATCAAGGGGTAAAATATTTAGAGGAAATGTCTTCGAATCCCAACAATTATATTTTATCCCCTTTTAAGTTTTTTTAATTTTTTTTATAACCTATTACCTCGATTTTACTGAAAACCAACGAGTAAAGTAGCGTATTTTTTTTTATATTTATTTATGATCAATTTGATAAAAAAATTAAGTAGTGAATCTTTGTCATTCATTTATAAAATAACAATGATCAAGACATTGTCAAATCATCAATGCACATGAAACATTAGTGATCCGCGTTAAACTCTCACTAGTCAATTAAAACTTGAATGTCACAACTATCCATCTTGGATGCAAAGTGCTAAAATTTAAACTTAACATATTGAAAACAATGATAATGAAAGCAAGAGTAAAAAAATATTTCATTTAACGTAATATTTTCTCTAATAATTCTTGTTAAAAATATTTAATGTTAGTTAGGAAAACATTAAAATAACTTATTAATGTTAGTTTTAGTTGTATCAAGTAAATGTTCAATATTGTTGTTGTTGTTATTAAAATTTAGTATTTACCGATTCTATTGATTTTGTTTATTTGTTGTTGTTGTGATATAATATTTTAAGATTCCATGAATTTTGTTGTTGTTATTACTGTTGTTGTTGTTATTTTTGTTGTTGAGATTTAATGTTTAAGTATTATATTGATTTTATTTTTGTTGTTGTTATTGGTGTTTGTGTTGTTGTTGATGATGAAGATTTACAATTTGTCAACAAATTTGATGTTTTGCAGATTAAAATGAAAAAGGAAAAAAACAGGTTAAAAATAAAATTTTATAAACATGACTTTACCCCTCAGTTATGGTTAAAAACCGAGGTAAAAAATAATACAATTTTGAAAAACCAAAAAATGTAGTTGTTGGAGGTCAAACCCATGACTAGTGCCACATTTCTCCTCGGTTATACAAAAACTGTGGGGTAAAATGATAAATTTTCATGTCACCTTTGTTACCTCATATGTGTAATCGATATTATATTCTCTTTGCGTCCGAGGTGAAATAAGATTATTTGTAATAGTGATAAGAGAGATAACGAGAGAAAGAATGGAAAGGTTTGAGAAAAGGGAAAGAGAGAGAGAGAAAATGGAAGTTGTAAAGTACTTTGGTAAGACACATGGCATCATAGGATTGACACACAAGTGTGAAAAAATAGATGATTTGACATTGAGCCTCTTATCCTTGTTAATGTGTAAAATAAATGATTATGAAAGGGTAATTAAGTGTTAATGGTAGCATGTTATTTTAGTTGATAGATAATTGATATATTAATTAAAAAACTAATTTAAAATATAAAATAAAAAAAATACAAAAAATAAATAAATACACATCTTAGTCCAATGAATGGTCGAGGGTACACGTGAAAACAAAAACCTAAGGGTGCCCTCCACCAATGAATGGTAGGTTAAATGAAAAGTGTGAAACCCATTTAATTTTTTTCAAAGTAGGGCTGAATGTTTTTTTTTTCAATTTTAGAGCACTCGAGATCAAAAGTCAAATAAGAAATGTATTTTCGGATTGTAGAAACATAGATATGATCGAGGACAAAACAAAGAACTCATCTAAAATAAAATAAAGAACTCATCTTAGATATGACTTTTTCCTACATCCTAAAATATGGCATCAATAGAGTCCAAATCAAGGACAATAAACAAGATAGGACACGTGAATTTGCAACTGAGGTCATTACACTTCCTTTTCATTATTAAATCCTCAACTAAAATATATTTATTCTGCAAAACAAAATATAACTAATAAATATAACATAGGCAAGATAGGACACATGGAATGATCAATAAAGCATCATATTTTTAATAATTAATTTTTCATATATTATATTTATTAACAACTAAATTTGTTGATAATTAATAATTTAATTTATTTTTATTTTTTTTATCGTTAAAATTCACCTTTTTAAAAATGAATAAGTAAGATGTGAGATTGAACTAATCTTCATACATCTGATGTCCCTACACACCTACCAAATAAACTAATTTTACTAAACATCAATAATTTATTTATATTAATACATAAATTAAATAATTTGTCGTCAAGGATTGTAATATGGACCAACATATTATACTCATTTAACTTAACTAACAAATATTAGTTAACCTACTCATCATATTTATTAACAATTTAAGTTGATCTTTGTCTCATCTTAATAAATTTGTTGACATTTTGAGAATAATTTCGAATTAAAATTTATTTAATTTTGAAAAGAATTATTTTTTATTATTATTTAAAATTCGTACAAATATAATTTGAACACATATTTACCTCTTATTTTATCTCTATATAAACACTTTGTTCTATCTCTCTCTAATCAAATTGTGAAGGTTGGAAGCTTTGCGGATGACACTCGGCCATAAACAATGACTCTTTCTCAACGTGTTTGGGTCATGCGATTACAAACACGTTTGTGGCTTTGTTTTCCCTTGCTCTATTTCATTCTGTGGTGATTAATTTGTGACTAAGTTTTAGTTAATAAATTCATTACTATATTGACGGTGGAGTTATTTTTGTCATATTCAAAATCTGAGTTAGCTAGATTGTCAATTCATATATCACTTTTTTTTTTGTGTATGTGATGTATGGATATCTCTCTCTAACTCATATTTGCCTTATTATTTTATTTGTACTGGGTTATGCTCTATGCTCTATGTAACCCCAATCTTTTGTATAGTTCCTTTTTATTTTAATCTATTTTGGATATTGTTGATTAAAAAAATCATGCAAACTAAAATTACATTTAAATGATATTCAAACTAAAAATCACAATCTAAAGAACTTTTGGTTAAGTGATGAGCTTAATGATGGTGAAAGAGTAAGAATAATAGATCGACATGTTTCGTACCTATCTATTGTGGATGACAATCATGAAATTCAGATGTTAAGAATATGATGTCGTTATAGTTGAAACAAATGATATTCTTTTGATTGTTGTATGCTATTAAATATTGTGCTGTGATAAATCTTTTAATTTGTTGTTTGTGTTGTTGTTTTAACCGTATTAGTGTTCATTTTGTTGTAACCAAAACTTATTATGTATATTAAATTCAAAGTTTACATGAAATTTAACAACATAATTAATTATTATCTAGAATTGGTTCCAACATTGAGACAACATTTCTGTGTATGACCGGTAAAACAACATATACTACACTTTTTTTCCATTTTGCCAATCGTATCCATTTTAGTTCTAATATGTATGCTAGTAGAACATCGTTTTTTCTTCATTCTCATATTTTCATTGTGTCAAATTACATCCCCTTATACGTAGGTAAATATTTCTCGCTAGCTACCACTAGGAAGCTATTTTTATAAACATTTAACCAATTTACGACCTTATAAACGTTGCATAGACGCAATAATGCATCTTGGAGCAAGGTAGAAGGAAGACTCGAACCTTTTCGCAGTCGCACCAACCTTTATATAGTTAGATTAGCTAATATACCATTGCCCGCCCCCCTTTGTGGTCAACTAGATACTAAAATTGTAATTTTGATGGTCAAATCTGATGATTAGAGGTGTGATTTGATAGTTTCCTCTTTCATAACTACAACAATGATACTCAAAAGTGTTACGGGTAAATTTTAATAAGAGAAAGTAAAGAGAAATATTTTAGAGAGTGAAGAATGAGGAACTAAAGCTCACCTTTTTAGATATAAAAGTATGAGAAAAATGACCTCTATTTATAGGTTATAGACTAGAGGTTGGTATAAAAAAGAAATTTTCCGTGGCCAAAATTGATGATTCAATCGATTGGCACATGAAACAATCCATTGGTTGGCCAAAAAATCATTTGGTTTATTTTAATAGGCAACTGAAGATTTATAACCATTACCACTTATTAAGATGTTGTCATAAATGTTTAGGATGTCTTTTTGCACTAACCCAATTAGTTAGGTGAAATATCAATCGATTGGCAAGATCAAAAATATGCCCAAAACATTTGACAACTCCCAATTTATCTAGCACAACTTCAAGACATTTTTATAAATATATTCTTGAGAAAAACAGATTTAAAAAGTTTCTTTTATTGTGTGATTATCCGTATAACCTTAAAAAAAAAAAGTCCTTATGCTTTTCCAAGACGAGTTTTCAAACATATGCTTTTACAATGCTGCGACATCTGCAAACGTGTGCAATTAATTCAATGCAAAAAGATCTAGTGAGATAGCGCTGGCATATAAATATTAATTTCACTGAAAAACATCTTTCCATGCCATTTGTATGCGTCAACAACTTGGGCTAAGAGCTAAAATTACCAATCATATTTTTCTGACATCCTGAAGAACTAAATGGGCAGCATTGCGTCCAGGTGCTCCCATAACTCCACCGCCGGGGTGTGCGCCACTTCCACATAAGTATAAACCTTTAAGTGGTGTCTTATAGTTTGACCTAGAGTCCCAAATCAATAAATAAAACAAAACAAATTATCAACTATATCATATATGCCAAAAATGGAAACAGATCCAACACAGGTCACTTCAATTTATTTTACCATCCTTTTGCAGGTCGCATGAGGAAAAGTGAATCCAAACCCATAGCACCATGAAATATATTCCCTCCTGTCAAAGAAACCAATCAATTGTTACTAGTGACGAACTGACAATGCACCCGTGCTTTCTAGTAGAACGTCAACTCATACTGAGGGAATGGCTTTGTTACCTGTCAAACCGAATTCTCTTTCAAGATCTGGTGGAGTCAGCATGTCATAACCAATGACTGATGTGCTGAAACCAGGTGCATATTCATCAATCAATGTGAAGCATTTTTGTGCAAATGATTCCTGAGCATGAAGATAGATGAGATCAAATGAAGCACCTTTAACATAAAACATTCAACATGTAATTTTAGCATCAAGCATATACATCTAAACAGAATGCATGATCAAGGAAGAACGAAACAAATTTGGACACTGAAATATGCATAACAGAAGAAAAAGTAAAGCAACTAGTACATCCAAAACAAACTTACTCTGTAGTCATGATCTTGCCAGTCCCCATCCATTGGTTTGTAGGGTGTATACTGCACAAACAGATTTATCACATGCATACCTGGGAAGAAAATAGATTTCTTCAACTAGATGCTATAAACTTATATCAAAGAGCATGAAAGGCCATTGACAAATAGATTAACAAGGTGAGTGATGAAAAGGAAGCCGTGTTGCTAGTTGACGAAATGGGTCTAGCTAACGAATGCTTTAAGGGCATTGGTTAAGAAATACGTAAAAGAAAAAAAATCTTGAGAATACAAGTCAAACACTTGTCAATATAATAAACACAACATTTTTGTATACAAACTTCTTTTGATTGCTTAACCAATGCCCCAAGGGAATTTGTTACCATTCTCCTAATGAAATTTAATGGAACTTGGAAGATAAAACAAATTTGTTTCAACAATGTAAAAGATAAATCAGAGGAAATGGTTTCAACAATGTTAAACGATAAATCAGAGCAAATGTTGCAAATGCATTGAAAGCAAAGTAACTAAATTCCCTTTTATAAACAGAACATATCAGAACATTCTTATATGTGAAGTTTCAAGTACCTGGTGGAGATATAGTTTTGTCCAATATGGAAGGAATTGTCATTTCAATGACCGGTCTTCTTGATGGTATTCCATTCACCGCGTCATGAGATGCAGAATGAATATCCTCCATGCTAAATATAAATAAATAAAGTCAAGGGCAAAGAAAAACTGACATGTTCGGAAATTAAACAAGCTGCAACTGCCCATATAGAACAATGCTATAAAAAATGTTCTGACAATTAGATAGCATGAATCCAGTGAGCATACCTCTCTGAACCTATATGAATAGTGCCAACATGCTCGGGGCCAGCATGAGAATGATTTGATTTGCAACACTGAAATTGAGGCAATCTATCAACTGCTACATTTATTTTTGTGGTGGCCTGTTTCACAAGATATTAACCAATTAATGGGTGGGAAATGAGATGTTCTCAAATTATGTCCTGGACTGGCATGCACAAGCCGATCTGATGAGAAACAAACGTCTAGGCCTTATCAGGCTTGACACTTGGTGGAGTGTGGACTGGCATGCACAATCCAATCTGATGAGAAGCAAACATCTAAGCCTTATCAGGCTGGACGCTTGGTGGACTGTGGACTGGCATGCACAAGCCGATCTGATGAGAAGCAAACTTCTACACCTTATCAAGCTTGACGCTTGGTGGACTGTAGACTGGCATGCACAAGCCGATCATTATCCCAGGTTTGTCATCTGTTTCATATTGAAGTTTATGGTGGAGATGTTATTTTCCCATGGATGATTTCCAGACATTCTTCCTCATTGACAGACAATGAAATATAAGCAC
The DNA here is from genome assembly GCF_024323335.1 of Lathyrus oleraceus. Classification (NCBI taxonomy): domain Eukaryota; kingdom Viridiplantae; phylum Streptophyta; class Magnoliopsida; order Fabales; family Fabaceae; genus Lathyrus; species Lathyrus oleraceus. The sequence continues at coordinate 210,827,542 of NC_066582.1, forward strand.
TGTCTATATATTATAATCTTACCTATTGTTTTTAATTAAGTGACATGGCGTAGATATTGAGGGTATTAGAAAAGGAAAAAACTGAGGAAAATAAATTAGTAGCTTAACTTACAGAGCTGTAGTCAGAGTGCTTAATTGCCCGAAAATAATCATCAGGGAAGACATTGTTGGGCGCTAATTCCTGGTTCGTAATAACATGCTATAAATTAAAACAAAATACAGGTACCTGGGAAATTTCTATTTGCAGCTAGTTTGAGAATTTTACCATGAAAGTTTTATAAGGTGTTGCATTAGACAGGACAACTGAAGCATGCACTTCGGTACCATCAGCCAGAATCACCTATATGTAAGCCATCTCTCCAGACTTTAATTGTAATGATTCACTTCAAAAATCCCAATTGATTGAGTGAAATCAAACAACACTAACCCCATTGACAGTGCTAGAGTTTTTTATCAACAATTGAGACACCTATAAGAATACAAAGTTATCACAGGTGGTTAGAGTCTCAGCAGAAAATATAACAAAAAAAGGGTGGGTAGGTGGAAGTCACAGATGATGAAAAGAAACCAGTGTAGTCATTCTCGGATAGCGACCCCAAAAGCGGGATGATCGCTCTATTTGATAATTTTTTGGTCAAATTACATATAATAATTATAAACATTAAAATTAAACAAATAACTCAACACATGAAATATTCATAAATCAAAGCACGCATGACTCTTGAAGTGCATAAAGGACTATGAAGGAAGATTAAAGCTGACTCTCAAAACTCAAGTTTGATTAAAAAAATCCAAATTTTTCTTAGAACGTTGTAAATTTAAGGGATAATTTCGGTTTTTTAGAGGGGAAAAAGAATAGCTGGCCAGAAACCGCTCTGTGATGGAAACTGCTCTGCTATGCTATATCGCTATTTACCCTATAGCAGCCGCTATACTATTCTGCACCGCTAAGGCTCTTCCCATACCGGTCAGTCTCTGCTCCGCTCCGCTATGGCGGGATAGTGCCGCTATTGACTACTCCCGAAGAAACATTTATTGTCTTATCACTCTTTTGTTTTTTTTTTATTTTTCGGAATAAATTTTTCTTTTATTTTCAATTTGTTTTTAAAATTTTTGGTATTAAATATTTTTTAAAATTTTCAAAATAAAAAATACTTTTCTTCAACATTTAAAAAAAAAAATTGGAAACTTCTTTTTTTTTAGAATCAAAACCTTTTATTTCAAAAACAAGTATATTTTTTATTTTCTGGAATAAACTTCTTTTTTAAATAGAAATTATGTTTTTTATTTTCTGGAATAAATTTTTTTTTATTTTCATAAAGAAAACAATTTTCAATTTTTTTTATTATAAGATTTTTTTCTCTAAATTTTTATTTTTTTGAAAAAAATAAATTTCAAAAGAAAATATTTTTAAAAATTATTCGTGATAAAAATTGTTTTATTATTTTCAGAATTTTTTTATTTTCACTCTACATTGTTTTCTTTTCTTTTTTGTGAGAAATTATTTCATATAATTAAAGCAATTTATAAAAAGAAATTGATTTTGAATCGATTTTAAACTGAATTAGAATTGTTTAAATTAAATAGTTCACTCCATTAAACATTTAATTGGATAAGTTTAATATAGTTTGGTTATCTATATTTTTGCCAACCCCTAACTTAGACTACCCTTGACATATCTTTTACTATTTTCTGGTTGAAGTTAAGATCCAAGCTACTAAAATATCAGAGACTACTCAGAATGTGACAGCTTTTTTTTAAGGCAAACACTAGTTTATTAGTAAATTAGCAAGTTCTCCCTTCATTCCATAATGATCTAGTTGACCATTTCACACCGATTAAAAAAAATGAAAAAGAGAGAATGATATTTTTATTAAAGTACTCTTATCGTGCATTGTGAATGATAAAAGTAATATTAATTAAAGGATAAAATTGGAAAAGATGTATTAAAAATTAAAATGGATTATTTATTTTGAGACACTCTTTTATTCCAAATGGATAACTCATTGTAGAACGGAGGGACGGAGGGAGTATGTTAATTCTAAACCTTTTGCTTAGTACTTCTTGGGACTTGGAGTTAATTTGAAAACTAATAGAGATTCTTTATGACATACCTCAACATTTGTCGCAACATGTGCTCCAGCTGTGACAGCAGCACTAGCAATGGCCTTGGATATTGAACCCATTCCACCTTCAACATATCTACATGGAATAATGGCATGCTGTGAATCAAGTTGATTCCCTTGAATGAATAGTATAATATAAAGCTATAATCAAAGGATAGCTAGTTACTAGTAATTGTTAAATGCCTAAACAGTAAATTAAGAAACATTGGTCAGAAGTTATTTGAGAATATTCTCTTCACATAGAAATGTCAGTGAAACTATTTTTCTAAAAAAATGAATGGATTTGTCCGCTAGTGTTTATATGCATGCAATGTTTACGGGTAATGTATTGTAAGCGTTTCTTTGTAGAATACATGTACAAAAGAAATGGACAGAAGTAGTGTAGGTGAAGGAAAATTCCATTCAACAATGAAGAAGTAAAAGAAAAGCAAAAATTCCATATTGGGGTGGAGGTTTTAGCAGACCACCAGTAATTTGCAATGCCGAAGATGTTGCAATACTTAATCGAGCTACTATGTTTATTGTTCATAATAAAATGCAAACATGAAAGGTAACTTCTTGTTTAACAAATGCCAGGAAAAATGATATTGGTGCCTTCATACCTTCTAAAACCAAATGAGTTCATTTGCCACTAATGTGTTATCTTGTCTTTTGTGAAGTTGCCATACACCAGTGTCAGTGCTTCAATTTCCAGAATCAATATTGATGTAACATGCACTAAAAGTACTTTAAAATTTTATTTCAAATTACGGTTGCATGGGAATAATATATTTGGCAAATAACATTATTCCATTCTCATTATGCACGTTATAAATATAACCTAGCAGCAGAGATACATACGACCAAACTCCACGCTCTCCATCAGTTTCTCCCATTACATGATGTAGCAGAACATAACCACTTCCAGGGGTGTGGATACTGGCCTGCATTATATATTTAAAATTACTATATATATGTGCGATGAAAGTTGAAACATTGTCGATTCAATTTTAATAGTACCATCATCCTACTCGGCATCCAACAACAACAACCAAGCTTTATCCCACTAACTGGGGTAGACCGCCTGAATCAAATTACACCATAATGTCTTTGATAAAACATTATGACATAACTTGATCTATGTAGGCAACTCCACTTAGGCTTGGTTGTTGTTGAGTAGGATGATAGTACTATTAAAATCGGACACACGCACCCTTGTACAAAGAAGAATGATGAAATTCATTCATGTTGTATTCTGAAGAAAGAAAATTATGATGCTTTTGTACACTAGAGAAAAACGCTCTTACAGTAGATCCTATCACAGCATCTGTTCCAAGTGTTGCCTTCAGAACATCTGTCTGCGAAAAATAATGTCAAACAAAGCTAAACAATACACCACTAAGCAAATGTAGTAGTAGTAGTAGTAGTAGAAAGTTATAGAACGATCAACAATGTATTAGAGTCTTGAACGAAATGGTCAAACTCAGCTTCAAATGCTACTTCAAGTCATTATAATGGGTACTTTGGCCCATAAATCTAGTCAATGTGGGCTCTCAATAGGCCTTCCTGAAGCCTAAACCCTAAACCAACAGGCCTTCCTGAAACCTAAACCCTGTTTGCAGCACTATCTATGGGTAGCCCAATATTAGGACTCAGATAGGCTTTAGTGCAACCACAACAAAATTAAGATGATATACATTCTATTTTAAAAGGCACAGTCAAAAATTTTAAATGAAATGAAAAATGAAAAGGAGAATGAGTAGTTAACTTTAGATTAGAGCGTTTAAGAGACCATAATAAGATTACCTCAAACCAGTTATTCAAAACTTTAGAAGCTGGGGACAACAAAAGGTCCATGAATTCCCTGCCAAATAAGATATAATGTAGATTGTTTGCTGCTGAAATTCATAATTTTAAATTAAAAGTAACTGTTTCAGTATAAGTATTAACAGCAATACCAATTAACAGAGAACAAACACTTACACCATATCTTTTTGCCCCATGGAGGCTGCATGCCGCAAACAAGTAGCCCAAAATACTGAATTCTGTAATTTATTCTTCAGTTGCTCATTAAGAGATGATTTATGCTGTAAAGACTCAGGTGGAGACGAATCAAGAACTAGATCCATGAACTTACAGAATTTCTCAAGCTGACTCTCGTATCTGAGCAATGAAATCAATGAACTAAGAACAATGAAAATACATAGGAATTAAAATTCACAAAAATAGCTCAAAATAGAGACTTTGGATATGCTTCTGCATCAGCTTGTGAGAATTTGGAAATCTGAGAGTGATTGAGATCCTTATCAGGTCCTAAGAGAAGGTAGCGTCCATCCAGACAAGGCGTAAACGACGACGGATTTCTCTTCAGAAGCTTCAACCCGTGCTTTGCCAGTTCGAGTTCATTGATAACTGCCGGTCGGAGAAGGCTTTGGAGGTAACTGCAACGGGAAAACTTGAAACCTGGAATTAGCTCCTCGGTTACGGCGGCGCCTCCGATAATGTGGCGGCGCTCGAGGACGGCAACTGAGAGACCGCCACGTGCGAGGTAAGCTGCTGATGTGAGGCCGTTATGGCCGCCGCCGATAATCAATGCGTCCCATTTTTTGTCCTTTAATGCGGTGGCGCTGGTGGTGGTAAAGCTCCTTCGCCACATTTTTTCTTTGCGATGGAATGGAAATGGAAGAATTTACTCTGACAAGTGTTAAGTGTCTTGTCTTTCTGTGTTTTTTTTCTCTTGAAGATGGAGTTTATTTTCGGTAAAAATAACAAAATAAATTGTTTTTTGCATTTTCTTTTTCTTATATTCAAAAATATCTGATTACATCAAAATATAATGATAATATAATTATAATATTTTATTCAAACAATTTTTTTTAAAAAAGTATTTTAAATTTTAAGTGAAATTTAAATTTAAGTTTTAAAATTTATAGTTATATATATATTAGGAAGTAAATTCTTTTTGAGCATATCTTCCATCAAATTATATGGATGTCATTTTAAAAAAACTTAATTTTTAAAATATTTCCACTGATATCTTCATAGTATAAGTTGATTGTGTTATTATGTTTTTATTCTCTTATTTATTATTCTAAGTTTTTATTTCTTACATAGATATGCATTTTTAGGTTGTTTTTATTGAATGTGTTTAATATCTATTGTTTCACTTTCTCAGTAAATTTATATGTTATTACTGTAAAAAGTTTTGTATAAGTTTTTAAATTTCAGACTCATTTTCTATTTTCTATTTTTTTCTCTATACTGATTCTGATTGTGGGAGGGAATTGGTTCTAACTGATTTCCTATTTTATGATTTACTTGTAATTGGTGGAGATTTATATTCATTATTTAAGTGGAGTTTTGGACTTGATCTATTTTACTCATTGTTTTCTATTTAAGTTTTCTAAATCCAGTTTACCCAATCCGATTTCAAATATCTCACCCTATCATTCTTTTTTCCCATTCACTTTTTTCTTCCAAAACCATTGTAATGTGAGGATCTTATTCATTGGTCTTCAATTTCTTTAATGTTCAAAGTTTGGTTTCATCTCTTTCATTATTAAATATGTTATTGTTTCTTTATGTCAGTTACCTGAGATTTTTGGTTCTGATTGGTTTATTATTTTATAGTCTACTACTTGCAAGAGGATGAGTTTTCTATTAATTTTATTCAACTGAGATTTTAGATTTGCTGAAACAGGTGGCTCTGTCAAAATAAGGATTTTAAAAAATTACCTCATGATTTTCTCCTTTGTTTTCCCTCCAAGTTTTTCAAGTGTGCTTTTGAATTGATCACCAACATAATTGATTTTTATAGAATTGAATTATTTAGAATTGATTTTAAAATAATTGATTTTAGTAAAATTGATTTATGTTTAGTATATTTATGTAAATGTGAGTTGAATAACAAATTTAAGTGTAAAAATCAAATTTAAATTCAGAAGCTACAAATTTTAGTTTCAAGTATAATCAATTCTATAGGCAAAATCAATTCTATTTTAGAAGAATCAAATACCTCAAAATTATTAAAGTGTAATCCAAATTCAATTAGTTAGTTGCATTTCATTTAATGGTCTTTTGAGGTTAGATTGCATTTGAGTTTCATTTCATATTTGAATTTACATTCAGTTAGAAGTAGAACTCATTTTGTTACAGAATCTGAAAGTTAGTTACAAATTTTCCATCATCTTCTTTAACTTCAACTTTGTGTACCAACAATTTGAAGGTGAGAAAAACAAGAAAGGGGGGTTTGAATTGTTTGGAAAATAAGCGCTTTTTCAAAATGAAAATCACGCAAGGATTTTATACTGGTTCGCTTATAATACAAAGCTACTCCAGTCCACCCGGCCAAGGTGATTTCGCCTTCAACAATGACTTAATCCACTAATCTTGAAAGATTGATTACAAACAACGTCTAAGAGAAAGATCTCTTAGTCCTCTCAAGTATACAGACTACACAGAGTCACTTGAGGAAATAAACAAACAATAGATAAAAGATTTATGTAATCTAGAGTGCTTCTAAGAAAGCAAATATTACAATAGTAAGAACAAAAGTGATTCACGTTATAAGCAAAAGCTTCGTGAAGATTTAGAGAGCAAGAGTGTTTTCTTGAGCGTTGATGTTTCAGTATAATTTTTTGCTTGTGCGTGTTCAATGTTGATTGCAGCCCATTTTATATATCAGTGAGGTAGTAGTTGAAACTGATGAGTAATAAAATGAATTTACGCCATAACATAAATAGCTTCTGCCAGGATAACTTTCTCTCCTTGAAATGACTACTTACCACATATAGTACCTTCTTTATTGAAATTGGAGATTAACGTCTCTTTCTGTATTAGGAAATCCATTTGCAATCCTTTACTTGACTTTAACGTTACTCTTTCATCATTAGTATTTCCATGATCAGAGTCTTCGTGTATCTGAGAATCTTGGAGTCTTGCTTCTGATGTTGATCTCTTTTGAGTTCTGATAGATTCTTCAGATAGCGCTGATAACTTCTGAAGTTTGACATACTGTTGTTCAGAATCAGAACTTCTAGAGCGTACTTCTTGTTCAGATGCTTCTGATATTTTGCTGTTTTGCTCAGAGTTAGACTTTCTTGAACGTGTTTCTACTTCAGATGCTTCTTATCTTCTGATAATTTGTATCTGATCTGGTTTTGTATCTGATGACATCATCAGATCTCTTCCTTCTTTCTTTAGAACCCTGCACACTTAGAAACTTTTCGTTAGGGTGCCATTTTTGGTTTCATCCTTTGTTATCATCAAAATCAAGGAATCTGTTGTAGAACAATTTTTGTTCTTACAATCTCCCCCTTTTTGATGATGACAAAACAAACTTAATTAGCAGATGAAATATGAATAATATTAGATCAGATAGACAAGAGCTCCCCCTGAGATAGTGCTAGGGAGTTCAGAAGTTCTTACCAGAGCTTCTAAGTAAAGAGGTTTCTTGATACCTTCTGCAATTTCTTAAGTCCAGGTTAGATAAATTTATTTTTAAGAAAAATATGTTGCAGAATGCTTAAGGTATTTAGACAATATTTTCATCAGAGCTATTAATGACTTCTCCCCCTTTTTGTCAGAATCAAAAAGACATAGCAAAAAAAAAAATTGAAGAGAAAAACATTGTATTAGATAAAAAGCAACAGAGGCAAAAAGAACAAGCAAACATCAGAAAATAAAGAAAACAAAGCAACAAAATCCTAAGTGCCTAAGGGTTGGGAGGTGGAGGCAATCTCTGAAGCAACATAGCCAGCATGTTCTGAATGTTGTCGTTGACAGTGTCTTGTTTGTCCATTCTGGCACGGAGTTCATTCTGATCTTGCTTAAGTTCTTTCAGCGTCTGGAGAACCATAGGGATAACAGAAGAAGAAGACTCCCCCTGAGTCAGAGTCTGCTGTGCTTCAGCAGCAGCCAGCGCTTCAGCTTCAGCAGCAGCTTGTGCTTCAGCTTCCTTTATCCTTAGAATTTCAGCTTCTCTTGCTCTTTCTTCCTCCAGTCTTCTAGCCTCTTCTTCAGCTTCTCTTGCTAATCTCTCTTCTTCCAGCCTTCTGGCTTCAGCTTCTCTTGCAAGTCTTTCCTGAAGTCTTGCCTCAGCATCTCTGATGTAGCCATTTCTGACTTGTTCAGAGATGTTCTTCAGTCTAAAAGCCTCAGAAGTCATCTAGCCAATGACTCTGTTCCAGTGTGTCCTTACAGAGTCAGGATCATCACTGACTTCAGAGTTAGTGGTCAGAGACTTGACCTTTTGTACTGAAGCCCCTGCGACCAGCATGATGGCTTCCTCAAGGGTAGGTATAGAAAGGTCAGATTCAGAGGTATGAGGTGGAGATGTTTGAGGGCTGAGATTTAATGTGAGAGGTTCAGATTCTGCTTCAGGTTGAGGTTCAGATCTTTGGGGTGAAGCGTAAAGAGGGTTTAAGTCTAATGGTTCAGTTTCAACTTCAGGTTCAGGTTCAGCGGAGGTGTTTGGAGGGGTGATATCAGAGGTGTGGAGGTCAGAGGGTTGAGTTTCAGAGGGTTGGTCTTCAGAAGTAATGTTGGTTGTTTGTGAAGCAAGGTTTTGAGCCTGAATTTGGGCTAAGGTTGGGGAGTCAGGGTCAGAGTATTCTTGGTCAGAGGAGATTTGAAGGTATGGGGGTGATTCTGGGGCTGAAGATGAAGAGGAAATGGTTTGGTTCAGTTCTTCAGCTTCAGATAAGGGTAGTGTTGTATGGGCAAGATTAAATTTGGGTCGAGGTTCTGGGGTTCTGGTGGTTGAAGGTGGGATTTCAGAGGTTGTATAAATGGGTGGTGTTGGGAGAGGATTAGAGGAAGGAGTAGAGGAAACCATCAGAGGTTCAGAGGAAATAGGAGGAACAGACGTACCAGTAGAAATTTGCAGAGGAGCTGGAGATCTGCTTCCAGAAGATTATCCAAGTCTTGCCTTCTTTGCCTGTGATGTTATCTTCTTTTCAGAGAGACCTCTCTTGTATCTGACGAAGTCTTCTTCTGAATCTAGACAATCGTCGAGGCTGAAGTCAGAGATGTCAACACCTTCATCCAGCAGACGCTGAAGATAGATAGCAACCGCATCTCTGGGTTCATTCTTGTAGAACCTAGCAAGACCATGAGGCAGCTTCCTCTGATCTTTCAAGGAATCCCAGGATGTGTCCAGCGTGGGTCTGACTTGAATCTTCTTTATTATTCCCATACTCTTGAGATTTCTGGCGTTCAGAGGCTTTCCAGTATCTATCGCCAGATCTTGCATCAGCTTGGCCTTCTCCAGATGATCTACCAGCCCATTCTCGATGAAAACATCAGATAACAATCTTCCCAGAGGGATGTAGGATCTGGGCTTCATGTTGTTTCTGGTTTCCCTGACAGAGTCTCGTAGGTATCTGAAGAGTAGCGCAGGAAGGCAGATCTTCACACCCTTGTGAATGCAATACAGAATGCACTTCTGATCTGCATTGATGTAATCAGAGGAATTTGATGCTGGGCGGTGGTGAATAGTTCCCAGAATGATCTTGAGCCACACTCTGAGGTTCTGATGCAGCTCTTTGTTCTTTGAAGGATTTCCTTCAGTGTTGGGTTTGAAGATGGTTGGATTGATTACTTCAGCAACGCGCCTTGATCTAGGGTTGATGTTGTAAATCCTTTTTCCTCCATCTTTCTCCATGTTCAACAAAGAAGCAATTGACTCTTCAGTAATTACTATCTTTACCCCCAAAACATAGGAGACGATGAAATGGTCATCAGCATCTGCAAATCTCCAGAACTCCTTGATGAGAAGTGGGTAAACAGGGCCATAGAGCCTTTGGAAGTAGTTTCCCCAACCTTGTTGACGAAGTTCTTCAGTAAGATCAACTCCATTTCTTCTCAAGTTGTCAAAGTCCACCAGTGTTTCACATAACACATCCAATCCCTCAAAGGGAGTTGCTAGGTTGATGTGAGGTAAACGATCAAGGATATGGGGTTCCTTGTATACTGGAGTAATGGAAACGCCTGTAACCATTGGAGTTGAAATGCTTGAAGTTTGGGCAGTGGTGGTGGATTCCATTTGTTGAGAGAAGTTGAAAACTTCTTGTTGTTGAGCATCCATAGTTGAAGAAGAAGGAGATGAAGATGAGTAGTTGAGAGACGCTTCAGAGAGGGTTTAGGGTTTTAGAGTGAGTGAGAGTGATAAGTGTGTGAAATGTGAGAAGAGTGTTTAAATACTCTAAGTTAAAACACATGCAAAACGACACACAATATTGCGTTAGCACAAAGCTCAAGTAAGCACGCTTGGGGGAGAAATGATTAAGGCTAATTAATGAATGTCTAATCCCAACAGTACGCACACTGCTCGAGGAGATCTCAAACGTTTCACCTTGATCTTCTTCTGGACAGCTGTCTAGAAGTTCTAGGGTTAGACGCTAAGTGCTCCACGTGTTGATATATCTGATCTTCAGGAATACCAAAGGATTGGTTCCTGGAGATTTCTAACTCAGATATTTTCTTAACTGGTAGAAGTATCAGAGTCAGAGGTAGAAATACATTTGTTTACATCAGAGTCTCATTTTACATTCTCAAAGGCACAATTCATTCAGGACAATTTTGAATGTTCAGGTTTTTTAAGATAAAAAGAAATCTATCTTCAGCTAGAGGCTTAGTAAAGATATCTGCCCATTGATGATCTGTATCAATGAACTTCAATGTTACTATCCCTTTCTGAACATAGTCTCTGATAAAATGATGTTTTATTTCAATGTGTTTAGCTCTGGAATGTAGAATGGGATTCTTACTTAGACAAATGGCAGCAGTATTATCACAGAAGATAGGAATGTTACTCTCAAAAATTTGCAGATCTTCTAACTGATGCTTCATCCAGAGCATCTGAGTTGTGCACAGTGATGCTGAGATATATTCTGTTTCTGCAGTTGATAGAGCGATAGTTGACTGTCTTTTGCTAGCCCAGGAGATTAGATTGTTTCCCAGAAGCTGGCAATTTCCAGATGTGCTTTTTCGTTCTAGTCTATCTCCTGCATAATCTGCATCACAGTAACCAGAAAGTCTATACTCTGATGTTTTCTTATACATCAGGCCCAGGTTAGGAGTTCCTTTCAGATACTTAAGAATTCTCTTAACTGTTGTTAAATGAGATTCTCTAGGATCTGATTGGAATCTGGCACAGAGACAGACACTAAAGAGAATATCAGGACGAGTAGCAGTCAGATAGAGAAGAGAGCCTATCATACCTCGATAGAGCTTCTGACAACCTTTGAGCTTACTTCTTCTTTTTCAAGAATGCATGTTGGATGCATTGGAGTTTTTGCAGAGTTGCAGTTAGCCATGTCAAATTTCTTCAGAACATCTTTAATATATTTGCTTTGATGAACATATGTAACTTCTGAAGTTTGGTTAATTTGAATTCCCAGAAAGAACTTTAGTTCTTGCATTAGACTCATTTCAAATTCTGCCTACATTAACTTAGAGAATTCTTGACAAACAGAGGCGTTAACTGAACCAAAAATAATGTCATCAACGTATATCTGGCATATCATGAGATCATTGTTAAGGTTCTTACAGAAAAGTGTGGAGTCAACTTTCCCTCTGATAAAATTGTGTTCCAGAAGAAAATTGCTTAAATGTTCATACCAAGCTCTGGGAGCTTGTTTAAGTCCATATAAAGATTTTTTAAGTTTAAAAACATGTTCTGGAAAGTTTGGATTTTCAAAACCTGGAGGTTGGTTGACATACACTTCTTCTGATATATAACCATTAAGGAATGCACTCTTGACATCCATTTGATATAATTTAATAGAATGGTTAATAGCAAAAGATACAAGAAGACGAATAGATTCTAACCTTGCGACTGGAGCAAACGTTTCATTATAATCAATACCTTCTTGTTGACTATAACCTTGAGCTACCAGTCGAGCTTTGTTTCTGACGACTTCTCCTTTCTCATTCAGCTTGTTTCTGAATACCCATCTGGTTCCAATGACGTGAGTGCCTCTGGGCTTTGGAACAAGATCCCAGACATCATTCTTTGTGAATTGATCTAATTCTTCTTGCATGGCTGAAACCCAATCGTTATCTTGAAGTGCTTCATCACAGGACGTAGGCTCAATCAGAGACACTAGTCCCAGAGGAGTCTCTTCAGAAGTCCTGAAGGTAGATCTGGTTCTAACAGGTTCGTCCTTGTTTCCCAGAATCAAATCTTCAGATACGTTGATACGACTTTTAACTTTCTTTGGGATTTCTGGGGATTTAATTTCTTCAGAGTTCTGAGTGACAGTTGCTTCTGGAGCTTTATCAGAACCTGCAAGGGTGATTTCTAAATCTGCAAAATCTTCAACTAGCTTTGACTTTTCAGGGTCAAGCTTATCATCAAATCTGACATGAATTGATTCTTCCATAATTTTGGTTTCTGTGTTGTATACTCTGTAGCCTTTAGAGCGTTCTGAGTATCCTAACATAATTCCTTTCTGTGCTTTGGAATCAAACTTGTTCAGATGTTCTTTAGTGTTTAAGATAAAGCAAGAACATCCAAAAGGATGAAAATATGAAATGTTTGGTTTTCTTCCTTTACACAGTTCATAGGGAGTCTTTTCCAAAATAGGTCTTATAGAGATTCTATTCTGAATGTAACATGCTGTATTTACAGCTTCTGCCCAAAAGTGCTTTGCCACATTAGATTCATTGATCATGGTTCTGGCCATCTCTTGGAGTGTCCTATTCTTCCTCTCTACAACTCCATTTTGTTGTGGAGTTCTAGGGCAGGAGAAATCATGGGATATTCCATTAGAGTCAAATAATTCTTCAAAATCTTTGTTTTCAAATTCCCCACCATGATCACTTCTAACTCTAATAATTTTAGAGTCAAATTCTTTTTGCACTTTGGAGCAGAAACTAGTGAATACAGAGTGAGACTCACTCTTGTGCTTTAGGAATTTCACCCATGTCCAGCGACTGTAATCATCAACAATGACTAGTCCATACTTCTTTCCATTGACTGATGATGTTTTCACAGGACCAAATAAGTCAATGTGGAGAAGTTCCAGAGGCTTAGAGGTAGAAACAACATTTTTCTTTTTAAAGGATGTTTTAGAAAATTTTCCTTTTTGACATGCTTCACACAGAGCATCTGAAGAAAACTTCAGTTTAGGTAGGCCTCTGACTAACTCAAGTTTGTTTAGCTGAGAAAGTTTCCTCATGCTAATGTGGCCCAAGCGTCTATGCCATACCCATTGCTCTTTATGAACAGACATCAGACATTTAACATTTTGTTCTTTTAAATCAGAAAGATTAATTTTATAAATGTTGTTTTTCCTCTTGCCTGTGAAAAGGACAGAGCCATTGTTCTGATTAATGGCTTTACATGTTTTTTGATTAAAGATTACATCATAACCGTTATCACTTAATTGACTTATGGATAACAAGTTATGCATTAATCCTTCTACGTAAAGAACATCAGATATAGAGGGAAGAGTACCATTACCAATAGTTCCGGAGCCTCTGATCCTTCCTTTCTGATCTCCTCCGAAACCTACGAATCCAGCATCTTTAAGTTCCAGGCTTTGGAACATAGACTTTCTTCCCGTCATGTGTCGCGAGCATCCAGAGTCCAGGTACCATGACTGGTGTCTGAACTTTGCTGCATAGGATATCTGCAACATACACAATCTTATCTTTTGGTACCCAGAATCTCTTGGGTCCTCTTTGATTAGTCTTCCCAGAGTTTCTTATAACTTTGGGTTTTCTAGCATTTTCAAATTTTTGTTCTTGTGTGTGTGTATAGTGATATGAAAATGGAGATTTAAGTTGGTCACTAGAAGAAGTTTTAACTTCCTTAGGATCATACCCAATTCCCTTTTTATTGTTTTGACTGACTCCATAAATCATGGATGCCATAATACTCCTACCTATTCCATTTTTCAGAAATTCTTGAAAGGCTTCTTCGTATTTATAAATTATTGCATTTGAAGTTTGTGGAGTTTGAGATAACGCTTCTACTAATTCTAAGCTTTTTCTTTTTGCTCCATCTCTTTCTAATGTTAACAATCTGATTGTATCTTCTCGTGCTAGAATTGTCATCTCAAGCTTGCCACATTCTTCAAATTTTGCTTTAAGACAGCCTTTTATGTTTTTAAGCTTTTGTTTTAATTTCTGATATGAGCTAAGAGTTTCTGACAAGCATGATTCTAGATCAGATCGAGAGAGTTCAGAGAATACCTCTTCAGATTCTTCATCTGAGCTGCTCCTGGATGTGGTAGCCATAAGTGCCATGTTGGCCTTTTCATCAGAGTCAGATTCTGATGACCCAGATTCACTATTATCCCAGGTAGCCATTAATCCTTTCTTTGTTCTGAAGGTATTTTTCTTGAAACTTTCTTTTCTAGGATTGTCTTTCTTTAGCTTGGGGCATTCATTTCTGTAGTGACCTGTTTCTTTACATTCATAACAAGTAATATCTTTGTTAGTTTTACCTTTTGAGGTTGATTCTGATCGATCCCCTCTGGGTCTTGATCTTCTGAAGTTGTTGTTCCTCTTTTTCCAGAGTTGTTTAACTCTTCTGGTCAGGAGGGACAATTCTTCTTCATCATCAGAATCTTCTGGTTCAGAGTCATCAGTATCTTCAGTTTCTGCCTGGAGAGCTTTGGTTCTGTCAGGTTTGCGTCTTTCATATCTGGACTTTAATGCTACGGACTTGTTCCTTTTCTGAGGCTCATCTTCCTCTAGTTCTATCTCATGGCTTCTGAGGGAACTGACAAGTTCTTCAAGACTTATATTGTTCAGATCCTTTGACAGCTTCAGAGCAGTAACCATGGGTCTCCATTTCTTTGGCAGACTTCTGACTATCTTTTTGACATGGTCTGCAGTTGTGTATCCTTTGTCTAGAACCTTGAGACCTGCAATCAGAGTTTGGAATCTAGAGAACATTGCCTCTATGGCTTCATCATCTTCCATTTTGAAGGCTTCATATTTCTGGATAAGCGCCAGAGCCTTTGTCTCTTTGACTTGAGAGTTTCCTTCATGAGTCATCCTTAGAGAGTCAAGTATGTCTTTGGCTGTTTCTCTGTTGGTGATCTTTTCATACTCGTTATAAGATATAGCATTTAGGAGTATGGTTCTGGCCTTGTGATGATTCTTGAAAATTCGTTTCTGATCATCTGACATCTTACTTCTGGGAACTTCAGCTCCATCCTCTGTGACAGGAGGTTTGTATCCATCTGTGACAATGTCCCAGAGATCAGCATCATAGCCTAGAAAGAAACTTTCAATTCTATCTTTCCAGTAATCGAATTTCTCTCCATCAAAGACAGGAGGCTTAGCATTGTAACTATCCTTTTCATTTGTGTGGGCCATAGTTTTTCTCTTTCTGGATCTCTCTACACTGTTAAGTGTTTGATTAGAAAATCAATAACAGAGCCGGAGCTCTGATACCAATTGAAGGTGAGAAAAACAAGAAAGGGGGGGTTTGAATTGTTTGGAAAATAAGCGCTTTTTCAAAATGAAAATCACACAAGGATTTTATACTGGTTCGCTTATAACACAAAGCTACTCCAGTCCACCCGGCCAAGGTGATTTCGCCTTCAACAAGGACTTAATCCACTAATCTTGAAAGATTGATTACAAACAACGTCTAAGAGAAAGATCTCTTAGTCCTCTCAAGTATACAGACTACACAGAGTCACTTGAGGAAATAAACAAACAATAGATAAAAGATTTATGTAATCTAGAGTGCTTCTAAGAAAGCAAATATTACAATAGTAAGAACAAAAGTGATTCACGTTATAAGCAAAAGCTTCGTGAAGATTTAGAGAGCAAGAGTGTTTTCTTGAGCGTTGATGTTTCAGTATAATTTTTTGCTTGTGCGTGTTCAATGTTGATTGCAGCCCATTTTATATATCAGTGAGGTAGTAGTTGAAACTGATGAGTAATAAAATGAATTTACGCCATAACATAAATAGCTTCTGCCAGGATAACTTTCTCTCCTTGAAATGACTACTTACCACATATAGTACCTTCTTTATTGAAATTGGAGATTAACGTCTCTTTCTGTATTAGGAAATCCATTTGCAATCCTTTACTTGACTTTAATGTTACTCTTTCATCATTAGTATTTCCATGATCAGAGTCTTCGTGTATCTGAGAATCTTGGAGTCTTGCTTCTGATGTTGATCTCTTTTGAGTTCTGATGGATTCTTCAGATAGCGCTGATAACTTCTGAAGTTTGACATACTGTTGTTCAGAATCAGAACTTCTAGAGCGTACTTCTTGTTCAGATGCTTCTGATATTTTGCTGTTTTGCTTAGAGTTAGACTTTCTTGAACGTGTTTCTACTTCAGATGCTTCTTATCTTCTGATAATTTGTATCTGATCTGGTTCTGTATCTGATGACATCATCAGATCTCTTCCTTCTTTCTTTAGAACCCTGCACACTTAGAAACTTTTCGTTAGGGTTCCATTTTTGGTTTCATCCTTTGTTATCATCAAAATCAAGGAATCTGTTGTAGAACAATTTTTGTTCTTACACAATTGATATCTAGAATTATGGTTCAGATTCAGGAACGGGAAACACGAGTGTACGTGAGGCGTGTGTGATTGATTATGGTCATTCAATTCACAACGAATTGAAAATTTGAATCGAAACCTAATCACATTTCTTGATTATGAGGGATTGGGAAACACGAGTGTTGGTGAATTTCTTGAGTGAATTGCACAAGAACGAAAATGAATGGTGAAAACGGTAGTTTGAACACAAAGATTCCAGTCTTTGATGGAAAGAATTGGAATCAATGGATGATTCAGATGCATGTGTTATTCAGAGCTCAAGATGTTCTTGATCTCGTTAATGATGTTTACCCAACTATTATAGCAGATGCAACTGAAGCACGAAGAAACACGCATACAGAGGTGAGAAAGAAGGATCAAAAGACTTATATCCATTAGTGTGTGGATCTGAATGTGTTTGAGAAGATCACTGATTCAACAACAGCGAAGGTTGCATCGGACACACTGGTATGTTGTTATGGTGGTGATGCATTAGTGAAGAAGTTTAAGCTTTAGTCTCTATGTAAGCAATATGAGAATCTCAACATGAAGAACAATGAGAAGGTAACTGATTACATCTCCATAGTAATTCTGATAAAAAATGAAATGAAATCTTGTGGAGACAGAACAAGTAATCATTGAAAATGTATTGAAATCACTTACTCCTTAGTTTGATTACATTGTTGTAGTAATTGAACACTCTAAAGATCTTAGCACCATGAGAATTGAAGAGTTGCAGAGTAATCTAGAGACACAAGAGTTGTGTATGGCTGAGAGAAACCCTTAAAGAGAGGTAGAGCAGGCTCTGAAAGCGTATTCTGGTAAGCAGAATCAGAGGCAGTCTTGGTCAGAGGCCAAGGAGAGACATGATTGTGGTTATTAGAAGTTAGAAGTCTCAAACTCTAATAAGAAGAAACATCATAAAGGAAATGAGAAGTTTGACAAGAAGAAGGTTCAATGCTACTGTTGTAAGAATTTTAGTTACTTTGTTGCTGACTGTTGGTCAAACAAGTAAAGGTAATCAGAAGAAGCAAACATAGCCAGAGGAAAATCTGATGATGAACATGTGTATTGATGGCTTCTGAATATGATGGTGGATATTTAGTAAACTTGTGGTATATGGACATTGGTTGCTCAAATCACCTAACTAGAAACAAACAATGATTGATTAACTTTGACTCTAGAAAAAGGATAAAAATCAGATGTGTTGATGATAATTATCTGAATGTTGAAGGAATGGGAAATGTCAAGGTTATAGTGAAGAATGACAAAAATGTTCTGATCAAGGATGTTTGGTATGTTCCTGGGATGAAGAACAATCTGATGAGTGTAAGTCAGCTAATTGAGAAAGGTTTCTCAGTTACTACGGAAGACTATTTCTTGAAGTTGTATGATTCTGGTCAAAAGTTGATTATGCAATCGGAACAGGCAAGCAACATAACATTCAAGGTGAATGTTAAAACTGTTGAAACTAAATTCCTTAGTGATGAAGGTGTTGAAGGTGATAATGAGCTATGACACAAGAGATTGGGACATATTAACATTAGAAGCTTAGAGCATCTGAGTTCTAAGAAGCCGGTACATGGCATTCCTAAGATTGTGAAGCCTGAGAAGTCATGTGAGATATGCATGAAAGACAAACAACCTAGATTGTCATTTGCATCAGAAGTGGCTCTAAGAGCAAAATATGTTTTGGGAGTAGTGCATTTGAATGTATGTTGACCATTTGAAGTACCTTCACTTGGAGGAAACAAGTACTTTGTGTCATTTGTGGATGAGTTCACAATAATGACATGGATAACACTCATCAAGTTTAAGAATGAGGTGTTTGATGAGTTTGATAAGTTCAAGGTGAAGGATAAAAAACATAGTGGTTAGAAGTTGAAAATTCTCAGAACTGGTGGTAAAGGTGAGTATAACTCTACAGAGTTCAAGAAATACTGTGAGGAGAATAGAATTGAGCATGAAGTTACTGCTCTATACACTCCTCAAAACAATGGTCTTGCTGAAAGAAGAAACAAAACTTTGCTTGATATGACAATGAGCATGCTGAAGGAGAAGAGACCCCCTCACAGCTTGTGGGGAGAATTTATTGTCACTGCATCATATATGCTCAATAGGTCCCCTCAGAGCTGAAGGAGAAGAGGCCCCCTCAGAGCTGATATGTTATTCAAACTTTGATTGATGTGGAGTCAGAGTTGATAGAAGAAATACTTTTGAATACTTTTTTAAGTATATGGGAGGTCCCTTTCTTGGTGCTATAAGAAGCAACAAGTGGTTGCATTGTCAACATGTGAAGTTGAGTATAATACATGTGCTTTGTATACTTGTCAAGCTATTTGGATTCTAAACTTGTTGCAGGATCTGAAGATTAAGGTGAACAAGCATGTAAAGTTGATGATTGACAATAAATCAACTATAAGTCTTGCAAAGAGTTCAGTGTTGCATGTAAGGAGCAATCACATTGACACAAAGTTTCACTTTCTGAGAAATCAAGTTCAGAGTGAAGTGTTTGAAGTTGTTCACTGTAGCACTCAGAAGCAGTTGACAGATGCTCTGACCAAAGAAATCAAGACTGAACACTTTATTCATTTGAGGGATGAAATTGATGTTGTTGATTTTAGTCTTGAATGTGGATTAAAGGATGATGTTAAAGTGTAATCTAAGTTCAAGTAATTAGTTGCATTTCATTTAAGTTTTATTTGAGTTTAGATTGCATTTAAGTTTCGTTTCAGATTTAAATTTGTATATAATCTGAATTTACATTCAGTTTGAAGTAGAACTTATTTTGTAACGGAATCTGAAAGTTAGTTATAATTTTTCTCTTCCATCACCTTCTTCATCTTTAATATTGTGCACCAACAAAAATTACTCCAGAATCAATTCTACACCTTTAAAATTATTTTTGATTTTTCCAAAAACCAAACCAAACATGTTAATTTGCCCAAATTTAAAAAATAAATCCCCATCTTTTGAGAATAATTGTTAGTATACAATTATATTTATCTAAACAATTTTTTTATACAGTTAAGGATTAAACTATCTTGTTTTAATTTGGTTTGTTTCCATTTTATTATATTTTCTGGGTATGCTCATAATACATTTTAATAGATACGTGACTATTTTATTTTGAACTTTTAAAATGGTTGGGCCTTTTGAAATGATCAAGAATATTACGGCAAGAACGAATCGTAAAAATTAGTTGTCAATGTTTTTCATAAGTGAAATGTGTTGTCTAACAATAAGGAAAATTTAGAAAACGTAGAGGTAATGAAATAGCTTAAAATTCTTCTACTAGTTAATTGGTTAGTTGTAGCACTTTATACTTCCCATAATTTTTTTTTGTGTGAATATTACTCTTTCATATAGTCAAATTCTGAAATTTATTAATATCATTTAAGATTTCCCCTGAATCCTTTAGTGCTCGATGTAACTTTGGGGACAACTATTCTAGGCAGGTCAGCGACCCAAACGACCAAGGACCAATTCATTTTAAACTCACTCCACTTGATTCAAAATATAAAAATAAGTTCACACGTTAAGATATGTTATTTAATCTTTATTTTTCACTACACTCGTCTTCAATATTTAACTCACTTGGGTGTTGAAGTATTAACCATACAGGTTCATCCTGCGTTGCACTGAAGGAGATTAACACTACCGTTCAAGATCAACGGTTCTCTAATTGCATTCATTTTTTATTCCTGAATGAAAGAATGGTGAGTGGCACTTGAGTCATGATACCAACTCTATGTATGTTGATGGAAAGTACTTGGAGTCTTAGTTGTTCCCTTTAAGATATGCACGAGGTTGGTAGGTAGATCTTTAAGAAAAACCTAGTATAAGTCCTCTTAAATCTAGAGTAAGCCACTAATTAGGATTGACATTATAACTGCTTATCCAGTGATTTCTTGTAGGCATGACATGAGTGTGACTATTAGGCCACTAATTTTAGTTAGGTCTTTGCATGTGACTATAAGAGTAATTGTTCCACATAGAAGGCATAATAAATTAGTGTCTGTGATAACAAATATTGGCACTATGGCTAAATTTGAAGCATATTTGACATTGAATTTTGAATCTGCCACCAAATCTACCACCATCTCTGACGTCCACCACGAGATTCATTATAATTCATCACATGATTTAACTGAGACACATTGAAGGAATCAAAGTTACCTGGATTTGTGGGTCGAAGAGTGGGAGAATTGTCTTAAGTGAGATGGGTGGACAAAGTTTTAGATAGAGTTGCTTTCTTAGACTTATCCATTTTTGCTTAATGAGAAAGGAACATTGATTCAACCTCAACGATAGGACATATGATAAGTCGATAGTGAATGGTAGAAGTTATGGCATTGTGATATTAAGGTAATCCATCTAGGATTTCTTCAAGTTGATCACGATGTGAGATCTGATCAATAAAATCCAAAATATTTATAATTCTCTTAATTCTAGTTAGGTATGCGCAAAAATATATTTATGAATTTCATCCTAAATCTGATGAGAATAGACGCAACGAATAACACGTGGTAGAACACAGTTAGAGAGTGTCGTAAGCAACCATGTGAAAATGAGCTAATCTTGTTGTTCCCATGTCACGCACGCTGGGTTTTCAACGTCATTCGTGTGATCCGTTTCAGTGAGATAATATGGAGAAATAATAGGACTCATTAGATGACGTTGAAGTTTGTGAGTGCAAATTATCCCTTTGATTTGTTGCTTCCACGAACGAAAAAATTTCCATCAAATTTGAGTGTTACTTGCTGCGTGAACATTTTGAACACATTCTTCGAGTTCAGAGTTAGGGCTTATGGATGGAGTTTCTCGCACAATGTTGTTCGTTGTATTGCTAGAATTCATATTGGTAGCAATGGAAACAGGACTGAATGAGAGAGAGAAGAATTAGTTTGACTTAATTGAATTTCATTTTAGTTTTGCAAAGTTAATTACAAAGTTAAATAATTTATATTTATAATTAATCCAAACAAAGATAATGTAGAACATCATATATATATATATATATATATATATATATATATATATATATATATATATATATATATATATATATATATATATATATATATATATATATATATATATATATATATATATTATATATTATATATATATATATATATATATATATATATATATATATATATATATATATATATATATATATATATATATATATATATATATATATATATATATATATATATATATATATATATATATTATTCTGATGAAAGGAGGGACGTGGTCTTGTGTAGCACCTATTAATATTTCACAACTTTTAATAAAAGTAATTCTATAATTTTTTCAAATTTATTTTAATTTTAGAAAAACAACTATTTTTTTTAATCCTAAAGGAGGTTGTTTATCCTTGGTTGTTATTTATTATAGCCTCGAGCTCCTGATCTTCGGGAAGCAGCTCAGAACTGCAAGCAAGAGCTTACAAACTACGCACAGATGGCTACGAAGAACCCTTCCTTCAACGTTTGCTTCATTTCCCCTTGCACCTTCTTTTTTCTCCATGATTCTCGTGTAATTAGAATCTTCATAAACATAATCGATTAATCTATGTGTTTGTTATTACTATCTTGCAACAGATAATTCTGGGATCTTCGTCAAAAGCTCGCAAACAGATTCTCGCTGAAATGGGATACGAATTCACAATAATGGTATGTTATTCTATGGGACATTATTTCCTTATGTTATAACAGATTGAAATTGTTTAACTTGGTTTATATATTTAGACTGCAGACATTGATGAGAAAAGTATTAGAAGGGAAAAACCAGAAGATTTGGTTGTCACATTAGCTGAGGCTAAGGCATGCTTTCTTTTCTTTCATGAATTTTTTTTAGTTTATGAATTGTGAATGTATATTCTTGTTGAAACTAGGGTTAGCATTTCCCTATAATATATCTTTGGTAAAATTGTTCCGGGGTGGAATTAGAAATGAGTAATGGCGCGGCCGAGTAAGAGCTGACCAGCAAAATTATCACTCAAACACTTAAGTCAGTTATTGAGTAAAAGTAAAAGGTAGTGTGGAAGTAAATTATGGTTAAACATATCTGAGATTTTACGTGGGGTCTCTAATATGAGGAGCTATTAGAGATCCCTTGCTTTCCTGAGTGGTATGCGAGGGACCGTTGGATGGCATCCAACGGCGAAGGATGATCAGTGGTGTGGGTCGACTATAGACCTGGAGGTCGCGGGTGCACTGCATCTCCAACACCTTATGACTTTGGATTGATGACTGTGTCTTTCTGGCTGGTTCACAATTTGAAATCCTCTTTACGTATTCATTGTTCCAAAAGGTATATTTAGTGATCTAACTTTGATATACTTCTTTAGGCGGATGCTATTGTGCAAAGGCTCCTTACTGATGGTCCATTGAAGGCAGATGCTTCTACAACACTCTTAATCACTGCAGACACTGTATGTATTCTTCTTTCACTCTTTGTTTGTTCGTTTCAACTTTCAACACCGCATCGCTGAAAATAAATGACAGATGATTTATTTGCATATTCTATTTTGGTGCACGTCCGGGTCTTTAGTCTTTATTTTCCCTGCATCTCATTCTATATTGTTCTGCTCAAACTTTTAGCTACAATCTAAATCCTTTTATATGACCTTTTCCTAATTTTCTTTTGTCTGAATTTCTAAACTCGTGTAAGCTTGTTTATAATACTACGATTAAATGCTTTGTAGGTTGTGGTATATCGAGGAACAATCAGGGAAAAACCAACTAGTGAAAAAGAAGCACGGGAGTTCGTCAAAGGTTTGTATGAATTTAGTCCCCTCCTTTTATTGTTGGTGATTATATCCAGATATAACAGTCGCATACATTCACAAACATGAATGATTTTGCAGGATATTCCGGTAGTCATGCAGCTGTGGTAGGATCTGTTGTGGTGACTAATCTTGTGACCGGAAAACGTTATGGGGGGTGGGAGAGTGCAGAGGTACAAGTTTATGCTACTTGAAAAAGTGACTAGTTATTTTCATTGATACACAATTTATTCGGTAACTCAGCATTTCTCTTCAGGCTTCACAGATGATTTGACTGACATTTGTAAAATTTTCTCTATACGACAGGTTTATTTCCTTGAAATACCAGACGAGGTCATTGATAATCTGGTAAAGAAATTTAGAAGTACACTTTTCACCCTTGCACTGAGCTAAGTATGAAGGTGAAAAGAGTACTTTAACCAGTTCCTCAAAACATTTGATCTTTTGAAATTTTCTTTCAGGAAATTCTTGTGAAACCCAATACTATATGAGTTTTCTTATTTGATGGGAGCTTCTCAGATTGATGACGGAGTAACATTCAACGTCGCTGGGGGTTTGATGCTGGAACATCCGTTGACGTTACCCTTTGTGGATGCGGTGGTTAGTTGCCTTTCTCAAGAAAACTAACTCTCAAAAACATTCACATGCACAAAATAACAAGATCATTTGCAATATGCATTCTTTGCACAGTAGAGTCTCGTACCCTCGTTGCCACCAAAATTCAAAACGATTAACAATGTGAATTACTTCAATTCCTATATTTTTATACTCCGGTTTCTATATTTTCTAATATCTTCTTCCCTTTTTTGGGACTTTCTTTTATGACTTCAAGAAGGAAATATTTGTAGCTCTAGCCTTCACTCATTTCTCAGACATCTATCTATACCAATTGAGTTAATTTTCTAGAGAATGTTTATTTCATCGTGATGTAAGTGTGCATTCATCTCTTTTTCTTCTGGTTCTTAACAAATGAGCTCTGCGCTCCTTGTGATAGGTTGGATCGGCTGATACAGTGATGGGACTTTCCAAGGCTCTTACAGAGAAACTCATAAAGGAAGCTCTATAGCTGCTGCAGTTGTACAATCATACTCCAATAGATACCACGTTTGGCCGACTGCAATACTATCTCAATGATATCCAAATGTTTTTATTTGCACTGATTTGTATTACAAACTAGAATCCTTGAGACCTTATTGAATTTTGTTTTATCACGAGTCAACAAAAGCTTGTACTTGTGTGCTTCTGTTTTTGCTGTTGTCCATCATGAGGCTTCATAACATTTCATATTTCCATAGTTCGATCTAACATTTGAAATTTGAATGTGTTGGAAAATATATTATTTCCGGTTTTATTGTTGTCTTTAATACTATCTTTATTTTTTCTTTATTCTTCATTAAGAAGAAAATCAATTGTAATAATTGTATCTTCACTATATAAACCAGCCTAAGGCTGACGAATAAAACATTACAGCTTTTATCTATTTTTTCCAATATGGTATCAAGAGCATTGGGTTAGGGGTTACCGTAAAGTTTTCTTCAACCTATTTTTGTTGGGTTATGGGTTATCATAAAGCTTTCCTCAACATATTTTTGTTGGGTTAGGGATTACTATAAAATTTTCCTCAACATATTTTTGTTCGACCCGATTCACATACCCGCTTAGCCTCCTATGGCGAATAACAACGACAGGTGGTCTTCCTCATCACAAGCCTACACTAGATCCAACCATGGCGACCAACCACAATCTGAATCTGAAGGCTCAGTTCTGCCTACTAGGAACCTTGACGAGGGAAGGTCAGACAAAGTTCCTTGGTGTGATCACTTCAAGCGCGAATGGCATACATGTGAAACTTGTTGGAAGCTCAAAGACAAATCTCCTAACTGGAAGAAGAAAAGTGGTTGTGCATTTCAGGCTAGTAATTTTGATCAAGGGCAGCAACCTCCTCCGTCTCAGTTTCCACTCACTACGGAGCAACTAGACAGACCGTACAAACTCCTCGAGTCTCCAACCCCTTCTTGCTCTATAGCAACAAAAGGTAATTCTACATTTCTTAGTGTCAGTCTCAGTCATACTTGGATAATAGATTCAGGAGCATCCAATCACATGACAAGTGAATCTACTATGTTCTCTTCATATAGTCCATTTGCAGGTAATCAAAAAATAAAAATCGCAGATGACTCTTTTTCAGCCATTGCAGGTAAAAGGTCAGTTGTGTTGTCTCAAATGTTAACTCTTAAAAATGTCCTTCATGTTCCAAATTTATCTTGTAATTTAATATTCGTCAGTAAATTAGCCCAAGATATAAATTGTCAAACTAATTTTTTCCGATCTAACTGTGTCTTTCAGGATTTGAACTCAGAGAAGATGATTGACAGTGCTAAGGAGAGTGGAGGACTCTACTACCTTGACATTGGATCTGCATCACAACTACCTTAAAAAACAATAAGTTCCTGCTTTGAGTCTTTTTCTGTTTTGAATAATAAAGATGACAACATTTTGGTATGACATTTAAAATTAGGTCATCATAGTTTTCGTTACTTAAAACACTTATTTCCTAAGATATTTCACAATAAGAACTTTTCTTCGTTTAAATGTGAAGCATGTGAATTTGCAAAACATCATCGTTCTCAGTTTTCAATACAGCCTTATAAGCCATCAAAACCTTTTTCTATTATACACAGTGATGTTTGGGGCCCTAACCGTACAAGTACACTCTCTCTCAAAAAATGGTTTATCACATTTATAGATGACCATACAAGAGTATGTTGGGTGTACTTGTTAAAGGAAAAATCAGATGTTTGTCAGGCTGTAAAGAATTTTGTTTTAATGGTGCAGAACCAATTTCAAACAAATATTCAAGTCTTTAGAAGTGATAATGGCAAAGAATATTTTAACATATCCTGGGTGATTTTTTTCTAAAAAATGGGATTGTACATCAAAGTTCATGTTCTAATACTCCTCAACAAAATGGAATGACCGAAAGAAAAAATAGACATTTACTAGAGGTTGCTAAAGCTCTACTTTTTTCAAATAAAGTACCAAATTATTTATGGAGCAAAGCTGTTTTAACAGCTGCGTATTTAATTAACAAAATACCCTCCAAAATTCTCAATTTTCAAACTCCTATTAATGTCTTCAAAGAATGTTTCCCTAGTACTCGTGTTTTAATTGATTTGACTTTAAAAATCTTTGGTTGCACAACCTTCGTTCATGAACATAAAAATGTTGGAAAACTTGAGCCACGTGCTATAAAATGTGTCTTTGTTGGATACTCCCCAACCCAAAAAGGATATAAATATTTTGATCCAAAAAATAAGAAAATGTTTGTCACTATGGATGTTACACTGTTTGAAAATAAACCTTTTTTTGATGACACTCATCTTCAAGGGGGGGAGATAAACAAAGACTCGTTTCAAATTGAGGACATGAGTTTTTTAAATAACTTATCTTTGCCAATATCACAAAATTCTAAGATTTTTACACTTGCACCAACAGAAAATGGTCATGATTCTTTATCTGATCCTACTCCTGTCATGAGTAGCGAACCTTGTGAATCTGAGCCTACATTTTCTCTTGTAGAAAACAATGAGAATCCTAAAAACAATGATAGTGATGATCTAATTGAAATGCCACAAAATAATGAGTCACTTCAACAAAACAAACTTGAATTAGGAAACGGGACTTGGAAAGGAAAGGTTTTTGTGAAAAAGCACCATAAAGGAAAAGACAAGTCCACATCTCAACACTGCCAGGAATCTGAACTGGGGAATGATCAATTTCCTAACAAAAGAAAAGGTAAGTCTATCTCTGTTTCTGAGAGTCGTATTTTGTATCCTGATATAAATGATCCTGTTGCCATTAGAAAACCTGTCAGATCTTGCACTAAACATCTCATGTCCAATTTTATATCATATTCAAATTTTTCTTCATTTATGTCTGACTTCACTTCAAAATTGTCTAGTGTAGAAATTCCAAAAAGTGTACAGGTTGCTCTAGAAATTCCAAAGTGGAGGGAAGTTGTACTTGAGGAGATGAAAGCTCTTGAAAAGAACAAAACTTAGAGTGTTACGTCACTACCAGATGGCAAGAAGACAGTTGGATGCAAATGGGTGTTTACTGTGAAGTATAATTCAGTTGGGTCAATTGAAAGGTACAAGGCTCGCTTGGTGGCTAAAGGCTTTACTCAGACCTATGGTATAGATTACTCAGAGACATTTGCTCCTGTTGCAAAAATGAACACTGTCAGAATTCTTTTGTCTCTTGCTGCTAACATGGATTGGCCTTTGCATCAGTTAGATGTTAAGAATGCCTTTCTTAATAGCGATCTAGAAGAAGAAGTATATATGGACATTCCTCCTGGCTTTGAAAACAAATTTGGATCAAATGTTTGCAAACTAAATAAGTCTTTGTATGGTTTAAAGCAGTCTCCTAGAGCTTGGTTTGAAAAATTCACTCAGTCTATGAAGAAACAAGGATACATCCAAGAACAGGATGACCACACCTTGTTCACAAAATTCTCCCACGATGGGAAATTTGTCGTCCTGATTGTTTATGTTAATGATATTGTCCTTACTGGAGACGATACAGTGGAAATGGCAAGAGTAAAAGAGAATTTGGCAGTAGACTTTGAAATCAAGGACTTGGGATTCATGAGATATTTTCTAGGTATGGAGGTTGCTCGGTCAAAAAATGGTATTATTGTTTCACAACAGAAATACATTATAGACTTGTTGAAAGAAACAGGAATGAGTGGATGTCGTCCTGCAGATACCCCTATGGATCCTAATGCTAAACTTTGGGGAGAAGGTAATGTTTCTATTGATACTGAGAGATATCAGAGATTGGTTGGGAAACTGATTTATTTGTCACACATCCGGCCTGATATTGCTTTCTCAGTTAGTGTAGTGAGTCAGTTTATGCATTCTCCTTTCTAGGAACATCTTGAAGCAGTCTATAGGATACTGGGATATTTGAAGGGAAAACCTGGAAAAGGATTATTTTTTAAGAAGACTAGTGAAAAAAATGTGTCTATCTTCACCGATGCCGATTTGGCAGGTTCAATCACAGATAGAAGATCAACCTCTGGATATTGTACCCATGTTTGGGTAATCTTGTGACATGGAGGAGCAAGAAACAAGGAGTTGTAGCAAGGAGTAGTGTAGAGGCTGAGTTTAGAGCTATGTCTCAAGGTATTTGTGAATGATTATGGATCCTTAGAGTCCTAGAAGAACTTAAGATGAAAATTGAGCTTCCATTGAAATTGTACTCTGACAGTAAAGCTGCTATTAGCATAGCTCATAATCCAGTTCAACATGACAGAACCAAGCATATCGAGATTGATCGACACTTCATAAAGGAGAAGTTAGATGCGAGAATCATATGTCTACCCTTCGCGACTTCAAGTCAACAAACTGCGGATATCCTGACCAAAAGTTCGGCAAGGCCTACTTTTGAGTATTTGATAGACAAGTTGGGCATGATAAATATCTATGCACCAACTTGAGGGGGGTGTTGGAAAATATATTATTTCCGGTTTTATTATTTTCTTTAATACTATCTTTATTTTTCTTTATTCTCCATTAAGGAGAAAATCAATTGTAATAATTGTATCTTCACTATATAAACCAGCCTAAGGCTGACGAATAAAACATTACAGTTTTTATCTATTTTTTCCAATAGAATGTATTAGAGTTTGTAAACTACTGGATTTAGATTTTTCAGAGGGAATCTTTGAGAGGATTCTTGAACTCAGATTGAGTTCATTTTTTATTTATGAATGTAATGAATTTGTGTTACAGGATCCAAAGAGCATCATTCTCTTATATAAAGATCTAAAGTAGTTAGGTAATATAAGCTTCCAGATTAGGCTAATCGATGAGCTGTTAAAACTGTTATAGATTCATTTGTGGCAATGACTGGTTAGTTACAATATTTTTCAACTAACTAGATATTAATTGAGACTATAGATAACAAACTAAATGTTAGTTGAGAGACTGTTTACATATTTGTTCTTTATCATGCCCCGCAAGCTCGACTGAAGGTGAGCTGATTGCACAACATATTGAGCTTGTCAGAAGGCTCTTCAAACTTAGAGGGAAGAAGAGCCTTAGTCATCACATCTACAAATTTTTGATAACTTGGAGATGTTTTTGAATCATTTTTTCTCTCACGCGGAAGAGGTCTATCTTCGTTTGTACGTGCATGAAGGACGTGCATTTTTTCTTAATCTTATTAGTTTGAAAAGAAGATCCCTTATATGCTTTCCTTGAGATTATAATAAGAGACCCATTATCTTGAGGCTTGACTTCAATGCTTAAGAAAAATTCCAAGCCTCCAAGTTCTTTGAGAGAGAATACTGAGTTCAATTTGGTAACTACTTGCTGAATAAAGTTACATGTGCTACCAGTGATGATGACATCAACAGCATATACTAAGATGTATACAATACAAGAGTATTGTTCTTGTGATGTACAAATAAAGAGAGATCACTTGCTTGATAAGAAACCAAACTGAAGAAGCGTGCTTGTAATTCTATCAAAACAAACTTTACGGACTTGTTTTAGATAGAGTGCCTTGTGAAGTTTGTGTACTATAGATTTGTTGGAGTGCTCAATACTTGGTTTTGAGTGATGATACATCTTCTTCAAGAAACACATTCAATTAAGCATTGTTGATATTATGTTGTTGGCTCTAGAGAGAGCGAGAGTGATAACTGTTGTAACAATGTCTGACTTAACCACATGAAAAAATGTTTAAGTATAGTCATCATCAACATATTTTTATTTTTGCTAGAAGCCTAACTTTGTGCTTGTTGATAGCCTAATGAATGCATAAAGGAGAGTTGGAGTTGGAACTCTCGGGAGCATAAGGTCGGGAGTTGGTGGTAGATGCAGGAGAAAAGCTAATCATAGGATTGGAGCTAGTAATTGAGATGAAGGAAATGATATGTGTAGAGTATGAAAGAGGATTGATGTTGGTTATTGGGGAGACCGGGAGAAGTGAGAGTACCAACATGATTAATGTTTCGGGACTATAACAGAGAGACGTCACATCGTTATCCAAAATTTTAAGATATTAAGTATATAAGTCATCTTTCTTATAATTCTAACATTTCATGTATTCATAAACAATATTAAACTTAACCACACACAATTACCTCCAATAAGAATGTCACAAATGCAATGTATATAAATGTTTGTTGATTCACGATTTTAAAAATTAGCCACAGAAGAAATTATCGAGTAAAACCGCGGACTAGGTCGCTCTCTTTAAGACGTTTCACGGCACTTCCCAAAATTATGCAAAACAGTCGAACTACCGCACCGTCTCTGGGATAAAACAGCTCAGTTCCATACTGTATGATTACTACTTGTACGGTATATAATCGATCTAGAAATACACCCTCTGATGGTACAAAGACCATTCAAATATGGTATAAATACCACTCATAATACCTGGCATAACGACGAGTCATAGTAATTTCTCAAACTAAGAGAAATTACAATAATTCCCCAAAGAGAATTCAATAATGGTCATTTGACCACTCAAAATGATTTC
Organism: Lathyrus oleraceus; assembly: GCF_024323335.1. Taxonomy (NCBI): domain Eukaryota; kingdom Viridiplantae; phylum Streptophyta; class Magnoliopsida; order Fabales; family Fabaceae; genus Lathyrus; species Lathyrus oleraceus. Next base: position 210,858,529 of record NC_066582.1, read on the forward strand.
TCAAACAAAGATAAATTCGAATAATTTTCTAAAGAGAATCCAAAAATTATACTTCATAATTTCTCAACTCAAACGAGGAGAAATTAACATAACTCTCTAAAGAGAATTCAAGAAAATACTCGGAAAATTCAACGAGTAGAAAGAAATGAGGAGAAATTGGTGTTTCGACAATTCAAAAGACGCAGAGTTATGAGAGTGAGGAAGGAAAAACTCAAAATAAGTTTTTGGTGTGTTTTGGAATGGAACAAGAAATTTCCTTATATAATGAAGCGAGGAAGGAAATATATCTCACCTAAACAATGTGAGACTAAGAAAAATTTTCAACTAACCCACAATGTGAGACTTGACTTAAGAATTTTTTTCAAATTCATCTCCCTATATTTGAATATTGACATAATATTCCAATAATCCCCCACTTGAATTTAAAAAAGTGTTACATAAGTATCGTCAAACGTTTCTAAGATTGTGCATAAATAAAGGTGGCTACGACTTGAACCTTTGTGTAGCAAGTAGGATTCTGATTCAATAAGAGTGACACAATTGTCTTGAACTCTATCTCAGACATCAAACTCGCACACAACTTTTTCTTAAGGTGTATTCTAATAGTCTATGTTGTAATGGTCCTGCACATATATCCCATGAAAGCTCTAGGAATTCCGCCTCAAAATTCCATAGGAACCGACCTAAGTTCCACAATCACATAGGTGAATCTATCAAAAGTACTCTTGTAGCATAGGTACTCCCTCATACAAAGTATAGATCTCATTAAGAGTTTCTATTATCTCATCCTCTTATCGCTTCAGGATTCATGTTTCTCTTATTTACTCTAGCATGATCACCTCATATTACTCACAACTTGTTATTATCCATTGAACCTATTTCTTGGGATCTCCAGCCATTTAGATCGGGTTACCATCATGAGCAACTCATTTCTCTATAGGCATTAGTCCCATATTCTTTGATGTATTATTGACCCTCTCTCTAGTTAATCCTTTCGTCAAATGATCTGCTAAATTTACATCAATGCATACATGATCCATTCTTACATCTCCTTTTGAGATACAATATCTAACGGTGTTGTGATTCCTTCTTATTTGACGTCTTTTACCATTATAATAACGGTTCTCAATTTTTGCAATAGTCACGGTACTATCGTAGTGGATCAACACAACTGATATATGTTTTTCCAATAAATGGATCTCAACTAGCAAGCATCTTAACCAACTTGCTTCTTCATTAGCAGTCATTAATGCTATCATCTTAGACTCCATCGTGGACTGAGCCATAATAGTCTGTTTCTTTGATTTCCAAGATACAACTCCTCCAATTATATTGAATATATAACCACTAGTTACTTCGGAATCATCTGATGAGATATTCCAATATGCATCAATGTATCCTTCATGTACAACAGAAAATCTCTGATAATGCAAACCAAGATTCACGGTCTTTTTAAGATACCACATGACTTTCTAAATAGCTTGTCAATGCTCATTACTCGGTTTACTAGTAAACATGCACAACAATCCTACGACATATGTAATGTCGATTCTAGTACAATCAGAGGCATATATAAGACTGCCAATGATGCTTGCATATTCTGTTTGTCTGGAACTTTCACTAGTGTTCTTAAATAGTTTCACACTTGGATCATATGGTGTGCTCGCAGGTTTCAGTCAAAATAATTATATTTCTTTAAGATATTTTCCACATAGTGTGATTGATCCAAAGAAATTCCTTGCTCGGATATCATGATCTTGATACAAAGAATCACGTTTGTTTCTTCGAGGTCTTTTATATCAAATTTGTTGCACAACAATGATTTCACATCATTTACGACCTGGATGTTTGATCCAAATATGAGTAGATTATCTAGATAGAGACATATGATAGTGAAAATGTGATTCTCAGATTTGTAATAAACGTATTTGCCACTTTCGCTCACTTTGTACCCATTTGATATCATTAAGTTATCAAACGTCTCATATCATTGTGTTGGACCTTGTTTTAGACCATACAGAGACTTATCTAACTTACAGACCTTGTTTTCTTACCCATGAATTACAAACTCTTCCAATTGATCCATATAGATTTCTTATTCTAAGTCACCATTTAAAAAAGTTGTTTTAACATCCATTTGGTGTACTATTAAGTTATAAATAGCATCCATTGAAATAAGTACCCTAATGGATGTAATTCAAGTGCATGGAGAAAAAGTATCGAAGAAATCTATATTTTCTGTTTTCCTAAAACCTTTGGATATAATGCGATCCTTGTACTTATCAATTATTCCATCAGGTTTTAGTTTCTTTTTTTAAAACACATTTACAAACTATTGGTTTACAACCATGAGGCAAGTCTACTAAGTGCAAGGTCATGTTAGATTCCAGAGTATCTATCTTATCATAAATAGCTTTTTTCCATAAATTTTCATCCAGAGATGACAATGCTTCTTGAAGGTTTATTCGATATTCTTCTACATTATAAGCCTCATAATCGGGTCCGTAGTCTTTAACAACTCTTACTATTTTACTTCGTCAAAGTTTTATTTTTACTTCGTTGTTTCTTTCAGTGCTTCTTATCATAGGAATGTGATTCGATTCAGTGCCCTCACTATTTCTCAATTTGAAAGGAAATTTGTCTTCATAGAATTCAACATCATTCGATTCTATGATCACTTTAGCATTTAGGTAATAAAACCTACATGCTTTATTGTTTGCTGCATACCCAATGAATAAACATTCATAGGCTCTGTTAACGAGTTTAACTCGCTTCGGATCCAAAATTCTGACATAAGCCAGACAATCCCAAGTTCGTAAATAAGACAAAGTTGGTTGTCTTTTCTTTAATATCTCATAAGAGAGATCTTGCTTTTTGACTTGGGAACTCTATTCAGGACATAGCAAACAATCAACAAAATTTCCCCCCACAAGTGAGATGCAACACCAGAATTCAAAGTAATAACATCAACTAGTTCAGTAAGAGTTCTATTCTTTCTATATGTTTTACCATTCATTTCAGGAGAATATGGTGTAGTTGTTTCATGTACAATTCAATGTTGTTTATAAAATTCATTAAATAAACTAAAATAATATTCAGGCCCCATATCACTACGAAGTTGAATTTCAATTTCATTCACAAAAGTCTTAAACATAACAGTTTCACAAAAATATCATTTTAAGTGATTGTGTATAAATCTACCCCAATAGACTGATTAAACCATGTCTTATTCAGAAGAAAACTAGAAACAAGATTCTTTATAATCTCTAAATTATATATGACATCCTTCAAGATTACAGTTTTTTCAGAGGGGGGCTCTGCTCAACTTCTCCAATACCTACAACATTAGTGGTCCGAACAACACTTTCTTATTCGTGTATATTGTAAACATTGCACGATCATAACAGACATGACGAGTGGAGCCAATGTGTAACCACCAACCATCATAATCACCAATCATGTTGATTTCAGTGATCAAAGCAATAAATTGCTCATCAGTCAAGTTAACATGTGCATTAGGGACAACACGGGGTTTAAGTCTGATCTTACATTTTTTTAATCATATAACCTAGTTTTCTACAGTTGAATTAAGATAAAACATCAATGTCATTTCCTTATGGTGGTGGTTGTTGCCTGTTGTCATACCCCGATTTTGCTCCTGAATTTTTTATGTTTGTTTGGCATGCATGGCCTAACCTTACTTTGGTGAGGATTGTTTTTGATCAAAAGTCATGGTGTTGTGATTGTGGATATATCTATGGTCTGGGTCATCTGAACAACCAAGTTTCTTATGTTTCTAACCACTTGCCAGTCACGTTATTGGTTCATGGATACTATAACCTTATGGTCTTATTTCATGGTCTTGTTCATACACATTATCAGTCAAGTTATTTTCTTTTCAAGAGTCAAACATTCAAGTTATGATTAAACCAATTGTGAAACCTACTTCAAACCATTTGTTAATCCATTTCAATTTATTTCATGTCATTTTAAACCATTACATTTGATTCCATATAAGAAAATACGAATTTTGGCATTTTTGACCAACTGTTGACTTTGGTCAACAGTTGACTTTTTGGTCAACTTTGACCAAAGTCAACCCAAATTCTTTAAACCCTAAATTTCACCCTAACCAATAATTCATTTTCCATTTACAAAGAAATACAAAAAAAATGCATTTTTGACCAATTGTTGACTTTGGTCAACGGTTGACTTTTTGGTCAACTTTGACCAAAGTCAACCTCCCCATTTTTGACCCTTAAAACCCTGATCTAATCCATTTGGCCTTGACACATCATCCAAAGGTTTTGATTTGATATGCTTTTGAGTGGTTTCTTCATTTTCAAGTATTTTGGCCTGTTGGTAACATTGCTCACGTTTGCTTGTCCATCCCAACCATGGCCTGCACGATGAACAACAGGAAATGCCAGCACAATCCATAATATTCCATATCCCATTTTGATATTGGATTGGAAAATCATACATGATGCTTCATGATCCAAGTTTGCTGGCATGTAATCTTGGTTGTCCAACTACAAAAGCCAACCAAATGCCACAGATACAACAATCCATCTCCCAGCAACAGCAGGATCCTTTACACCCGCAGCAACTGGGTCAGAATAACCGAAAAAAGGAAAGGGGCTACATCATCGGGAGCTACCAATAGTACTGGCACAGGAAATACACTTGGCCTTTCTATTTCTCAACCATCAACTCCATCTACTCATACTCCTGGTGACGGAGTTGCTATGGCAGGTAACTTGCAAAATGTTACTGGTGTATTCAAAGGTATGATGATGTTTGGTACTGAAGGAGCAGACGGTCTTGCATCTTCTACAAACCAGCTGGATGACCTGGAACCTTTTGGAGATGTTGGCTCCTTAGATGATAATGTGGAATCATTTCTCTCACAAGATGATGGTGATGGAAAGGACTTATTCGAGACATTGAAACGGAATCCTTCCGAGCAGGCTACAGACGCTTCAAAAGGCTTTTCCTTCAATGAAGTTGGTTCTGTACGCAAGAGCAATGGAAAAGTTGTTTGTTGTCATTTCTCCTCAGATGGGAAATTATTAGCCAGTGCTGGACATGACAAGAAGGTTGTTTTATGGAACATGGAGACACTGCAAACACAGAGCACACCAGAGGAACACACTGTTATTATTACTGATGTTCGCTTCAGACCAAATTCAACTCAACTGGCAACATCTTCGTTTGATACAACGGTGCGACTTTGGGATGCTGCAGATCCAAGCTTTTCCTTGCAGGCATATAGTGGTCATTCTTCTCATGTTGCATCACCAAGACAACCACGCCAATGAATGTGCACTTGCAGCATAGCAGCACATAACAACCTGCAACATACTTTTCAAACCAAGTTAGGAAACTAACATGAGCATACCGGATAATACTCACTGCATCCTCTACACAACAACGCATACCAAACTTCCAGCATACCCAATCTCCCAAAATGTGTACAACCAACAACCATGTTACACGAGGTTATGCTAAGATAAGCTATACCTGCAGAACAAGGACAGGTCAGAGCATCCTATGCACCTATGCAAGCCATGGCCGAAATGCAAGACGACAACAAACCTACATCATGGCCTTGCAGTCCATCAAAACATTGGTATCTTGTACACTATGCATCACCACATCATGCTGTAATGATCCAAAATAAGACCACATCAAAGCAGTGAATTTGCATGACTTGCTACCATGTTGAGCATCCATTGCATTAGCCATAAACCTGCAGACAACCAAGTCAAAACCATAACAGGGTCACAAGACCATGATGCAGGAGTTTGGAAGTGATTTATGAAGGTTACCCTGCAAACTGGTGTAGAAAGATGCAATTGGCAACACACTGGTCCTGCATCCTGCAACAGTCAAGACAACAACATCACAAGCCAACAAACCAACATGAGCTTTACACAATCAACCAAGTATCTAGCCATAAGCCTACTGCAGTTGTCCTTTGACCAAAGCCAAAACCAGCCTACTGCAATGTTCCTTCTTGACATGTACCAATTTAAAACACCAAAACCTGTCATTAATCAATGCATAATAACCATCACCGATGACATAACATAACCTAAGCTAATTTGTTAACCAAGTTTTCAAAGCCAATGCTCACTTGTGAAGTTCCACATTTAACATTTCCAAGCTAACATCAAAACACTCAATTGCACATGAGCCCAAAATGGAGAAAGTGACACCATGATACCAGCACAAATTCTTGATCAACTCTTCAGTATTTCTCTTTCTCTTCCAAAGCCTCCTGGTTTGTCTATATCTGCTGAAAACATAGAATTGTCATACCGTACTTTGTCTTCTCTTGAAGATGTGATAGCTATGCTGAGAAATGATACCTCTATTGATCCATCAGAAGTTTCAACAGGATCATTTCTTCCCTCTGCATTCTGTTGACAAAGGATGAGCTGGTTGCTATGCTTTAAGGTTGCTCAGTAGCTATATGTGATAAGATCAAGCAGTCTGCTGAAGGAGCCATTCAAGCTGTTGTTGAGTTTGTTACAACGAGAGGGAATGAACTGACAGAGATTGATATCTCAAGGACAACACAATCAAAGATTTCAAGCCAACGTCAACCTGGAGCAATAGAAATTCACTGCAGTAACACAATTGAATTAGCTGGAAGTTACAAGAAATTCACTGCAGTAACACATAATAGCCAGTAAAGCTTTAGATTTCAGAAATATCCCAATTTGGCATAGAGACAAAAACAAAGGGGAAAGCACATGCTCAGATTACCTGTCTCGAATCCATACATCAGAGGGACTACTCCAATTTCTGAGCATCCAAATTGCTTTGCAGATTTACTCCTTTTGAACAGCACAGACCAAATCCCAAACCCTAATTTACAGAGGATAAATAGAGAGCAAATCAGTAAGAGAAGGGAGAGCACAACAAAACCCTGGAGGCGGAATTGAATCAAAAACCCTAAAAATAACTTTTTCAATACAAGATTGCAAAAAGGCAGAAGCGAGAGAAACCCTAGGATCGGATTCGACGGTGAAGGAAGTTACCTGAAGAGAGCGCACCAGTTCTTCGCACCACTATCATAACCGCGCCGAGCTTCGTTTTGAGGAGGTAATCATCACATTTCTCTCGACATCCTCATAACATGTGACCTTTTGTTTGCATCTTTTGATTTTTGCTCTAGGAAAGGTTCAGCGTTTTTTCTTAGTCGTTGTTGTCGTTGCGTTTCGGTTTCGTTGTGAAGGAGATGATAGGATGAGACGAATGTTGGTCATTTTAGTCTAGGTTAGGGGTATTGGTTTTCTCTTTGAGTTTGTCTCTGTTTCGAGTGTGGAGGGAGATGAATGTCTCCAGAGAGAGGAGCGTGCTGGGAGATTGGAGAAGACGAGCTTCTGTGCCTTCACTCTCCATTTCCTTTCTGTTTTTTTTTTTTTTTTTAATTAATTAATTTTTTTTTTTTTTAAAATTAAATTTGTCTTTTTTACAGAAATAATATAAAAACCATGAAATCTTTGTTTCGTTTTATTTTAAACTTTTATTCCAGTTCATATATTTTGGGTAGTATCTTAATAGCAGATATTGTTGAGTGGCCTAGTGGAGAGAGTTTAGTTGCATAATATTAAGTGGAGAGGGTTTGATACTCATGTGTGACACCTTTTGCTTTGTATTTGATTTTATTTTTCTTTAGCATTTTTTTATTATTCTTTTAGTATTTTGTTAATATCTCTTTTTATGCTTATTATAATTTCATTTGTTAATAATGCATAGTTATTGTATTTGAATTTAGTTCAAAAACCATTTTTCCAAACTATAAAAATCATACTTTTCTCGATTTAATATCGAGCCCATTTTTTACACCCTTGTAAGTCGATTGCTTTTTAAGCATCGCCATCAACCTCACATAGCTTACTCTTGGGCTTTCTTACAATGAGCCGGTTCCCTTACACTTACACGTTGTTTAATGCTCATTCATTTCTTTTCTTTGATTATTTGATTTGATCACATGTTTGTTTAAATATTTTACTTGTGTGATTAACTGTGGCCTACTTGTATGGTGTATGAGGCATATACTTATATTGTTTGATTGCCATGTCAATCCCCATTCATAACAAATGTATCCCTCTCCCATGAAATGTATAATATTTATTCTTTCATTCTTTATTCACCTGTTAATACAAGAATTAAAATGAACATTCGATAACCATTTCAAAACAAGATCAAAACCTCGATCCAACGTCGAGTAATCATTTTTCAAAATCTAACAGAACCAGCACGTATTCCTCCACCCTTTTGTAAGTCGATTGCTTTATGCATCGCCATCAACCTTGTAAGTCGATTGCTTCATGCATCGCCATCTACCTTTATCCCTAACACTTCTCCTTGCTCCATTCGTCGATTCTTGTTCCGATTAGGTAGCACCCATTAGATAGAACCCTTTGTATGATAACATAGGTAGAATTCCCATTTTCTTTGCATGCTAACATTAGGTAGATATTCCCATTTGTAAATCCTAACACTTAAGTACATATTGCATGACAACTCTAGGGCAGAGCTTCCCCATTTCTTCTAGACCTTTCTGAGCGTCTCCGATCTTGTGGCATGTAGTCCGTTCCATTGCAAAGAGGTAACTGCCTAAGACTCGATTCAGCGAGCTGCGACACCTACTGCTAAGGCGTGAACACATTGCCCACTCTCTTTTGACACAACTGGTGTCCTCCTTCTCTAAGTCCATATTCAGATGGCAACCCCTATGTAGGGGAACTACATCGCCCTGATCCTTGTTCCAGACGAGGTATGTAGGCAGGTGGTCGTGCGAGACCACTCCGGGCACCTTTCTTTTTTCTTTTTGTGCGTGTTTCGGTTCGGATGCTGATGTAAGTCCAGTGATTGGCAGTCAGGCTCCACGTTTGCCCTTTTGTGTGTGTTTTGGTTCGGATGCTGATGTAAGTCCAGTGATTGGCAGTCGGGCTCCATGTTTGCCACCTTTTTGTGTGTAGGTGTCTTGTTTTGTTTGGCGTGCGTGAGCCGAACTACGGCAACTCTGATTCTCATGTTCAGATGAGATACGTAGGCACAAGATGCGATGTCTTGCCGAGTTTGACTAACAACTAACAACTAATCCTTGTTTTCTTTCGCCCTCGTTGCGATCCTTTCTCTCGCCCTCGTTGCGATCGAGACATTCCCTTTCTCTTGCCCTAGTTGCAATCGAGACCCTTATTCCCGTAGTTAGTTTGAACTACGTTTTGCTCTGATTCTCATTCCCGATGAGATACGTAGGCATAAGACGCGATGTCTTAGCGAGCACACTTATCCTTAACCCCTAGGTAGCCGAGCTACGAAGACTCTGATTCTCATATTCAGATGAGATACGTATGCAGTGGATGCGACATCCGTGCGAGTCATTTTTCTTTGACCCCCCTTTTAGTAAATAATACATAAGATAAACATACACCCTTTAGACAAGAACAACAAGAGTGGATCCCGTAGAGTACTACGGATGCGTAGGGGTGCTAATACCTTCCCTTCGCATAATCGACTCCCGAACCCAAGATTTGGTTGCGAGACCTTGTCTTTTCCTTTCCTTTCTCCAGGTTTACTTCGAGCTTTTCCTTTCCCTCCTTTGGGATAAATAACGCACGGTGGCGACTCTTCTGTCATTTTCTTTCTCGCCGGTTATTTTTTTCGCAGACCGTATTTTTTTCGGGTTGCGACAGCTGGCGACTCCACTGGGGACATATAGTTTCCCTAAGCGAGTCCCTCCTAGGTTTTGTAGGTTTCTTGTTTGTTGGGTGTTTATTCTCTTGTACAGTTATTTATTTTCCGCATTTACCTGCTTTATCTTATTGCATTCATGTACATATGTTTGTTGTATCTGTGGGTTCCGTGGGTTGTTTGTTTGTTGAGGGGGGATGTTCTATGAGAGGTAAGCCCATTACCCAGGCTTGAGTGTACACACAGATTTTAGAGTGGATGTTCATGAGGCTTGCGTGGCATGTTGCTACGTTAAGTCGTTCGTGAAGAACCACACCCAGACGAGGTTTCTCTTGGATATATTATGTCCTACGGATGTTCCGTAACGACATGATGTTCCTCTAGAAATTGTCGACTCTGGTGACCATTTCCCGAGAACTCAGTCGAGGCCTCTCCTCCGAGACGTGATTATGTTAGCTCTGGTGGGCGCATTCTCGCTGCTCAATACGAGGACCCCGAGACTGGGAACTTGCTTTAGGATATCCTGTTGAGGGGAGTCAGCAGAGGTCTTTTATTCCGTAATAATGCCAAACCTTCAGTGGTAAACGTATTATTCTCGACTGAAAGGCTGAAACTGACAAACTTCTGTTCTTAGAACCTACCAGTGAGGGGCGGGCTAAATTCAGGAAACCTTAACCTCCAACCAACCCGGTTTTCTGGAGCAGAGTTTTGGTCTTGTATTATATCCCTCAGTGGGTTTCTCTTCAGACAGTGCAATCTGACAGATGTTCAAGCAGATACAGCAATCCTGATTGACGTGTCACTGCATTACATCACATCATCACATCATTTGCATTCATATCATTTAACACATGTTTATCCATTTCTAGTGGGGTTTACATCTTCTTCTTGATTCCGGTCAGGGTTTTTCTGGTTCTCTTAAGATGGATATTGGCAGAAAAAGACTCGTCGCCTACAAGTTTCCGGTGGTCTGTCTGGAGCCCATTCAACAGTTAATGAAGTTAATGGATCCTGGTTCTCTAGAAGGATTCCGAGAGGATTACGGTTTAATTCTAAGTTTCGTCACGATTCTTTCCAAGGATCAACATGATGCTCTCTTCACACTGCTGCAGTTCTATGACCCTCCATTGAGGTGCTTCACATTCCCGGATTATGTTTTGGTCCCTACTTTGGAGGAGATTGCCAGTTTTCTCAGAGTTCCCATCAAGTCACAGTTGCTATTCTACAGCTCGGAGTGTCTGCCCGATCTCAGCATGGTTGCTTCAACCACATATTTGAGGGAATCAGTCTTGAAGGCTAATATGTGTCAGAAAGGAGAAGTTAATGGTTTTCATCTGAGTTTCTTACTGGGAGAAGCAAAGAAGAAACTGGAAGATGGTGACCAGAGGGGTTTCAATGCTGTGCTGGCTCTTTGTGTGTATGGGATTGTTCTGTTCCCTAATGTTGCAAAATTTGTGGACATAGACGCCGTACGCCTCTTTGTATTGGGTAATCCAGTGCCGACCTTGTTGGGAGATTTCTTTCATTCGGTGCATCACAGGAATGAGAATAGAAAAGGAGGATTGGTGAATTGTTGTGCGCCTTTGTTTTATAAGTGGTTCAGTTCCCACCTACCCAAATCAGGAGCGTTCGTTGATGTCGAGGACTCGTCGAGTTGGTCGAAGAGATTGATGGGATTGAGAGTTGAAGATATTTCTTGGTGGTCTGACCGGAGCTTGCTTCGGGCGGATATTATTCACAGTTGTGGGAACTTCCCAAATGTACCGTTGGTAGGAAGAAGAGGAGGAATCAACTATAATCCTTCTCTAGCAGTCAGACAGTTTGGATATGCTTTAAGGACTCCGCCTTTGGAAAAGGATGTGGAAGAATCTTTGTTTTTCCATTCTTCGCCTGATTTGACTGTATCCCGTAAGGCAGCTGAGGCCTGGCTCAGGGTGATCAAGAGAGGAAGTACTGTACTTGGAAAAGGAGATTGTAGAACTTACCCTCAGTATGGAGAGTGGCTTCAAGGAAGAGTCGAAGAGTTGGGTCTGCCGTTTCCTATAGAAGAACCTTTGTATCCACCGACTCCTGCGCGGTCAACAATGGTGAGCCGAGAGGAGTATGACAAATTGAAGAAAGCTATGGAGGAGCTTCAAATTGAAAACTCGGAGTTAAGTGTGAAGTTGCAAGACTATATGCACCAATTCCATGAGGCAGAATATCAGAAGGGGGAAGCCGTCAGATTGCAAGAGGAAGCAGAGAGGAAATTAGCTGTGGAGGTGGAATTCTTCAGGAAGACAGACAAGGCCTTGGGATCATCCAGTTCTGAGTTGAAGCGAGTCAAGCAACAATTAATGGATGCTCATGGTAAATTGGCAGGTTGGCAAGAGCAATGGGATGCATTTTCAAATTCTCGGAAGGCAAAGGAGGAGGAGATGGTGACCGAACTGACTGGTCAGATGGAGAAATTGAAGACTTTGCTGAAGGAGAAGAACAATGAGCTTCTGTGTGCCCGTTCTACCAATGGTTACATCACCGATCAACTCAATGAGGCTCGAGGACAGATTGAAGAACTTAAGGTGTTGGCAGGTTTGAAGAAATCCAGACTTGTAGAGGTATTCGGAGAGGATGATGGGAATTACTACAGAGAGCACATCAACGAGATGGATGGAGTTATTCACCAGAGGAATTTGCTTATCCGGCGTTTGACAGAATCTCCAGATCATCCCGACACGATAGCATTACTGGCTGAAGTGAGGAGCAGTCCTTATGGTTTGTACACAGGAGGCTGAGTCCTGATTTTTGTTCCTCCCTTTACTTTTGCTTTATTGCTGTGTAGTGATGATCCACAGGCTTGTTGTGGAAATCCTCTTTTGATGTACTATCGGCTAAGGCCATTCTCTTTGATTTTATCTATATGAAGACCTTCTCTCTATTGCATCTTGATCTCCGAAGTTTATCTATGGCTCGATTTTCTCGTGAGACTGGAATCAAGGGGGTAGAATACCTTTTTGAAGTGATAAACATGTCATTGCATTAACATTTCATTTTTGCATATTCTTGCATAACAGGTGTCGCCGCGGTGTTCTCATATTATTTGGTGTTCCATCAGCAGGATAGCCGATTCAGGAATTCACCGGTACGGTACCCGCAGAAACCAGCAAAGAGCAATGGAGAATCTACAAGCAGAGCTCGCAGAGATGAGGGTCCGCATGAACCAGTTCATGGACGTGGTCCAGGGAGTAGCGCAGGGACAGCAGGAGATTAGACAAATGATACAAAGAAATCCCGCAACTACTCAACCAGAGGTCGTGACTGATCCTCCAAATGCAGAGGTTAATGGACCGGGGGCTATCCCAATTCCACATAACAATCCTGATCATCAACCCATTCACGATGATCAAGATGATCAGTTCTTGCTGCCGGAAGACTTTGGCATGGGCCATGGCATGGATCCCATGTTCAGGAGATTAGAGGAGAGGCTGAAGGCGGTAGAAGGACAAAACCCTCTAGGGGTGGATGTTTCTGACTTGGGATTGGTCCCAGGCGTGAGGGTCCCACCAAAGTTCAAAGTCCCAATCTTTGACAAGTACAATGGCAGCTCTTGCCCGAAGACCCACGTGCAAGCCTACTTCCGGAAGATGGTTGCGTACTCTGATGACGAGAAGCTACTCATGTATTTCTTCCAGGACAGCCTAGCTGGGGCATCCCTGGAATGGTACATGAGATTGGATAGGGCCCATATCCGTTGCTGGAGGGATTTGGCGGAGGCTTTTGTGAAGCAATACCAGTATAATGCAGACATGGCCCCAGACAGAACTCAACTCCAGAACCTGTCTCTTAAAAGCAATGAGTGCTTCAGGGAATACGCTCAACGCTGGAGGGAGACAGCTTCCCGTGTTCAACCTCCCATGTTGGAAAAGGAGATGGCCAACATGTTCATGAATACGTTGCCTGGACCTTATCTGGAGCGTCTGGTGGGTTGCAATGCCTCCAACTTCGCTGATGTGGTCGCTACCGGAGAGAGGGTAGAGAATTACCTGAAGACCTACAAGAGCTACAATGGAGGTGGATCTTCATCAGGAGTAAAGAAGCCATTTATGGGAGGACAGAAGCAGAGGGAAGGGGGTGTGAATTCAGCGTCTTCATATCAAAACAGGAGGAATAATTTTCAAAACTATCATCAGCAACCGTATGTTGCGGCTGTGACTATTCCGGCTGCAGCACCACTACAACAACAACAACAACCACAGCGTCAACAGAATCAATACCAACAACAGCAACCACAACGTCAGCAAGCTCAGTATCAACAACAACAACAACCAGGTAATAGACCCACCTATCAACAGAGGCAGAGGATGATGGACCGGCGTTTCGACACTCTTCCAATGTCGTGCGCTCAACTGCTTGCCAATCTTCAACAGCTACAACTGGTGCAGCTACGCACTCTGGCCCCTCCTGTTGGTAGACTTCCGGTGGGATACGATGCCAACGCTAGGTGTAGCTTCCACTCTGGGGCACCTGGCCACAACATTGAGAACTGCAAAGCTTTTAAGCACGTAGTTCAGAACCTCATTGATTCAAAGGCTATCAGCCTTGCACCGGCTCCAAATGTCGTCAACAATCCCATGCCACAACATGGTGGTGCAAACGTGAATATGCTGGAAGAGGAAGCCAAGTTCGTTAAGGATGTGTGGAAGTTGAAGACTCCGTTGTTGGAAATTAAGGAATGCTTGCTGAAGGCCGATGTTTTCCCCGGTTGTGGGAAAGATTGTTTGGATTGCGCTACGCAGGGGAAGGGTTGCTTGAAGCTGCAACAGGGTATCCAGGTCTTGCTTGACAATGGTACCCTCCAAGTTGAAGACTTGTCTGTCAAAGAATTTACTGAAGGGGTAGTTGAAGAGGTGTTTGAAGACGCTGTTGAAGAATTCACAGATGTTGTTCCTGCTGATTGTGTATTTCCCATTGATGTATTTGATTTTCCAAATGTTGTTGATGATATACCAAACAATGTGTCTGATTTTGATGTAACTGAACTTGATTCCGGTGTTCCGGATGTTTTTGTTTCAATGAATGAGATTCCCGAGTATGACTATGATGTTGCTACCATCACCATCTTCTACCCGACTAATCAGATCAGTGTGCCAGAAGCGCAACCAGTGCCACCGGCCGCCATGACAATCACAACCCCTGGTCCTTTACCTTTCACAAGTGAAAGGGCCATTCCGTGGCATTATGGGGGGAGTGTATACACACACGATCATGGGGTGGAACGACCTTTGAAGGTAGAAGAGGGTCGAAAGTCTGAACTCGAAGTTGAAGGTCCCGCAGTGGATAATGTTGGTGGAATCGGGCGATTCACCAGGAGTGGCAGACTGTTCTCACCACCGGTTACCCAAGATGATAATGTTGATGCTGCGGCGAAAGCCAAGGGCAAGCAAGTTGTAAATGAGGGTACCTCTGCACCCCAAGCCGGCTCTGAGCCCACTTTTGCGAAGGATGTGGACGAGCTTCTGAGAATCATAAAGAAAAGCGATTACAAGGTAGTCGATCAGTTGATTCAGACGCCGTCTAAGATATCCATTCTCTCACTCCTGTTGTGTTCAGAGGCACACAGGGAGGCACTTCTGAAGGTCCTTAATGCTGCATATGTGCCTCAGGAGATCTCAGTAAACCAACTAGAAGGGATCATTGCAAATGTTCATGCAAGCAACGGGTTGGGCTTTACTGATTCTGACTTAACACCAGCTGGACGCAATCATAACAAGGCTTTGCATATCTCAATGGAATGCAAAGACACCGTGTTATCTCATGTTCTGGTGGATACAGGTTCCTTTCTCAATGTGCTACCCAAGAGAGCCCTGTCAAGGTTGGAAGTAGAAGGTTTGGTCTTGAAGCCTTCTGATCTCATGGTGAGAGCCTTCGATGGTTCTAAGAGGTCGGTGTTTGGAGAGGTAGAATTGCCAATTCAGATTGGATCACAAACCTTCAACACCATATTCTATGTGATGGATATCAGTCCCTCGTACAGTTGCCTTCTGGGTCGTCCTTGGATCCACAATGCTGGGGCAGTCTCCTCAACACTACATCAGAAGATCAAGTTCCCAGTCAATGGAAGAATTGTCACCGTCTGTGGTGAGGAGGACATACTGGTAAGTAACCTGTCTACCTTCAAGTATATAGAGGTAGAAGGTGAAATTCAAGAGACTCTCTGTCAGGCCTTTGAGTCAGTTCAGATCAAGGATGCAGCTCCGTTAGAAGAGTTTAAAGCAGGTGCCTCTATCTCATCTTTCAAGCAGGCGCAAGCCTTGGTGGATTCAGGTGTTGCTCCCGGTTGGGGACGTCTGTTGGAGTTACCGATGAAAGACGACAAGTTCGGGATTGGGTATCAACCAGCGCTGACTTCTACAACTTCAGCACTTCAGACTCGTCAGGGGCCGATTACTTTCTCCAGTGCTGGCGTCATCCAATATGGCCAGATCTCGGCGATCAACGATGAAGATGGGGATAGTGATTGCGACATCGACAATTGGGTGCGTCCGAGGATCCCGGGTGAAGTCATCAACAATTGGTCTTCCGAGGAAATTGTCCAAGTCACTCTTCTAGAGGAGTAATTTTTCTTTGTTTATTCATGCATGTCCAAGTCTTACGTTCCGCCCTGGGCGTAATGACTCATTGTAGGGCTCATCTATGTGACACTTGCATTGATTATCATAAATGAAGGACGTCTTTTGCATTCAAATATTTCGTTCATTGTCTTTCTATTTTTACAGTTTTCAAAAAATTAAAAAAAAATCAAATAATATTTGGCAATGTTTTGTTTAGTTTTCACTCACTGTTCACACTCATAAGCACATACCATCACTCATGCAGATGCACATCACCGGATCCTATTGATAACAGTTCTGCGATGGCTCGCTTCGACTTCGAAAATCCAATCTTCCAAGCTGAAGAAGAGGTTGATGAAGACTGTGAACTCCCTGAAGAACTTGCCAGGCTGCTAAAACAGGAGGAAAGGGTCATTCAACCGCATCAAGAGTCTACTGAAGTGATTAATCTTGGCACCGAGGACGTCAAGAAAGAAATCAAGATAGGGGCTGCTTTGGAAGATGATGTGAAGAAAGGGTTGATTGAACTATTGCAAGAGTATGTTGACGTCTTCGCTTGGTCTTATCAGGATATGCCAGGGCTTGACACAGACATCGTGGTACACCGTTTACCTCTCAAAGAGGGTTGTCCTCCGGTCAAGCAGAAGCTCAGAAGAACAAGACCAGAGATGGCTGTCAAGATAAAGGAAGAAGTGCAGAAACAGTTGGATGCAGGGTTCCTAGCGGTTACCAATTATCCGCCATGGGTCGCAAATATTGTTCCAGTACCTAAGAAGGATGGAAAGGTACGGATGTGTGTCGACTACCGGGATCTGAACAGAGCCAGTCCAAAAGATGATTTCCCATTACCTCACATCGACGTTTTGGTGGATAACACGGCTCAGTTCTCGGTATTCTCCTTCATGGACGGCTTTTCTGGCTATAACCAAATCAAGATGGCACCAGAAGACATGGAGAAGACAACTTTCATAACCCCGTGGGACACCTTCTGCTACAAGGTGATGCCGTTTGGTCTGAAAAACGCTGGGGCAACATATCAACGAGCTATGGTGACTCTATTCCATGATATGATTCATCATGAAATCGAGGTTTATGTGGACGATATGATTGCCAAATCTGAGACAGAAGAAGAACATCTGGCGAATCTGCAGAAGCTGTTTGAGCGTTTAAGGAAATTCAAGCTGAGGCTTAATCCGAACAAGTGCACTTTCGGGGTGAGATCTGGAAAATTGCTGGGTTTTATTGTTAGTGGAAAAGGGATTGAGGTGGATCCTGACAAAGTGAAAGCGATACAGGAAATGCCTGAGCCAAGAACAGAAAAGCAAGTCCGTGGTTTCTTAGGGAGGTTGAACTACATTGCAAGGTTCATCTCTCACCTAACAGCCACGTGTGAGCCAATTTTCAAATTGCTGAGGAAAGATCAGGCTATCAGGTGGAATGACGATTGTCAAAGGGCTTTTGAAAAGATAAAAGAGTATTTGCAGAGTCCCCCTATCCTTATGCCTCCAGTCCCAGGAAGGCCGCTGATTATGTACTTGACGGTACTCGACAATTCCATGGGTTGTGTTCTCGGTCAACACGACGAGACAGGTAGAAAGGAGCATGCCATCTACTACCTGAGTAAAAAATTCACAGACTGCGAGTCGAGATACTCAATGCTCGAAAAGACATGTTGTGCACTTGCATGGGCTGCTAAGCGATTGAGACAATACATGCTGACTCACACAACCTTACTGATCTCCAAGATGGATCCAGTCAAGTATATATTCGAGAAGCCAGCTCTCACCGGAAGAGTTGCTCGTTGGCAAATGGTACTGACAGAGTATGATATCCAGTATACATCCCAAAAAGCCATCAAGGGGAGTATTCTGTCAGACTATCTTGCTCAACAACCGATTGAAGACTACGAGCCAATGAAGTTTGATTTTCCAGATGAAGACATCATGTTCCTCAAGATGAAAGACTGTGAAGAGCCAGTTGTTGGGGAGGGACCTGATCCAGATGAAAAGTGGACTTTAACGTTTGATGGGGCCGTCAATGCCAGAGGAAGTGGAATTGGTGTTGTCATTACAACTCCGAAAGGTGCCCACATGCCTTTCACCGCTCGTCTGACTTTCGAGTGCACCAATAATGAAGCTGAGTACGAGGCTTGTATCTTGGGAATTGAGCAAGCCATTGATATGAGAATCAAGACTCTGGACATCTTTGGAGATTCAGCTCTAGTGATCAATCAAGTGAATGGTGATTGGAATACTCTCCAGCCTACTCTGGTCCCCTACAGAGATTACACGAGAAGACTGTTGACTTTCTTCACAACAGTAAAGCTGTATCATATACCTCGTGACGAGAACCAGATGGCAGATGCTCTTGCTACTCTATCCTCCATGATCAAGGTGGTTCGGTGGAATCATGCTCCTAGGATCGATGTTATGCGCCTTGATAGGGCCGCGTATGTGTTTGCTGCCGAACTGGTAGTCGATGACAAGCCCTGGTATCACGACATCAAATGCTTTCTGAAGAATCAAGAGTACCCTGTAGGGGCATCCAACAATGACAGAAAGACTTTGAGAAGATTGGCAGGCAGTTTCTTCTTGAACAAAGACGATGTGTTGTATAAGAGGAACTTCGACATGGTTTTGCTCAGATGCGTGGACAGACACGAGGCGGACATGTTAATGCAGGAAGTTCATGAAGGTTCCTTCGGTACTCATGCCGGTGGACATGCAATGGCTAAGAAATTGTTGAGGGCGGGTTATTATTGGATGACCAAGGAATCAGATTGTTTCAAGTATGCTCGGAAGTGCCATAAATGCCAGATTTATGCTGATAAGGTGCATGTACCGCCGAATCCTCTGAATGTGATGTCTTCGCCGTGGCCGTTTGCTATGTGGGGCATTGACATGATTGGAAAGATTGAGCCGACTGCTTCCAATGGGCATCGCTTCATCCTTGTCGCCATCGACTATTTCACCAAGTGGGTCGAAGCAGCATCATTCGCGAATGTCACCAGACATGTGGTTGCCCGTTTCATCAAGAAGGAAATCATTTGTCGCTATGGGATTCCCGAGAGAATCATTACTGATAATGGTTCCAATCTCAATAACAAAATGATGAAGGAGTTGTGCCAGAACTTCAACATTCAGCATCACAACTCTTCCCCCTATCGTCCTAAGATGAATGGTGCTGTTGAGGCGGCAAATAAGAACATAAAGAAGATTGTGCAGAAGATGGTCGTTACGTACAGAGATTGGCACGAGATGCTACCCTTCGCCTTGCATGGGTACCGCACTTCAGTACGTACGTCGACCGGGGCGACCCCTTACTCCCTTGTGTATGGTATGGAAGCAGTTCTACCTGTTGAAGTGGAGATTCCTTCTCTAAGAGTCCTGTTGGATGTCAAGTTAGATGAAGCTGAATGGATTCGAACAAGGTTCAACGAGTTGAGTCTTATCGAAGGGAAGCGAATGGCAGCCATTTGTCATGGGCAGTTGTATCAGAGTCGGATGAAGAGAGCCTTTGATCAGAAAGTGCGTCCTCGTTGTTTCCAAGTCGGAGATTTAGTGTTGAAAAGGATCCTTCCTCCTCAGACAGATCACAGGGGCAAGTGGACTCCTAACTATGAGGGACCTTATGTTGTCACCAAGGTTTTTGATGGAGGGGCCTTAATGCTTGCAACGATGGATGGTGAAGACTTTACTTCCCCGGTGAACTCAGACGCAGTTAAAAAATACTTCGCATAAAATAGACCCGCTGGACAGTAAAAAGAATAGTCCAGGCAAAAAATGGGCATCCCGACGAACCAAGAAAATGAAAAGGTTCGGGCAAAAATTAGGGATTAAAAATGAAAATATCGTACACCCGGTAAGTTGAAAACCTGAAAAGGCAACTTAGGCAAAAATGGGTATCCCGGTGGATTGAAAACCCGAAAGGGCGATCCAGGCAAAAGTTAGGGATTAAGCGAATGACTGCGTTCTGAGTTAGTTCTGAATCTCATCTTGTGTCGATGACTGGAAACTTTCAAAAGGAAGAAAACAATCTAATCACCTTTTCAGAAGGCTGATCATCTGGAAGATCTTGAAGACGAGCGGGTCATAGCAGAATTGGAACCCAATAGAAATCCATTTCACATTGCCATTAGATTAATTTCTGTTTTTATCTTCTGTGCGATTACCTCTTTCCAGGGATTGCTTCTTGATGTAAATGCCTATTCAAAGGCCATTCAATCAATAAAATCATGTTATTCAGTACATCTCTGTGTTCATTTTCGTTTTACTGTTTTGTTTGCAAAAATGACGTCCGAATTTTTGATAAACATTGCATCATGAAACATAAGGGCTTTACAGGTACATGCACAATGAACATTTTAAATTGCTGTAAATTTTAAGTACTCTGAACCATCTATTCAGAACAGGTACACTCGGGGCATTTCCTTAAGATTCCCAGCAGGTTCTCACTACTGTACTCCCCAAGCGTTTGTTTCAGGACATACACTCCCCAGCAGAGTTGACAGTACCAGATTGTATCTTCCCAGCAGAAGCAGCTGCTCCCCAGAGTTTCGATGCCAGATCGAAGATTTCAATCCCAGATCGATAGTCTCTTTCCTGGAAGCATAACCTCGGTACCGTATCGGTGTTTGGTCCCCCCTGCTGAGTCATCTCTCATAGATTATGGTTGCCAGAACCACTATCACTTTCCCCAACAACAGGTTTTCAGTGTCGTTCTCTCCCCAGTCAGAATCTCGGTATTTCGTCATTGCTAGAAGACTGTGTGGCGGACCATCTCCCCAGCAGGGTGGAAGTTGACGTGGTTATAAGATCCTCAGCACAGTTCCTGGAGTTCCCCGGTGTTGTCTCTGGAGGAGACGTGTGTTTATGCATTCATCATTTAGATAAGCATAACATATTGCATCATTAGTGCATAGCATTTCCATGATCATGGGGCATTGTGTAAAACAAAAAAAACTCATGCATCAACATTGCAAACATGTCCATTAGCCCTAGGCCGTGTTGACCAGCCGAGATTGGGTTGTTGGAAAGAGTTTAGCATCGCGCCATTGGATCGGCTTCAGAATTGGGTTCATCAGCATGGTTGAGAAGTTGGTGTTTTCCCAACAAGTGACTCCTTAGTTGAGCAGGTATCCCCAGCAGTGTTACTCCCTGAAGTTGGCAGCATCTTGCAAGCTTGGGTCCATTCCCTTAGCAGCAGTGGGTGTGTCTGATCTCTCCATGTAGAGTCTACCCCTTAAGCAGAAAGTGTCTACCATTTCCTTCCGCGCTCCCCACTGAGTTACATCCTCGTGGATGACGGTTGTTTCTGTTCCCTCCCTAACGGGATGGGTTTTCCCTATTGAGTTCTTTCCTCATTAGGATGAGTCCTGTTTCAGTCTGCCTTCTTGGATCGATTCTAAATTGGTTTCTTGTTCGCTGTCTCTTGTACTTCTCTGGGGCATAAATGAATGGTTGCTCACTAACCGGCACTCGTTCATCTCATCCTCAGCGGAATTTTTGGCTTCTACCAACGAACCGGTAGTTGTAAGTCCTATCTTTGTGGTTTTCTACCTACAAGCTGGTAGTTGTAAAATCCCACTTTCACCCCCTAGCAGAGGTAACCTTTGTGGTTCATGATGTTTGTTGGCTTCTACCTACAAACCGGTAGTTGTAAGTCCTATCTTTGTGGTTTTCTACCTATTAACTGGTAGCTGTAAAATCCCACTTTCATCCCCTTGGTGGAGTTAACCCTGTGTGCTCATCCTATCGATGACTGGTTACTTTTCCGTGGTTTTCTGCCTACTAACCGGTAGATGTAATTCCCTCTTTGTGGTATTGATAGTCTTGTCCCCTTTGGATACTTGCCCTGATCAAGCAGTATTGTCCCCAGTGGGTCTTCCCCTTTCTTTTGGGTATTTGCTCCGAGTAAGCAACTTTATCCTCTTTTGATTGGTCATCTTTTGCATACCTAGTCTGGTACCCCGTTGCCTTTCTTTTCGGCCGTTTATCCATTTAACAACCTACAACCCGGTTATGGATAATCTTCCATGCGAGTGTATTATCTACGTTTT
Source organism: Lathyrus oleraceus (assembly GCF_024323335.1). NCBI lineage: Eukaryota > Viridiplantae > Streptophyta > Magnoliopsida > Fabales > Fabaceae > Lathyrus > Lathyrus oleraceus. The sequence continues at coordinate 210,880,891 of NC_066582.1, forward strand.
GACGGCTATAGATAATATATCTCATGCACTCTTTGGTCAATCTTTCGATTGTTATCCCCAGCATAGGTCTTTGGCATGCGTGCCGACTCACGTATCACTGTTTTGTTATCTTCGCCGATGATGATAGACATGAAGTTCTCCCGGTATCCAGACCGAAGTGGCGTCCAGGCCAGTTCCCGGTATCCAGACCGAAGTGGCGTCCAGGCCAGTTCCCGGTATCCAGACCGAAGTGGCATTCAGGCCAGTTTCCGATTTCCAGATCGAAGAAGTTCTCAACAATCAGGACGAAGAACTTGTGGTGTTCAGGCCAGTTTTCCCGGTATCCAGACCGAAGTGGCATTCCAGGCCAGTTCCCGGTATCCAGACCGAAGTGGCATTCAGGCCAGTTCCCGGTATCCAGACCGAAGTGGCATTCAGGCCAGTGTCCGATTTCCAGATCGAAGAAGTTCTCAACAGTCAGGACGAAGAACTTGTGGTGTTCATACCAGTTTTCCCGGTATCCAGACCGAAGTGGCATTCAGGCCAGTTTTCCCGGTATCCAGACCGAAGTGGCATTCCAGGCCAGTTCCCGGTATCCAGACCGAAGTGGCGTCCAGGCCAGTTTTCCCGGTATCCAGACCGAAGTGGCATTCCAGGCCAGTTCCCGGTATCCAGACCGAAGTGGCATTTAGGCCAGTTCCCGGTATCCAGACCGAAGTGGCATTCAGGCCAGTTTCCGATTTCCAGATCGAAGAAGTTCTCAACAGTCAGGACGAAGAACTTGTGGCATTCAGGCCAGTGTTCCCGGTATCCAGACCGAAGTGGCATTCCAGGCCAGTTTTCCCGGTATCCAGACCGAAGTGGCGTCCAGGCCAGTTCCCGGTATCCAGACCGAAGTGGCATTCAATCTAGTTTCCGATCTCCAGATCGAAGTGGAGTTCAGACCAGATTTCCGGTGATCGGACCAACATTGATACTCTCATATTCCAATGCTTAGTGTTCAGACTAATGTGTGGCGTTCAGGCCATGGGTATTCCTGTGTTACCATTTATTTTGGTATCCAGGTCAACTTTCTGTTTCGGTACTCAGGCCGATTTTCACCGTACCAGACGGATTCTTCTTTCGAGATTGCTTCTTTGACGATGCTGACAGGCATTGTTTGATAGGGATTCATGATCAAAATCCGGGTCTTCTTAGTATTTAACCATCTCCCACTACGATCATGTGAAGAACATCCTGCTTCATATTCTCTAGTTGAAGACGCTTAAATAGGGGCAACTGTCATACCCCGATTTTGCTCCTGAATTTTTTATGTTTGTTTGGCATGCATGGCCTAACCTTACTTTGGTGAGGATTGTTTTTGATCAAAAGTCATGGTGTTGTGATTGTGGATATATCTATGGTCTGGGTCATCTGAACAACCAAGTTTCTTATGTTTCTAACCACTTGCCAGTCACGTTATTGGTTCATGGATACTATAACCTTATGGTCTTATTTCATGGTCTTGTTCATACACATTATCAGTCAAGTTATTTTCTTTTCAAGAGTCAAACATTCAAGTTATGATTAAACCAATTGTGAAACCTACTTCAAACCATTTGTTAATCCATTTCAATTTATTTCATGTCATTTTAAACCATTACAATTGATTCCATATAAGAAAATACGAATTTTGGCATTTTTGACCAACTGTTGACTTTGGTCAACAGTTGACTTTTTGGTCAACTTTGACCAAAGTCAACCCAAATTCTTTAAACCCTAAATTTCACCCTAACCAATAATTCATTTTCCATTTACAAAGAAATACAAAAAAAATGCATTTTTGACCAATTGTTGACTTTGGTCAACGGTTGACTTTTTGGTCAACTTTGACCAAAGTCAACCTCCCCATTTTTGACCCTTAAAACCCTGATCTAATCCATTTGGCCTTGACACATCATCCAAAGGTTTTGATTTGATATGCTTTTGAGTGGTTTCTTCATTTTCAAGTATTTTGACCTGTTGGTAACATTGCTCACGTTTGCTTGTCCATCCCAACCATGGCCTGCACGATGAACAACAGGAAATGCCAGCACAATCCATAATATTCCATATCCCATTTTGATATTGGATTGGAAAATCATACATGATGCTTCATGATCCAAGTTTGCTGGCATGTAATCTTGGTTGTCCAACTACAAAAGCCAACCAAATGCCACAGATACAACAATCCATCTCCCAGCAACAGCAGGATCCTTTACACCCGTAACAACTGGGTCAGAATAACCGAAAAAAGGAAAGGGGCTACATCATCGGGAGCTACCAATAGTACTGGCACAGGAAATACACTTGGCCTTTCTATTTCTCAACCATCTACTCCATCTACTCATACTCCTGGTGACGGAGTTGCTATGGCAGGTAACTTGCAAAATGTTACTGGTGTATTCAAAGGTATGATGATGTTTGGTACTGAAGGAGCAGGCGGTCTTGCATCTTCTACAAACCAGCTGGATGACCTGGAACCTTTTGGAGATGTTGGCTCCTTAGATGATAATGTGGAATCATTTCTCTCACAAGATGATGGTGATGGAAAGGACTTATTCGAGACATTGAAACGGAATCCTTCCGAGCAGGCTACAGACGCTTCAAAAGGCTTTTCCTTCAATGAAGTTGGTTCTGTACGCAAGAGCAATGGAAAAGTTGTTTGTTGTCATTTCTCCTCAGATGGGAAATTATTAGCCAGTGCTGGACATGACAAGAAAGTTGTTTTATGGAACATGGAGACACTGCAAACACAGAGCACACCAGAGGAACACACTGTTATTATTACTGATGTTCGCTTCAGACCAAATTCAACTCAGCTGGCAACATCTTCGTTTGATACAACGGTGCGACTTTGGGATGCTGCAGATCCAAGCTTTTCCTTGCAGGCATATAGTGGTCATTCTTCTCATGTTGCATCACCAAGACAACCACGCCAATGAATGTGCACTTGCAGCATAGCAGCACATAACAACCTGCAACATACTTTTCAAACCAAGTTAGGAAACTAACATGAGCATACCGGATAATACTCACTGCATCCTCTACACAACAACGCATACCAAACTTCCAGCATACCCAATCTCCCAAAATGTGTACAACCAACAACCATGTTACACGAGGTTATGCTAAGATAAGCTATACCTGCAGAACAAGGACAGGTCAGAGCATCCTATGCACCTATGCAAGCCATGGCCGAAATGCAAGACGACAACAAACCTACATCATGGCCTTGCAGTCCATCAAAACATTGGTATCTTGTACACTATGCATCACCACATCATGCTGTAATGATCCAAAATAAGACCACATCAAAGCAGTGAATTTGCATGACTTGCTACCATGTTGAGCATCCATTGCATTAGCCATAAACCTGCAGACAACCAAGTCAAAACCATAACAGGGTCACAAGACCATGATGCAGGAGTTTGGAAGTGATTTATGAAGGTTACCCTGCAAACTGGTGTAGAAAGATGCAATTGGCAACACACTGGTCCTGCATCCTGCAACAGTCAAGACAACAACATCACAAGCCAACAAACCAACATGAGCTTTACACAATCAACCAAGTATCTAGCCATAAGCCTACTGCAGTTGTCCTTTGACCAAAGCCAAAACCAGCCTACTGCAATGTTCCTTCTTGACATGTACCAATTTAAAACACCAAAACCTGTCATTAATCAATGCATAATAACCATCACCGATGACATAACATAACCTAAGCTAATTTGTTAACCAAGTTTTCAAAGCCAATGCTCACTTGTGAAGTTCCACATTTAACATTTCCAAGCTAACATCAAAACACTCAATTGCACATGAGCCCAAAATGGAGAAAGTGACACCATGATACCAGCACAAATTCTTGATCAACTCTTCAGTATTTCTCTTTCTCTTCCAAAGCCTCCTGGTTTGTCTATATCTGCTGAAAACATAGAATTGTCATACCGTACTTTGTCTTCTCTTGAAGATGTGATAGCTATGCTGAGAAATGATACCTCTATTGATCCATCAGAAGTTTCAACAGGATCATTTCTTCCCTCTGCATTCTGTTGACAAAGGATGAGCTGGTTGCTATGCTTTAAGGTTGCTCAGTAGCTATATGTGATAAGATCAAGCAGTCTGCTGAAGGAGCCATTCAAGCTGTTGTTGAGTTTGTTACAACGAGAGGGAATGAACTGACAGAGATTGATATCTCAAGGACAACACAATCAAAGATTTCAAGCCAACGTCAACCTGGAGCAATAGAAATTCACTGCAGTAACACAATTGAATTAGCTGGAAGTTACAAGAAATTCACTGCAGTAACACATAATAGCCAGTAAAGCTTTAGATTTCAGAAATATCCCAATTTGGCATAGAGACAAAAACAAAGGGGAAAGCACATGCTCAGATTACCTGTCTCGAATCCATACATCAGAGGGACTACTCCAATTTCTGAGCATCCAAATTGCTTTGCAGATTTACTCCTTTTGAACAGCACAGACCAAATCCCAAACCCTAATTTACAGAGGATAAATAGAGAGCAAATCAGTAAGAGAAGGGAGAGCACAACAAAACCCTGGAGGCGGAATTGAATCAAAAACCCTAAAAATAACTTTTTCAATACAAGATTGCAAAAAGGCAGAAGCGAGAGAAACCCTAGGATCGGATTCGACGGTGAAGGAAGTTACCTGAAGAGAGCGCACCAGTTCTTCGCACCACTATCATAACCGCGCCGAGCTTCGTTTTGAGGAGGTAATCATCACATTTCTCTCGACATCCTCATAACATGTGACCTTTTGTTTGCATCTTTTGATTTTTGCTCTAGGAAAGGTTCAGCGTTTTTTCTTAGTCGTTGTTGTCGTTGCGTTTCGGTTTCGTTGTGAAGGAGATGATAGGATGAGACGAATGTTGGTCATTTTAGTCTAGGTTAGGGGTATTGGTTTTCTCTTTGAGTTTGTCTCTGTTTCGAGTGTGGAGGGAGATGAATGTCTCCAGAGAGAGGAGCGTGCTGGGAGATTGGAGAAGACGAGCTTCTATGCCTTCACTCTCCATTTCCTTTCTGTTTTTTTTTTTTTTTAATTAATTAATTATTTTTTTAAAAAAAATTAAATTTGTCTTTTTTACAGAAATAATATAAAAACCATGAAATCTTTGTTTCGTTTTATTTTAAACTTTTATTCCAGTTCATATATTTTGGGTAGTATCTTAATAGCAGATATTGTTGAGTGGCCTAGTGGAGAGAGTTTAGTTGCATAATATTAAGTGGAGAGGGTTCGATACTCATGTGTGACACCTTTTGCTTTGTATTTGATTTTATTTTTCTTTAGCATTTTTTTATTATTCTTTTAGTATTTTGTTAATATCTCTTTTTATGCTTATTATAATTTCATTTGTTAATAATGCATAGTTATTGTATTTGAATTTAGTTCAAAAACCATTTTTACAAACTATAAAAATCATACTTTTCTCGATTTAATATCGAGCCCATTTTTTACACCCTTGTAAGTCGATTGCTTTTTAAGCATCGCCATCAACCTCACATAGCTTACTCTTGGGCTTTCTTACAATGAGCTGGTTCCCTTACACTTACACGTTGTTTAATGCTCATTCATTTCTTTTCTTTGATTATTTGATTTGATCACATGTTTGTTTAAATATTTTACTTGTGTGATTAACTGTGGCCTACTTGTATGGTGTATGAGGCATATACTTATATTGTTTGATTGCCATGTCAATCCCCATTCATAACAAATGTATCCCTCTCCCATGAAATGTATAATATTTATTCTTTCATTCTTTATTCACCTGTTAATACAAGAATTAAAATGAACATTCGATAACCATTTCAAAACAAGATCAAAACCTCGATCCAACGTCGAGTAATCATTTTTCAAAATCTAACAGAACCAGCACGTATTCCTCCACCCTTTTGTAAGTCGATTGCTTTATGCATCGCCATCAACCTTGTAAGTCGATTGCTTCATGCATCGCCATCTACCTTTATCCCTAACACTTCTCCTTGCTCCATTCGTCGATTCTTGTTCCGATTAGGTAGCACCCATTAGATAGAACCCTTTGTATGATAACATAGGTAGAATTCCCATTTTCTTTGCATGCTAACATTAGGTAGATATTCCCATTTGTAAATCCTAACACTTAAGTACATATTGCATGACAACTCTAGGGCAGAGCTTCCCCATTTCTTCTAGACCTTTCTGAGCGTCTCCGATCTTGTGGCATGTAGTCCGTTCCATTGCAAAGAGGTAACTGCCTAAGACTCGATTCAGCGAGCTGCGACACCTACTGCTAAGGCGTGAACACATTGCCCACTCTCTTTTGACACAACTGGTGTCCTCCTTCTCTAAGTCCATATTCAGATGGCAACCCCTATGTAGGGGAACTACATCGCCCTGATCCTTGTTCCAGACGAGGTATGTAGGCAGGTGGTCGTGCGAGACCACTCCGGGCACCTTTCTTTTTTCTTTTTGTGCGTGTTTCGGTTCGGATGCTGATGTAAGTCCAGTGATTGGCAGTCAGGCTCCACGTTTGCCCTTTTGTGTGTGTTTTGGTTCGGATGCTGATGTAAGTCCAGTGATTGGCAGTCGGGCTCCATGTTTGCCACCTTTTTGTGTGTAGGTGTCTTGTTTTGTTTGGCGTGCGTGAGCCGAACTACGGCAACTCTGATTCTCATGTTCAGATGAGATACGTAGGCACAAGATGCGATGTCTTGCCGAGTTTGACTAACAACTAACAACTAATCCTTGTTTTCTTTCGCCCTCGTTGCGATCCTTTCTCTCGCCCTCGTTGCGATCGAGACATTCCCTTTCTCTTGCCCTAGTTGCAATCGAGACCCTTATTCCCGTAGTTAGTTTGAACTACGTTTTGCTCTGATTCTCATTCCCGATGAGATACGTAGGCATAAGACGCGATGTCTTAGCGAGCACACTTATCCTTAACCCCTAGGTAGCCGAGCTACGAAGACTCTGATTCTCATATTCAGATGAGATACGTATGCAGTGGATGCGACATCCGTGCGAGTCATTTTTCTTTGACCCCCCTTTTAGTAAATAATACATAAGATAAACATACACCCTTTAGACAAGAACAACAAGAGTGGATCCCGTAGAGTACTACGGATGCGTAGGGGTGCTAATACCTTCCCTTCGCATAATCGACTCCCGAACCCAAGATTTGGTTGCGAGACCTTGTCTTTTCCTTTCCTTTCTCCAGGTTTACTTCGAGCTTTTCCTTTCCCTCCTTTGGGATAAATAACGCACGGTGGCGACTCTTCTGTCATTTTCTTTCTCGCCGGTTATTTTTTTCGCAGACCGTATTTTTCGGGTTGCGACACCTGTCAATTGGAGTAATTGGGGCCCTTGAAGGGTTCTGATTCTTAATTCGGTTCACGACATTGCGGTTCTAATTCTTTAATTGTTTACCAAATGGCTTCAAAACTACACCAAATTTCTTTTTGTTGTTTGAAACAACCAAAACCTTTTCTCTTTGATCATGTTTCTAAGATTCTTCTTCAAGCAAATAATCAGACTCTCAATTAAAAATTCTTTTATTTTACAGCAAAGCATAATTTTAAAAACTTTCAAACTATGAGACAATTTGTCAATAATAAAGGAAATTTAAAATGTTTCATTTAAAACATACACTTTGGGATGATCTCATAAGCAATCTTTTGAAGTTCGTGACATTGAGTATCCACAGATATTTCATCTATACCACCTGATACTTGAGATAGCGACTACCTGCGTACTCCTTTGCTCTAGCTTCTTCGTGTCACACTTGTTTTTCAGAGCATCCCAAACCTATTTTGTAGTATTACAACTACTGTAATAATCACAGATCATCTACGAGTCCATTCAAAATATGATTTTATAATCATTCTCTTTTCATAAGGTGATTTCTTCTCCGAGCTGTAAATGTTCGCTTTAATATGTATATCATATTCAACTTAAATACTATTAAGTGTTCTATCTAAATCCACTTTCCCCCCTTTAATTTCTTCTGTAGTCATGGCAGTTCGAAACGTCTTAAAATTATTGATTCACGGTTTTGAAAATTAGCCACAAAAGAAATTAGTGACTCGAGTCGTGGACTAGGTCGCTCTCTTTAAGACGTTGTGCGACACTGTCCAAAATTATGCAAAGCAGTCAAACTACCGCGCCACCTCTAGGATAAAACAACTCAGTTTTATAATGTATGATTACTATTTGCGTGATAGATAATCGATCTAAAAATACACCTTCTGATGGTATAAAAACCATTTGAATATGATATAAATACCACTAATAGTATCTGACATAACGACCAGTCATAATAATTTCTCAAACCAAGAGAAATTTCAATAATTCTCCAAAGAGAATTCAATAATGGTCATTTGACCACTCAAAATGATTTCTCAAACAAAGAGAAATTCGAATAATTCTCTAAAGAGATTCTAAAAATTATACTTCATAATTTCTCAACTCAAACGAGGAGAAATTAACATAATTATTTAAAGAGAATTCAAGAAAATACTCGAAAAATTCAACGAGTAGAAAGAAAGGGAGAGAAGTTGGTGCTTCGACAAATCAAAAGACGCAGAGTTATGAGAGTGAGGAAGGAAAAACTCAAAATAAGGTTTTTTTGTGTGTTTTAGATTGAAACAAGGAATTTTCTTATATAATGAAGTGAGGAAGAAAATATATCTCATCTAAGCAATGTGAGACTAAGATACTTTTTTCAACAAACACACAATATGAGACTTGACTTAAGAATTTTTTCAAATTCATCTCCATATATTTGAATATTGACATAATATTCCAAAAAGGTTGATAGAGGTGGAGATGCTAAAGGTATGAACGGTGAAATGAAGTGGAAAATTTTCTTTTTTTGAAGTAGGGGAATAAGATATTATAAGAAAATTTATATTTCTTTAAAGGTGACATACAATTGATCATCAGAAACAAGACACATGTATTGCCTATGAGAAATGGAGTATCAAATGAAGAAACATTCTTAACACATAAGTTGAAGTTTATTTTTGTTGTGAGGTTTAAGAAGAGGAAAATATGAACAACCAAAACATTTGAGAATGTTGCAACATGGTGTTTGCTTGAAAAATTTAATATAGGGTATGTCAAAATTTTAAGGAATGGAAGCGAGTATATTTACGCTTGAGCCAATAATACGAGATATAATTTAATTAATACAAGATCTAATTTAGTTAGGGGTGTACGTGAGTTGAATTGGATCGGGTTTGACATAATCTGTTATCCAACCCGTTCAAACTTCAATGAGTTGGGTCCGTCGTCCAACCCGTAATTTCATTGTCAAAACCGACTCGACCCGACCCAATCATTAATGGGTTGGGTTGGATTGGGTTCACGGGTTGTGTTTCAAATAAAAAATATATTTTTATGAGTCTCTTTGTCGGTTTAAAAAAAATATAACATGACTCAATACAATCATACTCATTTATAACATTCAAATTCATTGAAACACATCATACAATATCTAATAAAATTCATCAACACAATATAACACTTTATAATAGTATAAAATTCAATCAGACACATTATTTCCATAAAATACATAAGTTAGAAATGATACTAAAGAAAATAAGAAACAACATTTAATTTTGAATTACGTAAGCTCATTGGTTTAGTAGTATTATTGGTGGAAAATAATTTTTTTTGAAAAAATTATGGTTATTAGTGAAATATTAATTTTATATTTTTATTAAAAATAATAATTAAAATAATAAAAAATTACTAAAACTACATCAATGGATTGGGTCAACGGATTCGCGGGTTGCAAAACTCAAACCCGATACCATAACCAAAATTATATGAGTTGTTATGGGTTGGGTTGGATATATCCGTAAATGAATGAGTTTGAGTAATTTATGGGTCGAGTTAGTTCGGGTTAGCGGGTTCGTGGGTCGATCCGCATCCATGAACACCCCTAAATTTAATTATGTGTTTAGCTTTAAAAAATACTTTTTTTTATATTTTTAAAAATAATTTTTATAAAAATATTCTTAAAAGTATTATAAGTTTTTTTAAATTCGTTTCTTTAAAATTAAAAGATTATTTTTGATATTTTATATCATAAATATATATTAATAAAGATCAAAATATAGTCGAAATAACAATTTTTTTAAAAATTTATACTTCAAAAATAATTTTTATATAAAGTTATTCAAAATAGTTTTAATTTTGATATTAATTTTTTTAATAAAATGATAAAATATTAAAAATAATATTTTATAATAAGTATTCAAACTAAATTTAAATTTAAGTTTTTTATGAAAAAAATCATAATTTCTTTTAACAAAAATATATAACACGATAAAAAACTTTTTAAAAAGAACTCTTATGTTCCACAGATAAGGCGATGAGACGACTTTGGTTTTATAGGGAAATTGATTTTCTAACCTAACTTTGAATTGTTGAATGATTGTTAAAGCTTCCAATTTTATTTGAAGTTTGAATTGTTGAATGATTGTTAAAGCTTCCAATTTTATCTGAAGTAAAAATATTCAAGTAGAACGATTGAAGACATCCAGTAAGAGAAACCTTTACTAAAGACCGTGTAGTAGGTCCCCAAAAGTCACTCTATACTATGGGTGACAATTGGATCCATTAAGACAAAATTCATTCTATCAATCCATTAAAAAATTCATCAAATCCATCCATTACATAAAAACTAAGTTAATGGATTGGATTAAATCCATCCATTTATAAGCATGAATTGATCTAATCCATCCAACATATTTTAATAATCTAATAAAAAAATTTTATCTAACTTTAAAAAAATAGTTTTTTTCAAATATTAAATTTTTTTTTTAAATACAAAATTCATTTTTTTTCCGAAATAAATCGATTTTTTTTGAAAAATACAAAAAACCAAATTTTCCCAAAAATTTAAAAGTCGTTTTTGGAAAATTCTAAAATTTGATTTTATTTTCGAAAAAGTTATTTTTTTGAAAAAAAAATCGATTTTTTTCATTAAAATACAAAAAATTAATTTTTTTCAAAAAAATAAGTGATCTTTTTCAAAAAAAAAAAAATCAATTTTTTCAAAAAAAAAAAAAATATTAAAAAACAATTTTTTCAAAATAAAATTCTATTTTTCGAAGAAAAAAAATGGATGGATGGATATTCATCCACTAAAAATATGATAATGAATGGATTGGATGAATTTTATTCATAATGGATGGATTGGATTGGATATTTTTAAGAAAGTTTTAGTGGATTGTTAATGGACTAATGAATTGTTTTGATCGATCCATTAACGATCCAATCCATCCATTTTGTCATCCCTACTATATACTAACTCGAGGGGATTAGAGTACCAAACAACAGTAGGAACAAAAATCAAGCAATCATAGTGAAAGTAATATTAGAGATTCAAAACATGCTTTTGAACGTCACAATGTTAGGATTATTTAAGGTATGTTTGTTGAAAAAATGAATTCTTTATTTTATTTTTCAAAATGAATTTTATATAACCATTTTTCAAAAATATTATAAGTTTTTTTTTATATATATTTTTTTAAAAAAATTAAAGAATTACTTTTGATATTCTATAATATAAACACACATTATTAAAGATTAAAATATAGTCAAAATCGAAATTTTTAATGATTTTTATAAAAAATATATTCAAAATCGAAAACTATTTTAAAATATATTGAAAATAGTAAATTGATAGACCATAAAAACCCATATTTCTCTTGAAAAAGACTTCACTGGTGGCATGTGATTTAACTAGACAAAATCAGGGTGGAACTTAATGAAAACAGAGTTATCACATAACATGTCTTTGGTTATGGTTGGAACAAGAAATAGATTTTGTAAAGTAAAGTTGAAATTAGGGTTAAGATTGAAATAAAAATAGACAATTTTTTTCCACCTTCATAGGTTCTCTCAAACTTTTAGCGAAAAGTAAAAAATATCTCATATTTTTAGAGATACATCTTCAGACACACTTACTTCTCACAAAATTAAACGCCAACGAGTGAAACACCCCAATTATATCTAATTTTTGTTCGGAATTGCATCTCAGAATGTTTTCTTAATATATTTTGGAGACTGTGTGAACAAAATCAACTTGACTTTACAATGGAATGACCGGGTAGCTCGGTTTACAGAGACAGAATGGGTAAGATCTATAAACACTTTCAAGTTTTTTCTGTTTCAAATCTGCAGGTATGTTTTTTCGGCGTCACCCTAATTAAAGACGTCTGAAACAATTTCCTTCTCTTACGATTTAAGGCGACATGCAATGGGATGATCGGCTAGCTTGGTTTGCAAAACATGATTATGTAAACCAAAAATTACATTAAATTTCCATGTATCATCCACCTTACGATATCCGTGCAATTTAATGCAATTTAAAGAGACACTCACATTTTCTCAATCCAGTGCCATTACGTTTCAACTTTCGAAACGGTGGAACATATGTGTCACTTCTCTCGCATCTCATGGTTACAAATGATTGTCTTTTATTAGAACTATTGTCGGACTTTCCTATTACAATGTCAAACCCCAATTTTCTGATCTTCATCCGGACCCATTCAAGTATATCTTCACGAGCAGTAAATAGTTGTTCATTTTTAAATTGTTGACCAACATATAACTCGACATCAACCGATCTAGCACTCGATTTAACGTCATCATTCACCTCATCCAGTTTAACATCTTCATTCACTTCATTCGATTTTACATCATTACTCACAACAGTTTTATGAAACACATCTGAGTGCATCATATCTAATACAAACCAAAATAAAGAAACGGTTAAAAAATAATAACAATCAACTCGGAGATGCATCTCCGAAACAGATAGCAGGTGAATTCATAGATGTATATTTGGACATAACGTTTATTTTCCAGCTCATGAACAAGATTAATGCAAGCAATAAGGGATGAAACGAGTAAACTTTATCTTAAATTGCAGTTTCTTTTGTTCCCTTTAATGTGGCAAAACACAATAATAAAGATTTGAAGTTGAAAAATTGGTTGAGGAGGAATTTTTTTAAGTGTATTGGATTGTGGATAAAACCAGCAAACCTTGTTTGTTGCCAATGATGAATTGGTTTGAGCCTTCAAATGAGGATTGTGGCTGAATGTTGAGACCATTTGAAGTGACATGGTGAGAAGCACCACTGTTTAGCTGTCGACAGACTTGATGCCCCGAGGGCAGTATTGACCATTAAGGCTTGAGAACGAGAAGTGTGGTAAGGACATCGTTGGAATGTCACAAGTGTTAAGTGTAGGGTTAGAGGAGCCACCATCGTCTTTCCATTTTAGATGAAGCTAAGATAATTAAATGCCAGTTGAGACTGTTTACATAGTCATCCTTTATCACAAGGAACCATAATTCAAAATAGAAATTAATATAAAGAGTTCATCGTAAAGTTGTGCAAGAGCTTCATCCTTGTGGCACCCATAGTAACCACCGCAATGCAGTTTCCTACTTACAGTGGAGGATATGATCTTATTGATTCAGGCACTTATTCAAATCTCGACTCCCTAATTCACAAATTACCTCAAAATGATGCCAATTCTGTAATGCATCTAGCAGGGACCAGCACCCTGTTTTTCTAGCCTGCGTGCATGACCGATTGGCTAGTGCTAGCAACTTTTTTCGAATATGGTATGCAATGTGCAACTTTCCATTAACAAATAAAATAGGAAAAATAAAATAGAAAACCCAAAATAAGAGGCACAAAGAAGCCATTTTCCCTATGGGTTTCAAACGTTAAATGTTATTGTACACATCAACGGAAAAATTCCATGTGAAACATCTTAGAGATGCATAACGATGTCTTAAGATAGCATATTGGGATTAAGAATGCTCTTAAATTCAAAGTTTGAACTTTGAACCCTTTCACGGATATTGACATGACCATAATTAGTCGAGCACATAGATCCTAGATGCTATGTCCTGGACCAACCAATCAAATCCCTCAAGCAAACCCTCACCAGTGTATGCACTACAGCCAACTATCATCCAGTGCCTCGACTTATCCATAGTTTCTAAGTTCAACACCTGCACAATTAGAGCACATTAGTAAATAAACATCAAGAAAATATATATAATAAACGAGGGATAACTCTACCTTGACCAATTGCAATACTCACGGTTGTTTGATCATTCAAATCAATTGAAAGTTGGAACTTCTGAAATCAACTAAGGATTACTGCGAGGATATTCTTGGATTATTCAGGATTTTCATATATTGTCAAATAAATGAACTATTTTTCTTGTCTGACTTTATTTTGTTAACCTATATGTTTTAATTTATGTTGATCTTTGTACACAATCTCAGTGAGAATAGATCTGTATTTTTAGTTTTATGTAGTATCGCCTACAGAATGAAGTGTTATAACGTTACAAAGAATCATATCTAAAGGACCCTAAACTGCCTTACTTTTTAGTCATACCTCAAAGAACAATCTTGACAACTAGCTGCCTAAACTGGGCAATGCCAAACCCAACGGCATATGCCACCAAAGTCAGAACAAATACGAAGGCAGCATTATTGGAAGATCTTAATAGAAACGATAATTTCTATAGAATCCCAGTACTAGAGCACCCAATTATCACTAGTGACATCTTCTCTAACATTGAATACGATATCTTCGTGTATACGTTCATTGCCATCCCTATTTTCTTGCCATTATCTTCATAAGGAATACTTTTATAAAAAATGTAAGATGATTTCATAGCTTCCTTCTTTTTGCCCAACTTTGAATTAGTCATCACATAGACTACACAATTAAACAATTCCCTTTTATAGGTTAAAACAGTATACTTGAAATCTTATTTACCCTTTCAAAGACACTTGAATACTTTTCACAATCGAATAAACTACAAGTTAAACTCGATACTGACAGTGCAATTCTGGAAATGCGCCCCAATGAGATCTCCACCATTATGATGGCTTTTTGGTTTTAAGTGTGAGCATAGCTAATTCGCCAGCAAACAATCCATCTTTTTCTTTGAAACATTAGTTGGTGATCGATCTTAGAATATTTTTCCAAGTTTGCCACAATCCTATTCAAACATTCATATATTCTATCAATAACTTCATTGTCAACAATGAATTCAGTAGCATAATGCAGGATAAGTAAATGGTCGACTTATACAATGGCTTGTGTAGTTGTTTATCCTATCTTTTCGTGAATAATGCAATTAGCAACACGTGTGTCCAATACAATTGTTTCCGCTTTATAATTCACAATATTGTTTGTAACAACCTCAACAATATTATCTTTCCCAACTTCCTCAAGGATATCATCAATCCTCTTAAACACCTTATCTGAATTCTTGCTTATGTTAGAATTCTAGATGAGCCCCATCATGAATTATTGATGAAAGATGGATAAACAGCTATATAGGCAATTGCATGTTGTCAATCATTTTCTTAACCATGTTTTACATTATTCTCTTGAATTCATTATTGATAATGAAGTTCTAGATAAAATGTATGAATGTATGAATAACATGGTACCACAATTGTAAAAGTCTTCTAAGATTGATCACCAACTTGAAAGTTTCAAAGAAAAATATTAATCGTTTTGTGATGAGTTAACTATGTTCCCACTTAAAACCAAAAAATGTTAATCGTTTTGTGATGAATTAATTATGTTCACACTTAAAACCAAAACACTAACACAATAGTAGGGATCTTATGGAGGTGCATATCCAGAATTTTAATGTTTTACAATGCGAGTATTGAGTTTAACTTGGAGTTTATAGGGTTGTGAAATGAATTGGAGTGTCTTGGAAAGGGTAAGTAAGATTTCAAGTATACTTTTAATAATCTCGAGTATCATGTTTTAAACTTTAATTAACTTTTAATTTGTTTAGGTCCACACTAAAAAAGAACATATTAAAGAAAAAATATGAATGATTAATCTATGTGATGACTAATTTAAAGTTTGGCAAAAAGAAGAAACCAAGGAAATTATCTTACACTTTTTATGAAGATATTCTTCATAAAGATGAATGGCAAGAGAATAGGGATGGTAATGAAGGCTAGGTAGTCAATAGCACACCGTAGTGGCGTAGCATGGCGGCACGACCCCTCACCACAACACTATTGGCCTGCGAAGCACTATCGACGGTAGCGGTCATAGCGGCCACAAATATGATGTCGTAGCGGCACAATCACTGCACAATAGTAATGTTGTAGGCTTGTAGCGGTTGGCTGGCTGCTATTCTCAAATTGGCGACAATTTCTTAAAATCCAAATAATTTTTAAGAGTATTTTGGTCTTTTTAACCTTTTTTAACCTAGTATTAAAGCCCGGGTGTTTGCTTCATTCATTTGCATCATGTTTTGTCATTTTACACTCTACTTCGCCACGCCAATCTTCATTGTTTTTCACAAATCACCATTGTTCTTCGCCGTTCTCTACCTTTCATATATTACTTCACCATTTGCAGTCATTCTCATATGTTCGCAATAGCGGTCATCCTGTTATTCACTATGCTGCTATAGCATTTTGGGGGTCCGGTGCTACATGCCACTGTCTCAGATTAACAACCAAGAATGAACATATACACGAAATCATCGTGCTTAATGTTGGAGTAGAAGTCACTAGTGTTGGTGTTGTTGGTGATGATTTAAATGTTCCTCCTAGTTCTATTAACAATGATCTCATTGATGAAGAATAAGAAAATAATGAAGATGAAGAACTAGAAGAGAATGAAGATGACTATGCTTATACAGGATGGGACGACATCTTGAAAATCTAGAATCATTGTTTTTAGATTGTTTTCATTTTGAACTCGGTTTTTAGGACTACGTTTTTGTTAAGAATTTATGGTTATGTTTTGAGTATGAGTTTATGGTTGTGAACTTATAAATTTATGATTATAAACTTAACTTAATGTTATGATTTAGAAGTTGTTTTCTTCATATATGATGATTTTTGGGCATGTGCAAGGAAATTATACATATCTAAATATATTTTTCTACCCGTAGAATGGATCGTAACTTGTAGTAGGATTTTACAATCCAAACTAAGATTTCCGAGTTAAAAATTTTCAATCCCTTACTGATTCTACGTAGACTCTGGACTTTTACAACATTGCAACTACGAATATAATGTTGTTTTAATAGATATTGTATTAAGTCATATGTTCACATCTAGCATTAGTTGAACAACCAATTAACCAATCGTCCATGTTCACAAAGACTAAGTTCAGTGGACAATAATAATATGTTGTGAAACTTCTACACAGATTTCAGTGCAGGAAATATTTGCTTTATAAATCAATGAATCTTGCAACAACTTATGGTGAAGTATATATGTTCTGTGATTGAAACCTGATTGCATCTCTTTACATGAGTGATTTTGCAAGTAATTATTAAGATAGTTACAGCCTTGCACAAAGATAATTATGAGGACTAATGTAAATAGCCCATCTAGTTATATAGAACATCAAGTGTTCAAAAACACCTTATAGTCAATTCTCAGCATAACATCAAGTATTTTTTTAGTCATAATCCCTACAATGTTACTTAGGTAAGAGAAAAAGACCCGGATAAAATTAAGCTTACCTTAGCTATTTCATCGGGTGCAAGGGCACCTTTAATATCTTGTTTATTTGCTAGAATTAGTAAGGATGCTCCAGATAGTCTCTGTCATATGTAAAACAAAATTAATGACATTTGAAAATACTAGTAGCTCACAGATATCTAGAGAAGAGCAGAGTATTCATTCGCGATGCCGTCTGAGCATCCTAAATAATTAACATCGAGAAATAAAACATTTTGTTCAAGTGCTAGGGAATCAAGATAACAAGTAATTCCGACTTATTATTGCTTTGATTCTTGACCAAAATTCCCAACGGATTCACTTTGGGCAACTACTCTACTTGGATGCATTAGCACAGAGGACACACAAGTCTTTCCCAATCAATAGATTAAATAAAGGGATGTGAATCGGTATGCCTAAAATGTCTGAATATCTTCAGTTAAGTACTGCATGTAATTAATTTGTTACGTTGACAAGTAATAACTATTTGTATTGAACAAACCTCTTCCTTTAGAAGGTTATCTAGCTCCATTTTGCAATCATCCAACCTTCTAAGATCTGAACTGTCAACTACCCAAACTAGACCATCTGTTTGCTCAAAGTAGTTTCTCCAGTAAGATCGAATTGTTTTTTGGCCTCCAACATCCCATATATTTAGAGTGTACCTGCCATTGCCAATTTGGATAAATGCCCCAGCATTCTAGAATATAGTAAATCAACGCAAGAAACTCATCAAAACAAAGGCTAACATATGAAGAATGACCTGGCATGTTGTGTAACTATAAAGGGAAATCAAAAGCATTTTTTTTTTGTAAAGGGAAATCAGAAGCAAATACTTTCAAAGAATTTAAAGCAAAAAAACTATCATGTTTTAGAATATACCACAATCAAATTAAGAAGCAATATCATGTGTTTATCCCCATCAAACAAAAGAATAATACTTTGCCACAGAAAAATGCATAAACCATGTTCAGTTGAAACTTTAACGAAGCTTATTCTTATTCACATATTCCCAAAAAATGATGACTAACATAATTAGCAATCGACAAAAATAAAAATGGACATCAGCAGTGATATGCATATAAAATTAGAGTAATTTGTGGGGTGAAAATTAAAGCAAGGTTTTACTTCTGGTAGGCGATGGTTTTGATGTTGAAGCCAAGGGTAGGACTAATGACACTAGTGTCCTCCCCATTAATCTTCAAAACGATTGTAGTTTTTCCAGAATTGTCCAACCCACTGCATATAAACCTCAAGTATTAATTAATGTAGTAAAATCTAGAGCAAAGAAAAAGGAATTGGAAGCTAAACTTACACCATAAGAATTCGCATTTCCTTTTCCTTCTTTTTGATTTTTCTAATGATGGTGAGAAGACCCATTCCTAGAGAGAAGGCCAAAATGTGAGAAATGAATTTGGGTTTTAAGATTAACTGTATGCATCTAATTTTGAATTCCCCAAAAGCATAGCTTTCATAGTCTTGTTAAAACCCATTATGAAGCTATATTATCAGCCAGCAACATTTCCAAATGGCGCACTACTATCAGCCTTTACTACTAAATGGTGCACTACGATTAACCTAAACGAAAGCACATCGTAATAAATCAGAAATCAACAACAAAACGAAATAAAGAAGTGGAACGACTTACAATCGCTGTGAACGCTGAACCGAATGTTGTGTGATTGGAGTAAATGGTTTTGGAGAGAGAGAATTTACCCTGTTTGGTTCAGCGATGAAAAAGAGTAGAGACCAAAACGTGCGGGATCCATAAATAAATTTTCTTTTTTTCAAATCATAGCTAATTAATTTTTAGTGGAATTTTTATTCAAATAATCATAAATATTCAAATTAATTCATTTCTTTTTACGAAATTTCCAAACCAATACATTTTAAAAATAGTTTAATGGAAGGGTCTTGCTAACTTGTGTAAAACAATTAATCTCTTTTAAAAATAAAAAATCAATTTAAAAATAGCGTCAATTCAATTAACGACAATTCAATTGATTACGATGTATAAAAATTATGAAGAGTCGTTAATCCAATTGACGACGATAGTGTACAAATACACTAAAGAGAGTATAAAAATAATTAACTCCTCTTATCGCCAATTAAATTTCCGTCACTTTTAAATTGATTTTTTTTAAATGAGTTATTTTAAAAAATATTTGGATTAATTTGGATATTTATTTGAAAAAGTTAATTATTTAAATAAAAAAATCATTTTTAATTGTTTCAGAAGAATAAGAGTCTTAATTTTCTTTTAATGAATATAATATATCATATTTTACACAATAATGTGGATATATCAAAACTTTGTTTTTATGAATTTCAAATTTATTTATATAACGTAATTTTAAAAAAAAAATCAGAGTGCTAACTAGTGTCTGGGAAAAATTTATTAGAAAAGAGAAATAATTAAAAAAATTATTTAAGACAACAAAAATTTGAGTCGTTTGTAAATTAATAAATGTTATTATTTTTCATTTTTATTTAATAGTGCTTAATGCAATGTCTGTAATTTTTTAATTTCATAAAATACTACTTTTTAATTTCATAAAATGCAATATTTTTAAGATTATGTACATTTGTTATTAATTAATATTATTATTTTTACTTTTTTATTGGAATGTGGATTTGTAAAATCGAAGTTGGTGTACAAGTACAAAAATTAAACCATATTTTATTAGAGTGTTTTTTTAAATTTTATCAAAACATTTAAATCTTTGTATTTGATATTTTAAATTAAATAGGGATTTTTATTTGAGTTTTTTTAGTTATTTATTTTACTTGATTTTTGCAATATTTTATTTGTTAGTTTATTATGAGTTTTTTAATTTTTTGTTTAGTTTATTTGAACTCTAAAAATGATTTATTTTCAGTGTATAAATTTTATATTATAAAACAAAATGTGGGTGAATAAATTAATTTAAATCAACTTAATAATTATATATATTTAATTATTAATTTTTAATAGAATTAAAGGTTATTTAATCCAGTGCCCGGATAGCACCTTTTTTATGTTTGTTTTGAATATTTATAAATTTAAATTTAAATTTTTTTATTTATGAGAATTTAAACACGTGTTTGTTTCAAAATTAAAACTACTGAATATTATTTCCAAAAACATTAGTATTATAATTTTTTTCTTATCTTTGTGTCCGGTAACTAATTTAAGGTTTCAGAAATATTTATAAAATATATTTAATTAAAAATATTTAAATAAAAAATAAAGAGCTTCAATAATAAAAATGATAAGTTATTGGTAGTTAACTCTTAATCTCATGAAAATATAAAATTTTAATCCTATTCCATGGAAATAGAAAATAAATAAATAAACAATTGTAAATTAAATTCCCAAAAATAAAAAGTTCTAATGCATAATATATAATTATTTGAAACTAATATGGGAATGAAAACAAATTAAAGTCTTATTCTTGAAAATAAATTTGGATATGATTCTTATATCTCCATAGAATAAATTTGGATATGATCCTTGGTTTTTTTTCATTCCCGTGTAATAGGATATAATAAGAAATAATTACCAATAACTTTTCATTTCTATTTATTTATATCCTTTATTTTTCATTTAATATTTTAAATCAAATATATTTTATAAATACTTTTGAGAATTTAAATTATTCATCAAACATTAAGATAATAAAATTTTCTTATAATAATATTTTTAAAATTGTAGTTTTAAGATTGACTTATAAATATTAACATACAAATGAAGAAGTTTAAGCATAAAAATATTAGAAAAATGATATTCATACATCTGTATCATATTTTACTGTTCATCAATACGGTAAACAATAAAATATTATAATAATATATTATTTTTTAGAAATATATAAAAAAATATTTTTTTATTTTTTATTTTTTATTATCTGAATGTTTATTAATAAATTTCATAATTTTTTTAACCAACTTCATAACTTGCATTATCAATTTTTGTGACTATTCAAAATTATTTTTAATATCTGAACGTTTATTAACCAATTTCATAGTTTTATTGGCCAACTTTTTACTTTTCATTAACCAACTTTGATTTATTAATAAAATTTATTTTTAATATCTGAACATTTATTAACCAACTTTGTCACTTTATTAACCAACATTTTACATTTAATTAATCAACTTTTTTCACTACTTTAAATAAATGTTAACGTGCACGGTTTATAGACACGGTTCACATGTACTGTTCATAAATATATTTACTTTTTATTTTAAAAATACATTGTTCACAGTATAAATATAATGAATAGTGTATACGATGTAAATATTGAGTGTAGAAAATGGTGTAGGAATAACAATGTTGATAATATTATCTTCGGTTCTATTTATAAAGGGAAAATTACTTTTTAGATTTATTGAATAATTAATATATCTGAAGATACATTGATTATTCAATAAATCTAAAAAATCAAATGTTTTTTATAAATAGAACCAAAGAGAATACTTGACTTCCACTTTTTAAAGTGTCATACGAAAATAAAATTTAGACTAATGACTTTACAAATGTAATTTAAAATTAAATTTAGTAAAACATAATAAAAAACCTCACACTAAATATCACCGGTTAGACATTTAAGAAAACCTCAATAATACGATGAAGGATTTTTTTCCAACTTAACAAGAGGTTTTGAATTCGAATCTTGACCTGGACACGCAACAGTGTTAAATTTTTTGAGAGAAAATTTTCCTGTCTATTATGATCCTATGCAATTCGAGGGATTAGTGTTACAATTACAGGCAGAGGGTTACCGATTAAAAAAATAATAAACCATTACACTAAAATCTAACATGTAAAATTTTATGGCGCAAAAAATATATTAACTTCAAACTTAAGATAGGTAGGATTTAAGCTCTCTCAAGTGCCAAACACAAACAATGAAAAGCGGTTGGAGAAAATAAGCAACGTGAACTTCAATCCATTGAGCGTGATCAAGGAGCTCTCTGAACATCTCACCCAACATATTTCTTGAATTTTGTAAATTGGATTGAGGTTACTCCGCAAAAATACACATCAACACTCCAATTATGAATACTTCTTTCTAAACAGGTGCAGTAAAATACAAAAGCATGAACCCTCAACCTCGCGGATTCAGGCCAAGAAAAAATATGCATACCTTCTTGCAAACACAAAGAGAATTGCAAGCTATTGGAGAAAACATATACTTTCTAGATTTATGAGAGAGAAAGGGCAAGAAACTATAAGTTTCAACCTAGCAACTCTAGATCAGTTGTGATTCAAGCATCTCACTCTGGAGTTTTCTTTTTTTTTCTAACTTTTGTTTTTTCTTTATTGTTTTTGTTTTTATTTTTGTAGTAGTGATGTTGATGATTAGTATTCACTGTTGTTGCAAAGGTAGAATGAATGATGAACAGAAATATTCTATTAAGAGAATGACGGCTACAAAACATGATAAAAGTTACAATGATTGCCACCCTATTTATAAGCTAAAACTAGGGTTACTAGAATAGGATAAAATACTAAAATACCCTCTAACAAACTTAGGGGCTAAGAAAATAGTACAACTAATAAATATGAATTACTTCTAATACCATCCCTTAATTCATATTCCATCAAAACTTGTAACACCAATTCCATCCCTTAATCTGAGAAATTGATCGGTCTTGATAGCTTTCGTCAGAACATCTGCCAACTGTTTCTGAGTGCTGCAGTGTACAACTTCTAACACTCCCCTCTGAACTTGATGTCTCAGAAAATGATACTTGGTCTCAATGTGCTTGCTTCTCCCATGCAACACTGGGTTTCTGGCAAGATTGATTACAGACTTGTTGTCAATCATCAGCTTCAGAGGTTTGTTTACTTTTATCTTCAAATCCTACAATAGATTCAGAATCCACACAGCTTGGCATGCAGTAACAGCACCTGCAATGTATTCAGCTTCACAAGTTGACAACGCCACAACAGGTTGCTTCTTGGAACACCAAGAAATGGGACCTCCCAGAAATTTGAATAAGTACCCAGACGTACTTCTTCTGTCAACTTTGTCTCCACACCAATCAAAATCTGAATAACGCAGAAGTTCTGACTCATCCTTTCTTCCAGAAGGAAATAATACTCCATACTTCAGAGTTCCCTTGATATACCTCAGAATCCTGACAGCAGCTTGGTAATGGGACCACTTAGGTTTACTCATGAACCTACTAACCATCCCAACTGAATAGCAAATATCAGGTCTGGTATTGCACAAATACCTCAGAGAACCAACCAACTGTTTGAAGGTTGTAGCGTCCACATCCTTTCCATCAGAGTCAGAATCCAGTTTCTGATTTGTATCAGAAGGTGTGACAGCAATCTTACAATTCTTCAGATTAAATCTCTTCAGAAGTTCTAATTCATACTTGAGCTGATGCAAAATAATACCTTTCTCAGAGTATCTGAACTCCATCCCTAAAAAGTATGTCATTTTGCCTAGATCAGTCATTTCGAATTCATTCATCAGAACTTTCTTGAACTTGGCTATCTCTTGTTCAGAACTTCCAGTCAGCAGTATATCATCAACATATAAACATACCAGAGTCATATTTCCTTCAGAAGTATGTTGAACATAAACACCGTACTCCATCTCACATTTCTGAAAGCCTTGCTTCTTGAAAAATGAATCAATCTTCTGATTCCAAGCTCTGGGCGCTTGTTTCAACCCATATAGAGCTTTGTATAATTTGTACACCATCCCTTCCTGATTCTTTTTCACAAATCCAGGAGGTTGTGACACGTAAACTTCTTCTTCTAATGGACCGTTCAGAAATGCAGATTTTACATCTAAATGCATCAGAGGCCAATTCCTGTTAGCAGCTATTGCAATCACCATTCTGATTGTTTCATGTCTTGCTACAGGTGCAAACACTTCAGAGTAATCCAGCCCAGGTTTCTGTAGAAATCCTCTGGCTACCAACCTTGCTTTATGTTTGCCAATTGAACCATCTGGCTTTAACTTTTGCTTGAAAACCCATCTGACGCTGATGGCTTTCTTGTCTTTTGGAAGTTTTGTCAGCTTCCAAGTCTTGTTTCTCTCTATAGCATCAAGTTCTTCTTTCATGGCCTTCAGTCAGAGCTTCTGCTTAAGAGCCTCTTCTGTACTTATGGGTTCAGAGTCTACTAACATGGCACATTGAATAACTTCTCCTTCAGAGTCTACTTCAGTGTCTTGCAGCATGTCAAATTCTGCATATCTTCTGGGGATGTTTCTGATTCTTTGTGGTCTCTGAACTTGTTCAGAGTCTTGAGCTTCAGAGTTTCTAGCTTCAGATGGTTGACTTTCTCCAGAGCTTTGACCATCTTCAGGGTCTGGCATATTTCCAGAGTCTGAATTGCCACCAGAATCTGGATTACCATCAGAGTATGGGTCATCGGAGTCTGGATCATCAGAGTCACCTTCATCTTTTGAGTCTTCTCCAGAGTCAGAATCACTATCAGAATCAGAATCAACGTCAGAGTTTACTCCAACTTCAGAAATTCTTAACTCTGACCTTTCTTCAGAAGTTCTAACATCAGAATTAGATTGAGACTTATCCCAATTCCAAAATTCTGATTCCTTCACAATCACATCTCTGCTGAATTCAATTTTGTTGGTTTCTGGATAATAGAGCTTGTATGCACCTGTACTGTGGTACCCTATCAGAATCATCACTTTACTTCTATCATCCAGCTTCTGTCTTCTGGCTTCTGGAACATGTTTATAGCAAACAGAACCAAACACCTTCAGATGACTAACACTTTGCTTATCTCCAGTCCACTTCTACATTGGAACTATTTCCTTCAACTTCTTCGTAGGACATCGGTTGAGTACATACGTTGCAGTGGCAACAGCTTCTCCCCAGAGCTTCTGAGGAAGTTTCTTCTCCTTTAGCATGCTTCTCACCATATCAAGCAAAGTGTGGTTTCTTCTTTCAGCAAGACCATTGTGTTGAGGGGTATAAGGCGCAGTAACCTCATGCTCAATTCCATTCTCCTCACAGAACTTCTGGAACTCTTTGGAGTTATACTCACCTCCACCGTCAGTTCTAAGAATCTTCAACTTCTGACCACTCTGATTCTCAGCCTTCATTCTGAACTTCTTGAATTCATAAAACACCTCGTGTTTGAACTTAATAAGGGATACCCATGTCATTCTTGTGAATTCATCAACAAATAACACAAAGTATTTATTCCCTCCAATCGATGCTACTGGAAATGGACCACACACATCAGAATGTACAACTCCCAAGGCATGTTTTGCTCTTGGAGCAGTTTCTGACGCAAATGGCAATCGTGGTTGTTTTCCTTCCATGCAAACTTTGCATGACTTTTCAGACTTCTTAATTGCAGGAATTCCATGTACCAACTTCTTTGAATTCAGATGTTTTAAGCTTCTGAAATTCAAATGACCAAATCTTCTGTGCCACAACTCACTCTCCTTCTCAGCACTTGTTGCACTAAGACATTCTGAGTCTGCAGTTCTGACATTCACCTTGAATGTTCTATTCCTTCCCTGTTCTGACTCCATAATGAACTTCTGATTGCAGTCATACAGCTTCAGAAGATTGTCCTTCATGGTAACTGAAAAACCTTTCTCAATTAATTGTCCCACACTCATCAGATTGCTTTTGATGCCAGGTAGATACCACACGTTCTGAATCAATGCTGTTTCCCATTGTTCAGAATCACTCTGACATTTCCCATACCTTCTGCATTAAGATATTTGTCATCAGCACATCTGATCTTTGTCCTCTTTTCAGAGTCAAAATCAACCAGCCATTTCTTGTTTCCAGTAAGATGATTTGAACAACCAGTGTCCATATACCACCAGTCTATCAGATCCATATCATCAGATTCAGAGGCCATCAATAGCACAAATTCGTCATCAGAACTTCTGGCTATATTTGCTTCTTCTGATTTTCTCTCCTTGTTTGACCAACAGTCTCTAGCAAAGTGACCAAACTTCTTACAACAGTAACATTGGATCTTCTTCTTGTCATACTTCTCTTTTCCCTTCTGAGCATTCTTTTGTCTATCAGAAGTTGAGCTTTCTGACTTCTGACCACCATCAGATCTTCTCCTGGCTTCTGACTGCTTCTGATACCTCCTATCAGAAGTTGCTTTCAGAGCCTGCTGCTCTACTTCCCTTTCAGAAGTTCTCTCAGTCAAACGCAACTCTTGCGCTTCTAGACTGCTCTGCAGCTCTTCAATTCTCATGGTGCTCAGATCTTTGGAATATTCTATTGCTACCACAATGTAATCAAATTGAGAGGTAAGGGATCTCAATACCTTCTCCATGATTGTTTCTTTAGAAAGAGTTTCTCCACACGCTTTCATCTCATTAGTGATCAGAATCACTCTGGAGATGTATTCAGAAACTTTCTCATTATTCTTCATGTTGAGATTCTCATATTGCTTTCTCAAGGACTGAAGCTTCACCTTCTTCACTGATGCGTCACCACCATAACATCTAACCAGTGTGTCCCACGCAGCCTTTGCTGTCGTTGAATCTGCAATCTTCTCAAACACATTTACATCAACACATTGATGAATGAAGAACAATGCTTTCTGATCCTTCTTCCTTACTTCCTTCTGCGCATTTTTCTGTTCATCCGTCGCATCTGCTGCTACCGGACCATAACCATCAGTGACAAGATCTAGAACATCTTGAGCACCGAACAGTACACGCATTTGGATCATCCAACGATTCCAGTTTTTACCGTCAAATACTGGAAGTTTGGTGTTCATGTTGTCGTTTCCGTTCATCTTTCTACCTTGCACAGTACACTCAGATTTCTCACACAGTGTTTCCCAACCCACAGAATTAAAATTCTGATCAGATTTTGTTCAAGATTCAACACGAATCTAAGAATCAAAATCAAACACACAAGACCTCACGTTCACTCGTGTTTCCCGTGTTTCCCAATGAATTCGAACCGGAGCTCTAGATACCAATTGTTGGTGCAAAGGTAGAATGAATGATGAACGAAAATATTCTATTAAGAGAATGACAGCTACAAAACATGATAAAAGTTACAATGATTGCCACCCTATTTATAAGCTAAAACTAGGGTTACTAGAATAGGATAAAATACTAAAATACCCTCTAACAAACTTAGGGGCTAAGAAAATAGTACAACTAATAAATATGAATTACTTCTAATATTCACAACACAAAATTTATAATAATTTTATATTTCTTACTAATAAACTTGTTTGAGCTTTAAAATATATTATGTCTTAAATTTGTTTTAACTATTACACTATTAATGAGAAATAAGAGTTTGATTGTAAAAGAAAAATCTAGTTCAAAAATCTTTCAACTTTAAGACACCTAAGAGTCTCTTTGGCTCAAATGAAATAGAGGGGATAGGGATTTTAATGGAGGGAATGGAAAGGGAGGAGAGGTGGAGGATTTTTTTTAATCAGATAAATGTTTGGTTCAAAAGAGGGGAGAGGGAAAAAAGTGATTTTAATTAAAAATATGTTTGGTTCAGGAGGGGAGGGGAAAAACTTTATTAATAATTTATATTTTTATCCTTATGATATTATATAAGTGATATGATATTCAAATGTGAAATATTGAGTGCCTAAAAGCGTGATAATTTAGCACATAACGTTAACAAATGGAGTATACTTGATTCAGATTATACTCTCTCTGGTCTAATGTATAAACAATTTTACAAAAAAAAACTCACCATTTAAGAAAGATGTTTAAATACGTTTAAATCTTACGCTCTTTCTAATTTTACCCCTACTTTTTTCCTTGAAAATCGTTAAAAACATAAAAATATGAAAAAAGTAGGGGTACATTTGGAATAATGACACTAAATATAATAATTATAGGTGATATTTGCTTATATTTAAGACCATTGAATTTTCTTTGTTGCTTATATTCGAGACCGGATGGAGTAACTCTCTAAGACAAATTAAACTATATTTGATAACAACGTTTAAATCGTGGTGAATCATCTAACAAAACAAATACATAAAATAACTTATTATTAAATATTAATGGTTCAAAATATTTATTAAAATGAATAAACAAAAAATAAAAATAAAATTAATGGTTTAAAATTTGATATAAAAGAAAACATGGTGGGATGCATAACAAAATTAGAAGAAAAAAAACAAATATAAATAAACATAAAAAATTATTAAAAAACACAATGATTATAATTTATCTTATTGAGCTTAAATGATTAATTTTAATCAAGCAAAAACAAATATTTAAGAAAAAACTCACAAAGCTTACCTTAATGAATTGTCAGTCTAAAGGAATAACTTACAAACCTCAACCCAAGACTTGTCAAACTCAGGGGAGAGGGGCTTATAAACCCCATACCCCTGATGTTAGAATTTGTTGATTAAAACTATAAGATTAAATTAACATAGATAAGGAGTTAAAAAGAGCTTACAAACTTCGTCTTAATGGACTATCAGACTTAGGAGGAGCTTACAAACCTCACCTTAATGAGTTGTCTAACTTAGGGGGAGCTTATAAACCTCAGCCTCTAATGTTAGATTGTGTTAATTAAATCATCAACCATTGTTCTTAATTATGCTTGTTTCTCATCATAAAAAAGGAGGAGATTGTTGGAATAAGATTTGTTCATGCCTTAAAAGGTTTTGATGATAACAAAGTATTTAAAGAATAATAGGATTTACTAATGGTTATTCTAATGTCCAGGATCAAAAGACATTAACATTGATATATATCATGTTAATCACTCAGAAGAACCATTAAAGGGAAGCAAAGTTGTTCTAAGTCTGAAGGATCAAAACCAAGTTTTCAGACTCTAAAGAGTCTACTCAGGTCTTTTAGGTGTTAAATCTAAGTTTACTTGAAATACAAGGATCATCAAATCTATGAAGATTGGAATCGTTTGAAGTAAGCAGGTTCTATTTTAAAGGAATGACTCTGCATCTTCTGAATAAGCTTCATCAGTAATTCTGAAGATACTGCTTCAAAGGAATTTGTCTATATCAAGTCATCAACTCTGGAAGTGTTCATCCAGACTAGTCCTGATCAAGACTTTGATGAAGGCAAGCTCAAAACCTATGAACTTTAGACTCTGAAGTCTCATTCCAACCAGGTTCTTCAGGCATACTTTAACTTCTCATCATGCTTGAACTAATTATATAAAAAGCCTCTGGTTTATGAAGCTAAGTATAAGGATAACAATGACTCTGAGCATGCTTCAACAAACGTCTACAAGAAGTTTCAGATCATAAGTTATTCATAGAAGATCACGTGACAACAGTACATTACTTTATGTTTAATCAACATAAAGTAATGTTGGCAAGATCTTATCTCTACAATAGCTCTGAACTCTGCTCTACTCCTCTAAACGTCTTTATGCTATCTGAGTTTTTAGCCCACTCTATTGTACACCAACTAAAGACCTTCAACGACTACTTGTACCATGGGTAGTTTCAACCTTTAACGAATCTATTCTCAGCATCTATTTAAAGAATAAGATTGAAAACATTCAGAGTGGCTCAAGAACTCTCAAGTAGATCTCTTAAAGAAAATGAATGCGAGTTGAAGAATACGTAACTGTGTTCACAAAGATGTGATACCAGTTCACAATATTGGTTGAGAGAGAGAGAGAGAGACTATGTTTTTTACAAAAAACACAGATAAAAAAACACACACTAGAGAATATAAACACAAAGGTTAAGGGTAGAGCAAGGAAGTCTTGATCAGTGTGATTGAGCATTGAAGTTGTTAGACGATAGGCCAAGGTCTATAGGGGGTGAATAAATCACAAGTTAAAAATTAAACCAAAATTGGTTTTGAAAAAGTTTGTAGCGCAAAAGCAAGTTTCAAATTTTTCTCGGATCAAAAATCGTCTAACCAAACCTATTATCAAAAAGCTCGGATATGCGTAGATGTGTCAATGCAATGATAATAACCCACAAGTCAAGCAACAACAATTAAACACCACTAGTTGAATACAATACAATAGGAAAAGTCTATCTCCAATGAACAAAACAAACAAAAAATTAAGTCAAATAATTTGTCGAACACTTAGTGTGTGATCAACAATGTTTGGAACTTTATGTAGTGTTTGTTGTTCGTAGAAAATTTCACAACGCATTCAAAATTATGGTCTAAACAATATTGATCAAATGATCAATGCAATCGAAAATTTGCAAACCAAAAATAAAAGGGATAGAGAGAGAGAGAGAGTACCCAAGGATTTGTTTAGACAGTTCCCATATCGACCTCGATATGGGTTGTATGCCCTCAATTCAATTTCGAATTGAGATATTATAAAAAATCTTACTTTGCAAAATATGTGTATACAAGATATGAAGAAATTGAACTCTACAAACCCTAAGTTAGATGTTGACTCTACCACATCTAAAACCCTTGATTAAAGATTGATCAAGCAACCAACAATGTCACTTCAATTCACATATTCTTGCTACTTCCTTGCAAGGCACTCCTTGTCCCAAGACTTTCGCCCGGTTGAATTAATCCCAAGCGCACACTTGTTGAAACCCAAGATTTTCCAACATGATCCACGGTCTCACACTAATCCCTTGCAAGGCACCCCTTGTCCCAAGGATTTCACTCGATCGGATATGAATTGCACAATCTTGTCCAAAACCTTCAAACCCTAAGAGATCTTGAAGGAAAACTCCAACTTCGTTTTCTGATTTGAATCCCTCAAAGTTCTCAACCGAATATTCTTAATACAACAAACCTAATTGGACATTATCAACCCTAATCTAGATGGCATCCAATCAAAAAATGATTATGTGTAGTTTGATTGTATGTATACATAGATATAGTTGAAGATGATGAGAATTCTTTGAAATCCTTGATTCATGTAGGTTTTACTCACTTTAAAAACCTTACTATAGAAAATACATGTATGTAGTATTTATATACACGAGTGATTGAAGGCAAAAATGAATGCAAAGAACTTGGCGAAAATATGAATTTTTGAAAAAAAATTATCGCATAGGTCGACCTATGAAATTCATGTGTAGACCTATTTGATCCATAGGTCGGTATGTCTAAGATCATGTGTCGACCTATGATTGTCATGTGCACCATATGTGTCAACCTGAAGAGTCGGCACATGAAACAGAAGCTACAAGCTTTAATACTGCAACATAGGTGTCAACCTATGAAATGCATATGTCGGCCTATAGTCAAGAAAACTCATCTATAGGTCGACCTGTAGACGTATGTGTCGACCTGTACTGGCATTTTTCATGAAAACCTGATTTTTTATGCATGTTTGATGCATGAGACCTTTTTCAAGTTGTTTCCAAATGCTTATATGCTTCCTAATGCTATGATGCACATAAAGAATTAGATGATACCGTCCAATATACATTAACGTTAAAGTATCCTAGTTTTGACATCATACAAAACACATCTAAAGGAAGTTGCACTCACATACTCCCCTTTTTTTATGATGGCAAAACTTTAGACGATGCGTTTGTAATGAAAGGCTCCCCCTAAATATATGCATCCCAACTTCATCTTGTTTCTCCCTCCTTTGACAATATCAAAAATAAAAGAAGAAAATCATGAGAAGTATCTAAAATCACGCATAAACCAATATAACACATAGAGGTAGTTTGCAAAGATAAGAACATCAATACGATAACACTCACATAGAATGATTGACATATTGAACAAGAATGCCTAAACAAATAACATGACACAAACATAAAAAATGAAGGATACAATGTAATAAAAAAACTCTTGAGTTGCTATAAAAGCGACACGATTACGTGACATATGCATCTGGTGCTCCCAAAATGTTGCACACGTATGTGCTCTAGCAAGGTGATAAAATGATGTACCATCACTTAAACCAAAAATAGAGATGAAAACATAACAATGACACACAACAAGAATTTTGCTAACATTATAGCATGTTCAATCACAATTCATGATGAAATAGATAACAAGCTAATGCACCAACAATATATTTCAAGCATGGAGAAGATTAGAATAAAGTCACTATAAGCATATAAATTGACATACATCAATTAGACATTTTTAGAAGTGAACATTCATGAGTTATCTTATACATAAAAAATATTAATCATTTGGAACATAAACAACATACAAAAGGAAAAGCTTACACATAAAAGGGAAAATGGAACGATAGTACCTTGCTTGGGAATTGATGAAGAATACACTATTATGTAATATACCTTTGAAAGAATGTTAGAGAAACAAAATATATACAAAATGCATGCAACTATTCATATTTAGACAATATTTGAGACGTCAAGAATCCCCAATTCCCTTTGAATGTTGAAAAACGATTCGGTCACAAGTGGTTTTGTAAAGATATATGTGAGTTGATTTTTACTATCAACGTGCTCAAATACGACATTGCCTTTATCAACATGATCGTGTAGGAAGTGGTGACAAATCTTAATATGCTTAGTGTGAGAATGTAGCACCGCGTTTTTGGTTAGATTAATATCACTAGTATTGTCGCACATAATAGGAATATGTTGTAGTTTAATATAAAAATCAAGTAGTTGTTATTTAAGCCACAAAATTTGAGCACAACAACTACCAACTGCTACATATTCCACCTCGGCAGTTGACAAAGCAATGAAAACTTGTTTCTTGTTATGTCAACTAACTAAGGAATTTGAAAACATTTGGCAAGTTCCACTAGTACTCTTTCTATCCGATTTGCAATCGGTAAAATAAGAATCGGTATGACCAACCAAATTACAATAATTTTCCTTGGAATACCAAATCCCATACTTAGGAGTACCATGAAGATACCTAAGAATGCGTTTAACGACTTTTAAATGTGATTCCTTAGGAGCCGATTGATAACGGGCACACATACAAATGCTAAAAACCTTTTTAGATCATTTCTAATTAATAAAAATTCAAAAACATTTCTCTTCTCTCTTTTTCTATCCCAAATAAGTAAAAGATTAGAAACTAACATAAGTTAACATTCATTCGAAACTAACTAAATGGTTCCCGTTGAGTACAATGGACGTGAGGGGTGCTAATACCTTCCGCTTGCGTAATTGACTCCCGAACCCTGAAATTGGTTGCGATGGGCATATCTTATCATTTCTTTAAGGGGTTTTATCGATATTTTCCCTTTCCCATTTTAGGAATTAATAAAGTTTGATGAAGACTCTGTCCAGTCTATCCCACGAGCGTGCGATTGCCCTTCGCGAGAGTCGTGTTCTCATTTTTTGAGGTGAGACAATTAGTGTAAGATAAGTCTTTGGTACAACATAATTTTGCATATGAGTATTTCATAAATCAATTTACTAGGTTATATCTTCAAATAGGGATTAGTGAAACAAACAATCGACATTAAATATAATAAACTCAACTAGACGAAACAAGATGAGATATGCATACAAAATCATAAAAAATATAATCTCAATATCAATATCAATAATAAAAACAACAAGAAAACAACAACAACGTAAAACACAACATCAATAATGATAAAGTCAATAAACAACAACAATATCAATAACAACTTCAATAAGCAATCTCTAGAGTTTAGGGTCTCAAAAATAAGAACAACAACATCGACAAAAACATCATCAATAACAATAATACAAACAACAACAAAAACTCTAAGATTTTGGATCTCAACAACATCACCATAACAACAATAACATCGATAATAATAATAATAATAATAATAATAACAACAACAACAACAATAACAACAACAACAACAATATTAGTAGTGATGTTTGACGTACTTGATATATGAAAAAGAAGTAAAGGAAACTAATTTGGATCTTTGAAGAAGAAGTAAAAGAAAATGATTTGGATCTCTGAAGAAGAAACGAGAGTACTAAACACATAACATCTTCATATTGAAGATGATATGTGTTTATGACTTTTCATTAGGATTCTGTTTGTGTTGTTTAGACAAATGAAACTGAATGTTACAACCTAAAGCTATATATATCAAACAAACTGAACTCACCTCGGTTGGAAAGAAAACCGAGGTGAAAAGTAGCATACTTTTAAATTAAAAATAAAATATTCAAGCATATTCACCTTGGTCAGAAAGAAAATCGAGGTGGAAAGTAGTGTACTTTTAAATTAAAAATAAAATATTCAAGAATGCGTCACTTTTAATGAGATAACAATAGATATTGAGGTTGATCGGATTTGAATCATGTACACTGAATAAGTTTACCCCTTAGTTTTTCGAATACCCGACGAAATATATTATATTTAAAAAAAAGGGTGCGTCTAAGAATTATACTTTGGTTTTTCAATACGTGAGGTGAAATCATCATCATGAAATATATTATTTATAGTAGTGTCACCATGGTTGTAATCAAGGACCATGGTGATATGTTATGTGCTAAGTCTTTCACTATGGTTGGTTTCTAGAACCATGGTGAAATGTGTGAAATCTGAAAAAATAAAGGTGCTTGGAATCAAACATTTGACCTTAATCTTTTACTACGATTGTTTTAAACAACCATATTGATATGTTATGCGTTACTATCTTTTTACCATGGCTAGTAGCCCATGGTTGTAAATAGGGCATATACAACCATAAGTTACCTTGTCACAGACCATCTTCCGTAGTAGAATCTTTCTTCCAACCATTTTTATATGTGTTATCCATAGTAGTGGGAGGAGCTTTCGTCCTTTTCTTTCCATGCGATGTAGGCTCTGCGACCTTGGACGCTTTTGCCTTTCATCTTGTAGAATTCCTTATCCTTCTTTTTGTAATGCATAGTGAGACTTATTCAAGTAGTTTTATAATGTCCCAAT
This sequence comes from Lathyrus oleraceus, assembly GCF_024323335.1. Lineage (NCBI taxonomy): Eukaryota > Viridiplantae > Streptophyta > Magnoliopsida > Fabales > Fabaceae > Lathyrus > Lathyrus oleraceus. Next base: position 210,916,189 of record NC_066582.1, read on the forward strand.
TTTCCGCACTCATAACATGTGATGTCTTCTTCCTTTTTCTTATGTTCTCTTTTAGATGGGTGAGATTTTTTGAAATTTACCAAATCTTTGTTGGAATAATTGAGCTTGTTTCTTTTTAAGTATCGATTGTAGCGTCTAACGAATAACCCTATCTCCTATTCTTTAGGAGATTCTTCATCAGAATTGTCACTTTCTTCCTTTCATTTCTTCGCTTTAGATGATGAAGCTTTCAAAGAATTTGTTTTCCTTTTATCTACCTTTCTCTTTATTCTTCGACTTTAGTTCGATATCCGCGAGTCATTTCATCTCATTCTAATGTTTAGCAAGTTTCCCAAACAAATTTGTGATATCTTAAGTATTAAGATTTCTATATTATTTTATGGAGGTAACTTTCGGCTGCCATACCATGCACATTGACCTTAACATTTTGTTAACAAAAACTTTATTAGAAATAGACTTTCCTAAGTTATTTGGTTTTTTATTAAATGGAGGAAACGAGTCTACATGGATTCCATGGATTCTCCAGATTCCATACGAAAAATTTCAAACTCCTATGTTAACATGTTGATCTTAGAATCCTTAACGTCTTCAGTTCTCTCATAAAGGGTTTGAAGAGCGTCCCACATACCTTGTGCACTCTTATGATGTGAAGTATAATATAATACTTTAACGCTTAAAGATGAGATAAGTATATTCCTCATTTTCAAATCAGACGAAGCCTTTTTGGTTTCATCATCTGTCTAATCCTTTAGGTGTTTAATAGATTTATCGTATTCCTTTCTAGGGATGAAAGGACCCTCAGTAATTGCTACCCGTAGATTTTTGTAAACTGATAGTAAATGTACGTACATATTTTCTTTCTAGTAAGCATAATTCTCGCCTTTAAAAACTGGTTCTCTATTATACACTCCCTTTGGATCGTCAGCGTCATCCATATTCCCAAACTTTTTAGTCGCTTAGACCTGACCAAAAGACCAGGATAGAGGCCAACTGTTTGGTAGGAATATGGAGTAGAGTAACGATCTAGAGCGGGTGAGTAGACCCATTTAAAATTTTGGCTGATAATTAAATATCATAGTTTTTTAATGCATAAGGCTTATAGCAAAAAATAGAGACTTTATGCTTGAATCGAAAATAATCACAAATACATTTATACAATCAACAATTACCTCATATTGATTAGAGATTATATCGAAAGATTTATAAACTACAATGAATTGACATTTTGAAAATTACACAAGATGTGTTCTTTATAAAATCTAATTTCTACATAATTCTAATACCACCGTTTGCATAACTTAATCAACACTAAAACATAAATAAGTTATAATTCTAACAAAACCTAAACTTATGTAAAGGATAAAGTACACTAAGAAACAATTAGCTAAACATGTAATAACCTATGAAAATAAAAATGTGCGTGTGTGTGTGTGTGTATGTGCGTGTGTGTGTGTGTGTGTGTGTGTGTGTGTGTGTGAGAGAGAGAGAGAGAGAGAGAGAGAAAGAGAGAGAGAGTACTTGGATGTATAATGGTTTAGCTTTATTATCCTCGCATGAGCCTACTCCACTTTCCCATGGTTTCCCATTGAAAATAGATCTTCCAATATGTTTTGACAAATATTACACGAGTTTATACAATCATAAAAACTAAAATAATGATGAGAAAAATAAATGTCTTATCTAGATCTTGACTTGTATACAACCTTGATGTCAAAGTTTCTACAAAATATTTACTCGATTCTCACTTCTTGAATCTTCCAGCTTCACTAATCTTCTCTAAGTCTTCGTCTATGGAAATCACCCTTAATCCCACTGATTTCTTAAGCGATGAACTATATGAATATTTGAGAAGAAATCCTACATTTTATGTAGCCTTACACACAACACTATCAAGGTCAACCTGGAGAGAAGAACTTCATTTTTCACTGGAATTTGTGACCATCAGTCACTGACATATATTTTCATGTTCTCCTCTGTTTGATTTGATTTGAATCATGTTTTACGAGTGTTTCGAGTCACACACATGCAATCTCTTTTTTCAGGTTTTTAAGAATAGTTTGAGATTCCACTTTCCACATAACTTGAACCAACATCAAATATGCTTTTTGTTCCATTAACTCAACCAATTAACTTAAAACACAATGATCATACTCAAATGCAAACACTTGAATTATGTATGCTAAAACAAATGGATTTAAAACTTAATCCAAAGATGTATAATTAAAGAGCAGACTTAATAAACAATAATGATGAAACAAAAACTTAAGAGACAAGCAACCAAACTGTATTGGGGTTCTCCCCCTTAATGTATTAGAGACATACAACTTCAGGAAATATGTTGAACAACTTTAAGGAATCGGGATGACTTCTTAATAATATCGAATGATTTCTTCATCATTGCTCACTCTGTACCTAGATACATAATGATTATCATACAAAAGCTTCAATAATTATTGCATTTCAGTTTTGTCCCATCTTATCACGTTATTTGAGGCACCAACATTATATACTTGCTTGATATTTGAGATATTTTGAGGTTTTTTCCATTTCAAAGTTACAAGTATATTTTTGGGCTACACCATGTTCAATGTCATGTTATAAATGATTTTATTTTCTTCAGCCTTAAGGCCACATGCAATGGGATGACCAGATAACTTGGGACACGTCTCATGATTATTGCTACCACAAATCACATTAAATCTTCATATATTATTCACCATAAGGTATCCATGCAACTTAAAAGGACACTAACATTTCATCAAATCAATGTCATCTTGTTTCAACTTCCGGATAAGATTTGTGTACCTACCATTTCTTTTGCATCTTAGTGTCACAAATGCATGTCTTTTATCTGAACTATTATCTAACCTTCTGATTACAATGTTGAACCCCGATTTGCCAGTCTCTGTGTGGATCCATTGAAGAATATGATCACAAAGAATAAACTTCTGTTCATTTGTAAATTGTTTGCCAATATCTACTTTGACATCAACCGATTTGACATCGATGGACATGATAGGCTTGGGACAACATCACAGTGCACCATATCTAAGGCCAACCATAACAGAAAATATTCAAAAACCAACCAAATTCAACTCTGAACTAATCCATAAATACAGTTCCGGATGACATTGAACAAAAATCCAAAAATGTATTTCTGGATGCAACGTTCATTTTTTGAGTAATTAGGCATGACAACATAACACATACTCGCAGGTATCCACCTGACCCCGTCTAAAATTTGACGGGGAAAACCTGCTTTGACTAGGTTTGAGTTTTTCCCGATTATAAAATATGGGGGTGGGGCGGATAATGGGGATACTAGCACCCACCCTGAACCCATCCCCGAACCCGCCCAATTTACTTTATTATGTATTTTATTATTTTAGTTTTGATAATTTTGAATATTAAATATATGGTTAATATTTTGATATTTTGATTTGTATATATTATTTAAAATATTTGAAATGTATGCATGAAACTTTTTGAGATTTTTTTATTTTATTATTTGTAATGTGATTTAATTTTGGAAAAATAAATATTTTTATTAAAGAAATTGATTTTATTAAATAGATAGTGGCATGGCAGGGATACACGAACCCAACCCGACCCGTTTGGGACGAGTTTGGATTTTAATTTTTCATCCCCGATGGGGATTGGGGCGGGGAATGGAGATTATTTTGGAATTTGGGTTTGGGTTTGGGGGATGTAAAAATCGTCCTCGACACCCCGTTGTCATGCCTATAAGTAACGAGGAAGAAAATACTTGTACATTACCTTAAATTCCAATTTCTTATCCTCTTTTTGATGTGAAAGAACATACAAATGTTGTTTTGAAGTAGAAAAGTTACATACAAATTTTGTTTTGTAGTAGAAAAGTTGATTGAGTGCGAAAGGAGGTTTTGATAGGGTTTGAAAAAGAAATAATGTTTTGATCATGGATGAAGTAAACATGCAAGGTAGTAGTATTTTATTAAATTTTATGCTTGACATTTTTAGAAATGCATTTCTAGAATAGTCACTAATTTGAAAATTTTATGTTTGACAAATTCGAAACTATACTTTCGTATTTGTCAATTGTTAAATGAACAAAATCATTGAAAAAGTTTGTCTAAGATACATTAACGTACTAATCTTTGGAAAAATAAGAATGTGTCTCACTTAGAACATATTTTAGTGTGAAAATCGTCAATTTGTTAGATCTTCATTAATAGTTGCTTGTATAGGGTCACAGAGTGCATGCCACAACCGACCAATACTAAGTTTGTATGACCATTTCAATAGTCGTCAATGAAAAATCTTTTTTTTTTCTTTTTCTTTAAGTTTTTTTGTTTTTACCACAAGTATCTAGTCTACTAGATTAACTAATCCAATTTAAAGATCAATTCTGACATCAAATAATTTCAATCTCCTCTGAATTATAATTATGAAGATCGAACTACTATAGTACTTCTTATCAAATCGAATATCAATGTAACCCTGTTTGAATAAGTATTACTCCTATGGAAAAAATGTGATTAATTAATTACGGTTACCATAATCTCAATAAAAATGAAAGGCAAAAGCAAACTATCTCTATAATATAGTGCCCTGTGCATTTGACCCAAATGTATGAGTGGGCCACATATGTGATAATCATATATGGTTATCAACAGCAAAAGTGAAGAAACAGAAAGGTTGAGATTTCGAAGTACTAATAACTCAAAAGATAAAGTCACAAAAAAAGAATACATTAATAAATAAATAAAACAAAAACAAACAAGTTAAGAACATACTCTATAGAATTTATCCGATTCTATCTCCATATTCTTAAGCAAGAAGACAGAGAAAAGAAAAGAACCAGATGAAAAAGAAAAAGGTCAAAAAAGTAAAATAACGTTGACCAGACCATCATAACCATCGCAATCAAAAACATCTACATCATCATCATCATCGTAAAACATCTACATCATCCTTTTTCTTCTTTCTGTTATACTATTATCGTATTCATTCCATTAACGCTTCTTTCATCTAGTGTAATCATGAACAAGGCTCGTGTTGAGTCTCCAAGAAAGAAAGTTAGGAATCCCATTCTCTGATTCTACATCTGAATCTTCCATGAACCGTAACTCGTTCCCATACATTTGACTCTGCGGTTGTCCGTACCACGAACCGTTGTTGTTGTTGCTGCTGTAGATGCTGCCTGTCTCCATTGCACCGCCGGTTGTCGCTGCCGACGTGGCAGCATTCGCTCTTCGTTCTTCCTTCTTGTATCTAATCCCACAAGCATTGCATAGTGACTGCAAATTCAATGCACATCCATTATTACAACAATTCTTAAAAAAACATCATATATAAAAGATTTTGAAGTTTGAACACAAAGTATATTTACCTTTGGGCCACGAGGACCATTTCTCCAAAGAGGTGTAGAAGTGGTGTCACAGCTAGCACATCGACGGGCGAGAAGAGAATCATTGTTGGAGTTATTACCAATATTGTTTCCTCGGTTTGATTTGCTTTGAGATTGAGAATTGTGTTTTGAGTTTGAGTTTGAATTCGAATGGTTAGTATTATTGTTCCAGAAGTTGGTAAGAGAAGAGCGACGGTTTCGTTTCTCTTGGTCTTCAGATAAACGTGTGGAAGGGGTGGCAAGGGAGAGTGTACAGTCAACAGAAGAAGATGGAGAAGTGTAGGAGTATGAGTCGTAATGATCGTAATGATCATGGTTTTGATAGTTAGAGAAAAGCATGGAGTAGTTAGAGTTGGTTTGTGGATGAAACATACCGCATGTGCATGTTCCTCCTCCTCCCATTATGTGACCTTGCTGAGAGCTACTGCAACAATGATGCATCATTGAAAAGAGAAACTGAGTGAATGATAATGATGATGATGATGCAGTTTACAGTGGGTGAGTGAGTGAGTGTGGCACTGTTTGTGACTGAGTTTAATAATTTGGATGGAATGGTTTGAATTTATAGGAGAAGAGGAAGAGTGTGAGAGAGAGAGAGAGTAACATAGGAAAGGAAAAGAAGAGGGGAAGAGTGAGATTGATTGATTGGGTAGTCAAAAGTGAGCACGTGACAGGGTGGAACAGTCTTCCAGGATCTATCTGCATTCTACGATCACGAGGCTTTTAGCTTTACTAAATGAATGAAAACGTCTCTCTCTCTCTGTATATCCGTATCTCTCTGCTCTGCCCCAAGGAAAATGGAATACTAGTGCTACTAGTACTACTACTACTAACTTCCTTTTCCCTTCTCTGTCTCTTTTTGTGATTCATATTCTCTCGCCCCCGTCTCTTCCCTCCTTAATTAACCATGCTCTAATCCCAATTTTGTCACATTCCTCTCATCGCAATCTTGGTAATCCAATGTCTTCATTAATTGCCTAAACCTTAGTCTTCCTACTCGTGGATTTGAATGGAAGATAATGTTCTTAGCAATAATATACTCATGGATTTGAATGGAAGATAGTGTTCTTAACAATAATAGAATCTCTTTCAAAAATTTCAATTTATTGATCATTTATTTAACTAACATGCCTTTATAGCATTGTGTTTATTTTCTACGGTTAGACAAGTTAACAGACGAGACGAAATAGGTCTTGCTTCTCAATACCCTAATCTGAATATCTAAACAATCATGGTTTTTCGCTTCATTCTTCAATAATGATAAAAAATTAAAATTCAAACCTGTTTAAAATGATTTTAAGATGGATTCAGATAAATCAATTTTATTCATTTTCACAACATCAAGTTAATGACAAATAATAAAACAAAATAATCTCAAAAAATTATATACATACATTTCAAATATTTACAAACCAAAATATCAAAGTACTGATCATACATTTAATATTTTAAATTATCAAAATTAAATAATAAAATACATAATGAAATAAATAGGATAAGTTCGGGTGGATACTAGTATCTCCATTGCCTGACTCATGCCCACATTTTATAATCAGAAAAAACTCAAACCCAATCAAATAGGGTTTTCTGCGTCAAACTTAGGACGGATTCATATGTGTCTCCACGTGTGCATGTTATGTTGTCATGTACCTGCAATATACATAAGTAAATTTGAAGCACGTACACTTCTAAGATTAGATGTGTCGCAGTATTCAAGACGCATTACTGGCATACATTTCTATGATTTCCTAACCACACATGTAAAAAAAAATTAAATATTTTTTTTAAAATATTTTTGTTGTTGCTAATAAGCAAAACTTCAATGGGATGCTTAAAAGCAAGTGTATGTGATGGTGGATCATCTAGGATAGTTGGTTTTGGTTCATCAGTTTTTGCTCAACTGAAGGAATTTCAACCCTTTATCATATAATATGTATATGTACTTGTTAGCCTAAGAATTTTAGGTTAGCATTTCGACATGAAGGTATGAAAGCGTTGAGTGTAAGATGGTAAAGCTATAGTTTTGACATATTAATCATTTCGATAGAAGTGATGGATTCGACTCGCCTATCAGGTGTGATGAGTTTGACTCATCTATCAAGTGTTTTGGGACTTAGTACATTCTTGAGTCCAAAGATTAGGTGACTTAGAGATAGTTCAACAATGGTGGCAGTTTGAAGCAACAATAGCGATTGGAAGCAATTCAAAGTGCTAAAGATACGTGGAGACAAATTAGAAGACAAAAGCCCACATAACAAGATACGTGTCAAATTCTGAAGAAATAATCGTTGTTGATAGTTACTAATGTGCTTAGTATATATGTATATTTCATTTTCTGAAAGGGGGTTCACATTTTCATTTTGTCCTCTTTAGAATTCACACATCTGAGTCATAAAGATAAAGAATTTAGGAAAAATGTATGAACTTGTGTCTCACTTTTAATTTAAACATTTTTACTCAATTTTTTTTACTGTCTTTCATCATTTACTTTATCCTTTCAAATAATTATGCATTTTACTTCTTTAAATTCTTATCCTATTGTTCTAAATTCAAACGTAAAACCTTTAAGCACAAACACACTTTCTCAAGATTTTCACACAAAATATCCTTAGGATTTTTTTAAAAGTTTAATACTACAAGTGAATTAAAACTCGTGATTTTTTTACTAAAAACACCAGTAAAAAAAATTCCACATCTGCTGGGACCCTTTTGTCCGAAAATTAAATTTGTATGTTCTTCACACATTTAAATGTTGTTAATTGTTAAGTGTTTATGCGTCTGGGAATGGTAAAATTATTAATATGTCTAGACCACCGAGAAATTCATTCCCTCAAGGAGTTATTCCTCCCCCATAGTAACACTCAAAATGAAGAAGAATAACCAATCGGAAAGACGATTGGTGATACATGCACTTCAACAACCATTGAAGTCATTGCACCTATTGTAAATTCGTAGTTGGGATCAACTGCAACACCATAAATGATGATACCACTACCAACTAGTTTTCCTATTAATATTATGGTTACACAAACCACTGTAGGAGGTTTTAGGCCTCTATTTCATCCAAGTTTTACACATCCCCTAGTGGTAGGGAGTATTCATATGGTATACCAACTGCATTGATATATGCAGATAATGCAATGGCTGTTGCATCTCCTTTTCATCCATACATGGCATCAGGGCCTGGTATAAATAGTATTGGTCGAATGGGCCAATCTTATGGAGGATTGGGCTACGTCCCTCAAGTTATACCACCTTTGAATAATAATTCCCTTTTGGCTGTAAGGCAACAAATGGATGATATTAACCATGATATGGTTAATATGATTACTTAACAGATTGGTACAGTGTTCAATCATTTGATCCAAAATACCAATCATAGTTACCAACAGTTAGCACATCAAATGATCGAATTGTTGACTTCTTTGGTTCTCCTTAAGCACCAATTCAACCAGTTTCTTATAATCAAGTGCAACAACAAGTTGTGCTCCATCTAGCCAAACAACCTAGACCTAGACTAGTAAAACATATGGTGTTGGTAAATAAAATTGAAGATAAAAATCATATAGTTGGGAGAGTCCAACAAAATAATTTTGGGGGAAAAAATAACAAAACCAATATGGTTGAACACATTTTAACTCAAAACAGTCTTAATATTGGTCTTCATAGGGCAAATTCAGTTTCTGCATTATCTGAAAATGCCTTGAAAACTAAACTCCCTAGGGTTGGAAAATCCCAAAGTTTACTAAATTTGCATGTGACACTAGTGATTATATTGTCGAGCACATTACTCGATACCATACAGAAGCTGGTGATATGGTTAATATTGAAAATCTAAAGATGAAATATTTCCCTAATTCTTTGACCAAGAATGCTTTTTCATGGTTTACTACTCTGCCTCAAAACTTCATCCATAATTGGAATCAATTAGAAAGTGTTCCATGAGCAGTTTTATATGGAGCAATCAAAAATTAGGCTGAAAGAGTTAGCTAGTGTGAAACGAAAATCACCAAAACCAATAGATGAGTATCTTAATAGGTTCAGACTAATGAAAGCAAGGTGTTTTACTCATGTTCATGAACATGAGTTAGTTGAAATGGTTGCAGGTGGATTAGATTATTCTAACAGGAAGAAATTAGATACTTAATACCTAAGGGATATGTCCCAGTTAATAGATAGGGTTAGGCAAGTCAAACAAGTGAAAGATGAGAAGGCTAGATTAGAAAAGGCTAGAATAAATCGACACCCTAGAAAAGAAAAGATTGCTTATATAGAGGAAGATGATGATAATCAAGAACTAGATGTTGTTTTTGAAAATGTCAAAGAAAATGAGATTAATCTGGCGGAATTGCAGCCAAGACCTTCGTATATTTGTAAGGTCTTAAGACCATCGAATGGGAAGAACCCTGTTGAACCAAGAAGAAGTGAGAATTTTATTACAAAAACTTATACTTTTGATGTAACCAAATATGATGAAATTTTTTATCTTCTAATTATCGATGGTAAAATCATAGTGCTGAAAGTCCTAAAGACGCCACCATTGAAACAAAGGAAGAATATAGGTTTTTGTAAATACCATAATTTCCTTGGTCATAAAATGTCTCAATGTATTCTTTTCAGGGATCTGATGCAAGACTCTTTGAAAGATAGCAGGTTAAAGTTTAGGGACAACCCTAAGCCAACAATGCAAATTAAGACTAACATTATTTGTGGTAGGTAGTGAAGGTCTTGACACAAAGGTTAAAGAGGTGACTATGTTAGGTTACACTGAGAAAATCAATGTGGTATATCCAAAGGTTAAGGAGAAGTTAATTGAATTTTTAAATCGGTGCAAAATCGAAGGCTCTGAAGTAATACTATGTCCTCGCTGCAGTGTAGTGTTCGACAAAGAGGCCACGAAAAACCTCGATAATATCAAGCCTCAACAAATCAAGAAAAGTAGCTGAGATGACAAAAGACCCCAATTTTCCTTCGATAAAAGGAAAGTTCCTTACAAGAAATACCATGGGATTTCAAGCCATTGGAGAAGTGCGAACAAAACTTATGTTCTACCTGTTAATGTTCCTCTTGGTGAATGGATCCAACCTACTGGAAAACCCAATGATGCTTAACAAAAATGGAAGGTGATTGAAGTTAGCGCAGGTTCATCCCACCACAACATTATTCAAGTTGATATTGTTATAGGTACAATTGTAAGACCAACATTATTTATGGTTAGTTTCTCCTAAGAAAATTATAAATTATTGATAGGATAAAGGACTTTCAATATTTGGGGGCAGTCCCTTCAACTCTTCACAAGACACTTTCAATATGAAGGTCTGACAGTATTGTTGAAAATGTTGAGGCTGATCAAAGTTATTTCCTAACCGAAGTTAATCATGTCGATAAAAGAACATTCGATTAAAGGTTAGCTAACGTCTCCCCATGTTTTCTTGTTGGGACATGATTCCATTGGCCTGAATTGCGGTACATATGGGCGAAAAATGCATAAAGGTGGCCTTAGAGGCCGATTTCCATCAAAGATGGGATGTTGAGGCCTATCCAATTGAAGTTAACTTAACAAATGAGACTGGTGAAAATCCTATTTTTGAGTTAATAGGCGAAGAACCTTCAATAATGGCTGAGAAATATAAAGATAAATCAAAAGGCTAGAGGCTCGGCTATATTTATGACGATGAGCCTTTGGGATTTGAAAAAGACCTATCAGTTTCATACAAAAGGATACAAGCACAAGACCCTCTGGAGGAAGTCAATCTAGGAGATGGAACAATCAAGAAATCAACATATATAAGTACAAATATTGATCCAAACCTGAAGGTTCAGATGATTGAGTTGCTGAAAGAATTCAAAGAATGCTTTTCTTGGAACTATGATGAAATGACAAACCTCAATCGAGATTTGGTGGAGTTACAACTTCCAACTCAACCTGATAACAAACCAATGAAGCAGACGCCAAAAATATTTGCACTATAGATGATGTCGAAGATCAAAGAATAGATTGAAAGGCTTCTTAGAAACAAGTTCATAAGAACTGCCAAGTTTATCGAATGGTTAGCAAATATAGTCCATGTCATTTAAAAGAATGGAACCCCTATGGGTTATATTGATTTTAGAGACTTAAATGATACTACTCCAAAAGACAAATATCCAATAACTGTTGTAGAAATACTGGTTGATTTAGCAACAAAGTTTGAATATTTAAGTCTTTTAGATGGCTACTTGGGGTATAACCAAATCTTTATTGCAGAAGAAGATGCGCCAAAAACGACATTTTGATGTCTTGGGGCCTTGGTGATTCCTTTTATCCTGAAGAATGTTGATGCAACATACCAAAGAGTAACGAATACTATATTTCATGATTTCATTGAAACCTTTATGCAAGTTTATATAGCTGACATAGTTGTGAAATCCATGTCGAAAAATGGCCATTTGGACCACCTTCGACAATCATTCAAAAGAATGAGGAAATATGGACTGAAAATGAATTCATTAAAATATGTTTTTTGTGTCCATGCAGACGGTTTTTTTGGGTTTTGTAGTTCACAAAAAGGTATAGAAATTAATTAAAACAATACAAAGGCGATACTCAATACAAGCGCTTTGTTGAATAAAAAACAACTTTTATCTTTGCTAAGAAAAATTAATTTCTTGAGGAGGTTCATTTCAAATTTAAGTGGCAAAACAAAGGTATTTTTGCCACTACTGCGTTTAAAGAAAGAAGAAGGATTCAGATGGGAACTAAAGCACCAACAAGCTTTTGATGACATTAAAAATTATTTGAAGAATCCTCCTATCTTGTCACCTCCTATGAGAAATAGGTCTATAACATTGTATATTTCAGCATCTGAATTGACAATAGGAAGTATGTTAGCTCAAGAGGATGATGATGCAATACTAGGTATAACCCGATAGAAAAGTTGTATCTTTGTATGTACTTATCATGTACCAAATTGAAATGTTATATAAAACCTACTGATGTTTTTGTTTATTCCCAATTTTATTTTATTAAGCATATGTTGTCAAAACCTATTTTACACAGTCGAATTGGGAAATGGACTTTATCCCTGACCGAATATTCTTTAACATACACACCTTTAAGGGCTGTAACAGGCCAATTTGTTTCCAATTTTATTCTCGATCATGCAATTGTCTAAGTGACACAAGATTATGTCGATTTGAACCCCCTGAAATTATACTTTGATGGTCCCAAACATAAAAATGGAACTCATATTAGAATTCTGATTATTTCTCTTGGAATTCAAACAAAGGTCAAATTTAGAATTCAATATTGTTGCTCAAATAATGAGGCTGAGTATGAAGCATTGATCTCATACCTCGAAATTCTTTTAGACTTAGGTGCAAAAGGAGTTGGAATTAGAGATGATTCAGAGTTGGTTGTGAAATAATTAACAAAATAATACAAATGCATCAAGGAGAATCTACTGACGTACTTTGTAAATGCCAATTCTTTATTAAGAAGATTTGATGAAGTCAGCATCAAATATGTGCCTCGAATCAAAAACTAAGAAGCTAATGACTTGACACAAATTGCTTATAGTTACAGAGTTTCTAAGATGATATTAGAAGGATTTATTGAGGTAAAAAAGAAGTTGATTTTAACTAGTCCTTTACCTTTTAAGTTGTCAAAGTTAAAACTAGTGGGTTTAGAAGGGTTGGATGAATTTAAAAACTCTGTAGAAATTTTTTCCATGGACAATCTTTGGACTAGTGATTGGAGAAAAACAATTGTTGAGTTTTTGGAGAAGCCAACAAGGGTAACGGATCGAAAAAATTAATATAAATCATTAAGTTATGTGATTATTGGGAATGAACTGTTTAAGAAGACTCCTGGTGGAATCTTGCTCAAATGCCTTAGTAAGAGTGAAGCTTGTTTGGTAACTTCTGTTGTCCATGGTGGGTCATGTAGATCTCATCAAGTAGGCCACAAGATGAAATTATTGTTGTTTTAACAAGGTTTATACTGACCAATAATGTTGAAATATTGTATCAAATTTGGGAAAGGTTGTCAGGAGTGTCATAAGCATGCAGGTATTCAACATGTTCCTGTAAGTGAGTTACATTCTATCTTTAAGCCTTGGACATTTAGATGTTGGGATTTATACTTAATTGGTGAGATTCTACCTACATCATCCAAAGGTCACAAATACATTTTGGTTTGTATAGATAATTTTACCAAGTGGGTAAAAGTTGTTCCTTTGATTAATGTTGATTAGGAAACAATAATCAATTTTGTTCAAAGTTGCATTATCTATAGGTTTGGAATTCCTGAAACTTTAACCACTGATCAAGGCATAGTTTTCACTATTAAAAAGATAGTTGAGTTTTCTACAAACTTAGGAATAATTTTTTTTAACTTCTACTCCTTATTATGCTCAAGCAAACAACCAAGTCGAAGCAACCAACAAAATTATAATTGGCCTAATTGAAAAACACGTGGGTCAAAAGCCAAGAAACTGACACAAGATTTTAGACCAAATATTCTGGGCTTGTCGAAATTCCCCTAAAGAGGTAACTAATTCTACTCCATTTAGACTAACATTTGGTCATGATGCAGATTTTCCTGTCGAAATTTAATTATAGTCAACTAGAATTCAAAGGCAAGTTGAAATTCCTTCTAACCACTATTAGAGTATGACGTTAGATGAATTAGTTTATTTGGATGAGGAAATATCTTCCCTGAACGTTCTCATAATACAAAAAGAACAAATAGCTAAGGCCTATGACCATAAGGTTAAGCCAACAGCCTTTACATTTGGTGATTATGTTTGGAAAGTTATTTTGCGTATGGATCGAAAAGATAAGACTTTAGGTAAATGGTCACTAAATTGGGAATGACCATTTAGAATCAGTTAGGTATTTTCAAGTAATGCATATGAAGTTACAAAGTTAGGTCCCGAAGAGCGAACTCTGAGAATAAATGGTAAGTACTTAAAGAAGTACAAACCTATGATGTAGGAGATTCGTATAACTGAAAAATAATGCATAGGAAAGAAAATTATTAAATGGAATTAAAATTTAAAAAGTTCCAAAATGGCATATTGCCATTACATAATCAGAAAACAAACGGAAAGTCGAGAATTCAAAAAAGAAATCTAACATTAATCTTCTTAAAGCACTTCTTTGCAAGTCTGATCCTTGTGTCATTCATTAAATCTTCAGTTTGTAAAGGTCAAATTTATTCTTCCAATAGACAAGCAACCTCTGCATATTGAAAACCAAGGATGTCTTCTTAAACTAATTTTTCTTCAAGAGAAACTAGTCCAGAGTTTTCAATTACAACCTTCTTTCATTGCGCATCATCAATTTTTCATTGCAGTTCTTTGACATGTTTCATCTAGTTTGAAATTTCTTTGTTGTAGGCCACTGCCTAATCTTTACCCTTTATGGTTCGAGCCTCTAAATCATCAAATCTATTTTGAGACTGAGCCACCAGGTTCCATTCTTGGGATATATCGTCACTCTTTTACTTAAGTTTGTTTGCATACTCTTTTTTCTTTTATATATTCTGAGTGATTTGGTCGAGAAATGGTTCAAACTCTAGGACAAAATTAATAGCGGAATCAAGAAAATCTTGATCATTAAGATACTTCAACAAATCCTTGATGTCAGATCAAGTATAAGGATTTTCTACAATGGTTTTGAATAGGTTGACTTCGAAAACCTTTGCTTTCAATTGTTGAATCACCTGAGTGACAAGATTACCAGAAGGTTACTGCATGAAAAAGTAGAAGAACTTAGAGATTTTTCAACAGAGCCAATGCTTTGATTGCTCATAAGCTTCTTGAAAGCCTCCACGAGATTTCTCTCTTTTATAGATTTTAGTTCCTCATGCTTGAGAGAAGTGTTAGAGTTTTTGGATGAAGAATCCTCAATTTAAGGATGAACAATAATGGATGTAGTCGAAAAAGGAATCTCAATGACTATTGGTGAGCTTTGTGAAGTTCAGACAACTCGTGGTTGTTCTTTTTTAGTAGTTGTAGCTAGAGATTCTCAGTGATCTTGCCCCTCTGGAAAAAAATTAGTACCTTGGAAGCTCAAATGACCGTTTTTTCTTTCTCCATGGGTGGTTCTGGAACGTAGGAGCAATTGCCGGAGAAGACAGGTTTCTGAATATTAACAACAAAAGGGATTGGGGTTTGTTTTCCAATGCTAAAAGTAGAAGCCACTTTTTAAAAGCCTGAGTATAAGATGAAAATGAAAGTTGTGGGAAATAAGAACTCTTAGGATTCAGAAGTGTGTGTGTGTGTGTGTGAGAGAGAGAGAGAGAGAGAGAGAGATTAATGTTTTCAAGAAGAAGAAAGAAAACAATAAGTTATGTATAGCTTTTGAAGTGAAAATTTTCAGTTGTTCTCTTTGAAGTTAAATTCCAATAATGTTTTAATTTCTGTTTTTTGTTAAAATAATTAGTAATTAAATGATTTTATCTTTTTGTTTAATATGATTAATTTTTGTGGCCTACGATGACCTTGGAAATCGGAGCCATGATGGTAGGCGCCTACACGTTGCTGACGTGATGGTTGAATGAAAACATGTATGATGACAATGTATGACTGAAGTCATTATGACATTGATGTATGCATAATGACTTGAATATTGTTATGTATTCGACTAAAAATGCCATCTTTCTGCCATATTATAGATGTGATGAAAAAATGACATTTTTGGGAGGCATCTATTAGCTTGAGAATTTTAGGTTAGCGTTTCGACATGAAGATATGAAATCGCTGAGTGTAAGATGGCTAAGCTATAATTTTGACATAAGTGATGAGTTCGACTCGCTTATCAGGTGTGATGAGTTGGACTCGTCTATCATGTGTTTTGGAACTTAGTACATTCTTGAGTCCAAGGATTAAGTGACTTAGAAACAGTTCAACAACGGTGGCAGTTTGAAGCAGCAATAACAGTTGAAAGCAGTTCGAAGTGCTAAAGACACATGGAGATAAATTAGAAGACAAAAGCCCACGTAACAAGACACGTGTTGAATTCTGAAGACACAATCGTTATTGACAGTTACTAATGTGCTTAGTATATAATTAGATTTCGTTTTCTAAAAGGGGGTTCACATTTTCATTCTGTCCTCTTTAGAATTCACACATCTGAATCATAAAGATAAATAGTTTGGGAGAAATGTATGAACTTATGTCCAACTGTTAACTTAATTCTTTTTACTCAATTTTTTTTACTAACCATTTACTTTATCCTTTCAAACAATTCTACACTTTACTTCTTTAAATTCTTATCCTATTGTTCTAAATTCAAACACAAAATCTTTAAGCAGAAATACACTTTCTCAAGTTTTTTACACAAAATGTTCTTAAGATCTTTTCGAGTTTAATCATGCAAGTGAATTAAAACTCATGATTTGTTTACTAAAAACATCAGTAAATAATACTAGAATTTTCCCTCCTCTAGAGTTTAATTCTCCATTTTCATGATAAATTGAAACACAAACAACATTCTTAAGAAATTTCACATTAATAACTTTTGTTATCTTTGTTCTTTGAGCAGGACAATAAAATTTATACCCATTATTATTATTTGGATAATAAATGAAATAACATCTATTGGTCTTTGGGATTAACTTTGACGCAGTCACGACATAAATTTTAACTAAAGGTACACACTCCTATATACGAAGTTGATTTGGACTAGGTTTCTAATCTTTAAATAACTTAAGAGGCGTCTCTGATACAAACTTAGATTGCACTCTATTCAATATGTACATAGTCACCATAATATCTTCCCCTCAAAGGAAATCAGGTAACTTAGTTTGACTCGTCATGGATTTTATCATATCCATCAAGGTATGGCTACGCCTTTCAACCACATTATTTTGTTCGGGAGTACCAAACATAATATAATGAGAAATAATTCTATATTTCTCAAGGTATTTGGAAAAAGGTCCCTTATATTGTTCATTCTCACCATGTCTACCATAAAACTTCACCACCTCTATCTGATTTAGTTATCTTAATCCTTTTACCTCACACTATTATAAATAATACATTTCATAACAAAGTTTTCACCTCACCCAACCAAAGACCGAGGTAAAATATGAAGGCGCGTCATGTTTACTTTTTTTAATAAATACCATGTATTCCCTCAATTTCTTTATTGAACCGAGGGGGAAACTAATCTAGGACATGCTTCAAATCCCAGCAACAACAATTTGTATTTTTACCACTTTAAAAGTGATTCCTTTCTTTTTATTTTATTATTTTTTAAAATTAATGATCTATTACTTCAATTATATTTAATAAGTAATGGATTAGATTATCAGATTTTACTATAAAACCGCTCGTTAATCAGATTTTATCTTAAACCTGACTTATATGTAGCCGCTCCAAACTTATACACGTTATTCTTTGGGATGGATTGTAAGACAGAAAAATATTTAATGTTCTTCCTAAGTTGTCAATCAAAGAAAACATTGAGAAATTTACTCCTAAACACAATCATCTTGTTCTCTTTCATGTGAAAACATTTCCATGAAAATATTTGCTCACGATAAAGAAATCTTTTTAGATGGATTGCAAGTGCATAAAAAAAATTCTATTGGTAGGAACAAATAACTTATCATAAATTTGAAAAAAAATGTTGTTCTCCAAGAATCCATTGTCAAAATATGGATTTATTTAAAATATATATATTAATATTTTGTTTAAACAATCCAATTTTTTAAAAAAAGATTTCCCCCCTCGATTTTTAGTTGAAACCGAGAGGTATGTGGCGCTTGGGATGAAACATATTTTATTGTATTTTTTTTATCTAAAAAAACACATTTTACCTTGATTTTTAGTAATAACCGAGATAAAATATTTTATTGGGACATATTTTTTTGAGGTAAAATATAAGCATGTTTCTTCACTGTTTTTAAATAAAATTTTGCCGTCCATTTAATGAGTGTCAACGCTCAAAACCCTACCATTAGTGATCCATGTGAAATATAAAAACCTCATTATAAAATTATTATGAATATTAAAATTTGATAGTAGTGAATCCACAAGAAACTCATTATTGTGAAACCCAAATGTAGTAAAACTCTATGCTTAATCAGAGCGCCATGAGATTTTACAAAGTAAAAATATCACTATGATAGATTCTAAGAGCATAAAAAATTAGGTTTATTTAATATGTGGATGATGAAAGTGTATTTACTTTGTCAAAGATTTATGTGATGAAATCCAACTGCAAAAAAGATATGGTCAAATTTTGTTTTCTAACATAATCTCTGATTATGTAACTGCAATTTTTTTATTTATCTAATCCATTTTTATTTTTATATCAGAAACATATATATGTAATACCTAATATTTGATCTTCCACAAGGTTCAAATGGAGCGAGATACCAACATATGTCACCCCAAATTTACAATGATTAAAATGATTCGAACAATGATAAAAATTATTCGAATTCACAATTTGTCAAACATTTATACTTATAAATTAAAAGGATAAAAATATAAAATAAGTAACTTTATATAATAATAAAACATAAAATATATGTATTAGGTTCACTTTAACTTAAACATGTAATATATATATATATATATAAAATATTTTTTTGATTAAAGATATAATCGAGAGGTAAAGTGACACCTTTTAAAAATAAAAATAGACTGTTGTTGGGGATTGAATCCACTCTAGATTTAAGATATTTTTTCTTGATTATTAAAAAAACAGAGGAATAAAATAGAAATATTTCGTATTGCTCATTCATTACCTCGTCTGAATAACTGAGATACAGAAGTAAAATGAGATTATTTATAGTAGTGTCCGTCTTAAAAATATTTAACTTTTCAAGGGATGAAAAGTTATCATTCATTAAATAGCTATAAACAAAATGAGAATAATTAGCTATGAATATTATATTAAATACATAGATCATATATTAAATGAATAAAAAAAATTAATTTTATTTATAATGTACTAGTTATAATGTAGAATTGAAATATAGGATTGATGAAGTCGTTTCCATGATGCTGTAACGAGGGAATCACGTGACGTGATATCTAAAAGAAATGGCAGCAAGTGGTGAATTGTGATGGTCCAAAAATCCAACCTGAATCTCAGTAGATGACGGTAGCAACAGTATTAGCCGTATAAGAAACAAGATGATCCTGAAAAATTGATTAAGAATAAAAAAGTTAAAGTAAGGTGCTGCAATGATCAAAGCAACAAACACTCTCTTGGTTTCTTACTTGGCTTGTTCTGCGTCTAGTCCACTAGACAACAACACATTTCAATGGGTCAAAGATAGAAACTACACCAAAAAGAAAAAGGCTATATAGTTTCATCAAAATCAAGTTCAAATGAGTACATATATTAAAGCCAAACAAATGACCCCACATTCATCATATAGAATATCGACCAAAAGATTCAAAAAAACATTCATTCATATTCATAGTTAGAGAAAGAGAGAGAGAATCAGATCGTCTTGAGATTGATGAACAACAGTTCGACAAACGGGAATTAACACCACTTTCCAAAAGATGCTCCCTATATTCGATTTGTGTGACTTAACTACGATTACCCCAAGAAACAAGCAAAGCAACTAAACCGTTTTTTCTTCTCTCATTTTTCTATATTCTCACGCAACCTCACCTTATATTTTCTTAAATAATGGACTATTAATATTTTAAAAACAAAAATAAAATTGCACTTCTGCACAGTCTTATATGTAATGCTCTTGCTAATCATAATGTTACGTGGCTCATTGGATTTTGTGGGACCCATCTATCTCAGTTTTTTCACTTTCCCAATGCCATGTGTAAAAAGAAAATACTACTAGTACTATTACTAGTACTAGTAGTAACAATTGTGCAAACAAATACAGTAATTTGAAGCAAATCAAAATTGATTTGCTATTATTAATAATTAGTTTCAGTAAATCATATCGTCCACCAAGATGCCACGTGGGTATCGTGAAGGGATTCACTTGCATGCATGCAAAATATATATATATCTATATTCTACTACTAGTATATATAATTATACCATAGTAGTAATAATATTGATTAAATAAAAATAAAGCAAGTAGTACTAATTGTTATGATAAACTTCGGGAACACATAAAATTATATTCCTCAAAAGCAACAAGATACAACTGGAATGTCTGTCTTTATCTCACATTCTCACTTGGGGCTAGAGACATTTTTCTCTTTGTGGTTCAAAGATTCATTGAGACTAAAGAGAAAGCTTTATGGCTATTAGGTGGATTGGGATTGGTCTAGTGATTTTGTTGTTGACGGGGGTAGTGACCCGTAAGGTTTCAAACTACCAACATTCAACAAATGGAATTGGAATGTCACCAAGGAAAAGAAAAATAAAGTAGCAGTAAAACAAGGAACAAGGAGTGGACCAACATAGTCTTATAGTAAAGGGAACTACATATTTGTATTATTATAAGATAAACCTTAACAAGACATATACGTCTAATCTTAAGAAAGTTAAGTATCGACGTTTATAAAGATCCGGCCTCCTATCCATTTGAAATATTGATTTTGTATGATTTAAATTTAAGTTAAATATTTTAAGATATAAAACAAAAATGAAAATATGTATATTAGTATATATTTGTAAAGGATCAATACGAGCCACTGAATAAGGTTTATTAAGGGGAGACTACGTAATATGTCACACACATTCTGGATGGCCATATATTAAAACAGACGTTCGTCATCTGATTGTAACATCAAATTTTCAGATCGCTCACCCTCCTCTAAAAATGTGAAGGTGACGTAACCCAGTTCATAACGTTATGAGAGAGAGAGAGTCAAATGAAGGTAGTCATGTTCCTTAAAGAAAGAGGAGAAATAACTATCGCTTTTTCCACTCTTAAGAATGACAGATGCAAAATCAATTTTCTCGGGATCTGAGACCCAAGTCCGCAAGGTTCTTATAAATATCTCAACTTTTAAATTGAAAAAAGAGAATTCATTACACAAAACATCACATTCAAAGCTTTTCATCATCCTTGCGTGAAGTTACTCTAACACCACATCAATCATAAAAACCTTTAAAAGTCTGCATCCCAAGAGATTGTTACATATTGTATTTTTAACAAATATAATAAATATTTTCTATAATCCAACTTTGTCCAAATGACTATTGATATTTCAATAATGATATAATCATATTAAATTTATTAATGTATGATTCACATATAATAACAAATAAAATACTATTATTTTAATTTCTAACTTCCTTTAACACGAGTAGATTAAAGCTTTATCTATCGATATTAAATAGTCGATGATATTTCTATAGTATTGGTTTCACTCTAATCTGAGTATGAATAATTAAATGATGTTTTACCATTCATGTAGATCATATTATTTGGCATCATGATATCAAGATGGTTCCTTTCACGTATCTCTATATTATATTTGACTAATTTATGTCACATATACTTTAGCTGATCCATGAATTTGCCAACTAAACTAACAATTTGATACAAATCAGGTTTGATATTGCACGTGTACATTTTTTATCATATGATTTGTTTGTTTATAGCATCATCCATCAGCTTATGATCCCCTTCTTTGTTTAGTTTGTCCTCAATGTTAATAGGCGTCTGTTCATCAGTGATTTTGGCAAACAATCACTTAGTTTTAAATTTATTTTTTAAAGGACCAAACTAGTAAATCCTGGAGCATGTTGTGCTAAATTTCTGAGAAAGAGAAGTGTGCATTAATGTTGTCAAATATTTGCGTTGAATGCTCACTACTTTGAAAAAATGATTAAGTTTGAAAGCAAACATATCAATAATTTTAACTAGGTCGAAATTAGTAACTTGAATAAAAATGAAAACAAGTAAATGTAGATGAAATGAAAATAAATTTTATTTGCATAAGTAAAAATTGGTAGGCAAGTGTGTTTTCTTCAGAGGCTCGTTTCTCGCTTGCGTATGGGTACTTTGAGTTTGTATTGAAGTTTACAATGATTTTTCCACCCCCAAATTCTAACACTAGAATCCCTATTTAAAGTACTATAAAACTAATTGTCTTCGACTTTCAACTAGCTTCCATCTGAAACATCACCTCTGATGCTTTGCCTAGCCTTCGATTGATCTCCATGTATCTTTAGGATAAGACTAAAACACAAATATTTGGTTTGAATTTGAATCTGCTTTAGTTGAACCTCCTTCGATATGTCGGACTGGTGAATAACTAAACATTTGGAAATTTTACTAAGTACCAGACCAAATCCTTCAATGTCGAACATTAATGGTTTGCTCCAATGTCTCTGTTCGAAAGGCATGTAACTTTGCCTTGTGTTTATGCAGAAATTCTAGCTAATTCCCTTGTCGAATTAGTACCTAATAACGCAAAAACGTATCGTAGTTTTGCCTCATATGCATTGCTTTTTACTTGGTTAACACTTATTATTACGCAGTATTTTATGTTTATTGCAGGTATTTATCGAATAAAAGGTTTACGAGCAAGCAGAGTGGAAAATAGCAAAAAGGAAAGAAAAAGAGAAGAAAATGGAGAAAAATTGAGATAATGGGCCACCACACTAAATGGGCCTATGGCGCCCATCACCTGAATGTGTGGCGCCAGCCACCAAGCATGAAGAAGTTTGTGGCGCTCAACCCTAAAATAGTGGCCCTCACCACGGGGTCAAGGACTAGGGTTGTGGCAACCGCCACAACCTAGTCTTCCCTACTATTTTTCCATGATTTTAGCCACGAATCCACTCACATTTGGCTACACTTTAGGGGAGTAGAAAATATATAAAGGAGTTTAGTTTTTTTTTCAACGACTCGCTCTCTTCTTCTAGCTTTCAATCGACGATTAATTTTTAGTCAGATAGTATTTTCTTTTGGTTTCCTAGGCAGTTTTTCCTACTTTGTAACAATGATAGTTTCTCCACATCGGGGACTATTGCAATTTATTTTACGTATTTGAATTCAATTGTAACGGTTACTCATTGCCAAAGCCGGCCAACATTATTTTAATCGAAGAATCAAGACTCAGTTCCAGTTCTCAATTCGTAATCCAGGTTTTATTTTGATTGCTATTTTATTTATTTATGCCTTATTGCATGTTTGATTTTCCAAATACCATGTCTGTTACCGGATCCATGTCCGGCTAAACCCTTAGGTATTAGTATGTAAAGACCGTCGAAACGACGAGATTCGTAAATAATTGGTGTTAGTTTTTATAAAACTTATTTTTCTGGTTTTTAGTTTCTTATTTTAATCAAACTGTTTTTCGTACAAGAGTACAAAATAAACTAAGGTTACGGTCAACAAGAACGAGAGTTTGAGATTTTAACCAGATAGCTGAAACTTGACATTAATCATAAACACATCGAGAGCGCTTTAGGATTAATTAGACTTTATTCATATTCAAAAATTACTTTTATATTCAAAATGAGACCGCGAGAGCCAAGCATTCTGGTTTAGGAGTATGGTCGGAGTCAATAAAAGCGAGAGTGTGAGACTAAGTCCTTTCTATAAATAATTTCTACTGAAGAATATTTTGACCAATAAGATTTCACCAACTATCTATCGAATCCCCGAACTTTGATGCCTTACATACCGATATCCCCTATATCATATATCTTTATTAATATTCTATTTACGTTATAATTATTTCTCTTCATCCCTCCAATCTTAGAACGATCATCAACCTTAAATTTACATAGTAACATTAGATAACGATACGTTCGATTATTAGTCCTTGTGGGTTCGATAATCTTTAAACTACACGATAGGACTGTGCACTTGCAGTCACGATTCCCACAGACTTACTAAGTCGCGATTAAGTTTTTGGCGCCGTTGCCGGGGACTAATTTAGTCGATATCGTACCTCCAGTGTTGCCCAATATAGACTGAGGCAAACAATTCTTTTTCCCTTTTTGAAGCTTAGGTGAGATACAAAGACATGATGAGACTTTGTCCACATCACAGTCTAGAAGAATGGTTGATCATCCATACCTTTTACAACGGTCTCTTGTACAACACAAGATTGACAATAGACGTTGCCGCAGGTGGCACACTGATGGATAAACTCTACCATGAGGCCTATCAACTCATCAAAAGTATGGCCCATAATCATTACCAGTGGGGAAGTGAAAGAACCTCTGTAGAGAAACCTCCAACGAAAGGCGGCATGTACGGATTAAGCAATCTTGACCATGTTAACGCCAAGGTAGATGCTCTTACTCAAAAGATAGACAACTTGACCATAACACCTGCAACCACCGTGGTTGCCGTAGCACCAAACTACGAGATATGCGGAGTTTCGGGGCATGCTGCCCCAGAATGTCAACTCTTGACTGGAACCTCCACAAACCAGGTGAACTATGCTCAAGAAAACCCTTACTCAAACACCTATAACACAGATTGAAAGAACCATCCTAACTTTTCGTACAAAAACATAATGCATTGTATGCACCTAACCAAGCACCCGCTGTACCACCAGGATATCATAAAGCTACCACAAATACTCAAAATACTCCTAGGAAGTCAAACCTAGAAATAATGATGGAAAACTTCATAGCTACCCAAGCCCAACCAAATAAGGATTTCCTAAATCAAAACATACACACTAGCGAGCAAATCAAGCAGTTAGCAAACAAGGTAGACGCGTTAGCCACCCATAACAAAATGTTAGAAACACAAATCTCGCAAGTGGCTCAATAACAAGCACCTACTGCTGCTCCTGCAGGAACATTTCCTGGACAACCGCAACCAAACCAAAAGGTCATGCAAATGCTATTATACTACTAAGTGGGACAGAACTAGGCGGACCGGCCGACCCTAGAATTCAAAACCCATTCATGCACCGACCCTGGTAAGGAAACTGAGAAGGAAGACAATCAAGAGGAAGATAAAAACGAGGAGGCCGTAGAGAAAGAAGAACCTTATGTGCCTCCATCACCATATAAACCCCCTATCCCTTATCCTGAAAGACTTGTTAAATCTAAAAGTGTAGGGCAATTTTAAAAAATTGTAGAGCTTCTAAAACAATTGAATATCACAATACCCTTTACAAAAGCCATCACTCAAATGCCCTCATATTCTAAGTTTCTCAAAGAAATCTTATCTAACAAGAAGAAGATAGAGGATAACAAAACCATTACACTTATTGCTGAGTGTAGCGCCATAATACAAAACAATATGCCTCCTAAGCTGAAAGACCCAGGTAGTTTCTCCATACCCTGTGTAATCGGAAAGTTTGTCATAGACAAAACACTATGCGACTTAGGAGCCAGTATTAGCTTAATGCCATTGTCCATATGCGAAAGGCTCAAAATGAGAGAACTAAGACCTACGAGGATGTCCGTATAACTTGCGGATCGTTCTGTTAAATTTCCCGTAGGTATGCTAGAAAACGTTCCGGTACGCATAGGACAATTCTATATTCCTACTGATTTTATAATCATGGATATAAAGGAAGATTCCAATATCCCTATCATATTATGAAGACCATTCATAGCTACGGCCAGAGCTATTAAAGATGTTAAGAAAGGCAAGCTAACCTTTGAAGTTGGTGAGGAAAAAGTCGAATTCATTTTGACGCAATTCCTAAAGGCACCAGCTATAGACGATACATGTTATCTACTAGATGTCATCGACGAATGTATAAGAGAAATGGAGAATTAACAAACATCATACTACGAAATAATGAAAATTCCAAGGCCTCCTACTTTTGAAGATGAAAATTGGAGTGAGGAATACCAAGATGATATCCTAAGAGAATGCCTAGCACTAACGCCCGATCATATGCCTTGCCCAAAGAAACTAGCCCTAGAACTTAAGATGCTACCCAAAAATCTAAGGTATGAATTCCTAGACACTGAACTTGAGCGACCCGTAATAGTCAATGCAGACTTAGGGTAGATAGAAACCGAAAAGCTTCTACACATTTTAAGAAAATATCCAACTTCTCTAGGCTACAATATCTCAGATCTAAAAGGAATAAGCCCTTCCATATGCATGCATCACATAATGCTAGAGGAAGACAGTAAGATCTCTAGAGAATATCAAAGAAGGATAAATCACATTCTAAGTGATGTAGTAAAGAAAGAAGTGCAAAAGCTGTTAGAAGTAGGTATTATCTATCTGATATCCGATAGTCAATGGGTCAGCCCGGTATATGTCGTACTGAAGAAGGGAGGCGTCACAATTGTTAATAATGAAAAAGGAGAATCTATAGCACAAAGAATGGTTACTGGAAGTAGAATGTGTATTGATTATAGAAAATTAAACAAAGCCACTCTGAAGGATCATTTTCCTTTACCGTTTATCGATCAAATGCTTGAACGATTGGCTAAGCATTCTCACTTCTGCTACTTAGACGGTTATTCGGGATTTTTCCAAATTCCTATTCATCCTGACGACCAAGAGAAAACGAACTTCACATGTCCCTATGGTACATTCGCCTATCGACGTATGCCATTCGGACTGTGTAACGCTCCCGCAACATTCCAAAGATGCATGATATCAATTTTCGCTGATTTTATAGATGACATCATGGAAGTCTTCATGGACGATTTCTCTGTATGCGGACAGAGCTTTGAAGGCTGCTTATCGAATCTTGAAATGGTACTAAAAAGATGCGTAAAAGTGAACCTCGTGCTGAACTGGGAAAAATGCCATTTCATGGTCCGACAAGGGATCGTACTCGAACACATAGTATCCGATAAGGGGATTGAAGTTGACAAGGCCAAAATAGAAGTTATAGAAAACCTTCAGCCTCTGAAAACCCTAAGAGAAATACGAAGCTTCTTAGGACACGCCAGTTTCTACCGGCGATTCATTAAAGATTTCTCAAAAATCACCAAACCACTGACTGACTTATTGATGAAAGACACCGAATTCATCTTTAATGACAAATTCCTAGCGGCGTTTGAACAACTGAAAACAACTCTTATTACCGCACCTATCATGTAACCGCCCGATTGGAGATTACCCTTTGAAATCATGTATGACGCTAGTGACTATGCTGTAGGTGCAGTCTTAGAACAAAGAAGGGATAAGAAACTTCATGCAATATACTATGCAAGTAGAACCCTAGACCCTGCACAGATGAACTACGCCACCCAGAAAAGGAACTTTTAGCCGTAGTGTTCGCTCTGGATAAATTCCGTTCCTACTGTAGCGGTGTATTCGTCGCTATATGATTTATTGATTAAACCATAAGCAAAGTATACAAAGAAATCGAGTCGCCACCGCACTTTTATTTATCCTAAGGACTGGTTAAAAAGCGAACAAAAACCTAAGAAGTTTTACGCGTAGAAAACTAATGAAAAGATCAGAGAATCTGGGTAAGGGGTAAATTACGCAATGGGAAGGTGTTAGGCACCCATCACGTCCTAGGTACTCCTAGGGAGCCCTTTTCACTCTTGTTGTATAAAAAATGTTTATTTGTTTTTGACATATTGTGCAAACATGAAGGGATGATGAGAAAAGAATGTACGATTTTTATTGTTTTTGTGTTTGAACGGATGAACCCGTTGCCTACGTACCTTCCATCAAAGGTAAGGATCAAAACGCCGTAGTTCGGCTAAAAGATTTCTGAAAATTAGTGAGTTCATTTTAAAACACAAGCATTAAGGCTTTTCACTACCAATGGGAGAAAACTCAACCTGAATCAACAATCCACCATGCGAGGATGGCTTCGATGTACTAGAGGGGTTAACCCTGTTTTCAGTACGGAAGTCTTACAATCGACTCACTAAGGATAAGGTAAGATTTACATCAACCGCTATGGTAATTGAAACCTATGGCTAATGTATGAAAACATATTAACAATGGACAAAGCCACAAAACAATTGAATGTGTGAGGTTAATTGATTATGAGTATTCACAAAATATGGTCAAGGTATGATTAAGATTGATTCAAAGAAGTGTTATGAAATGTAGTTTGAAAAGTCAAGGACTTAGGGTCCAGATTTCTAATTTGAAAAGACATGAAGATGTTTGCACAACAAGTCAGAAGTTTTTGAAAGCAAAGTGTGAAAAGGTTTAGGACAAAGAGGGTATGGATAATGGAATGTAAAACTTCTTAGAAAGGTTCACCTCTTGAGATCATATAGAAGATGATTCAAGTGTGTCCTTAGGAATAGGCAACAAAGCAAGTAAAAATAAAGTAAGGTGATACCGGATGCCATCAATGGACTTATACCAATCTCACAAACAAAAGCGGATACCGGATACCAATAAATGGGTTTACACCAATCTCCTAAAACAAAACAATGATACCGGAAGCCAATAAATGGTCTTACTCCAATCTCACAAAAGTAAAAGCGGATATCGGATACCAATAAATGGGTTTACACCAATCTCCTAAGGTAAAACAAAACTTGGATGTCAAATGCCAATCTGTCTGGACTTATACCAACCTCCAAAGGATGATCATGGGAGTACAAATGCCAACAGCATGGTCTTACAATTGCATCCTCACATACAACAAACAAACAATGCACTAAGCAATGGACATGAGTGACCAAGTGAAATGGTCTTACACTCTATCCCTTCCAAATCATAGGAACAATGGCCAATGAGTGGACTTACAGTTGTCCTCAATGGGTAAACCAAACATGGATCACAAAGATATGCAATGATGATCATGCAATAATGAACAATCAATGATGATAAGTGCACAAAGGCAAACAAGCAAACATGTACAAATGCAACAAGCCATCAATCAGACAAAGTCATTTAGCACCCACTATAACCAAACAATTGGGCTCAATCAAAGGGTGAGACTTAAAAGTCACCTGGAATAGGGTGAATGGTGCTCTTAACCTTGACATTGCGAGCCAAGGTGAAGCAGATGAAAGGATATGAGGGGTGTGCCTCATCACTCTTATCCCTGGTCAGGGAGAGCATTGAATATCAGAAGGTGTGGGAGTTCAGAAAGATGGAACTCTCTCCACAAGTTAAAGACTCGATAGATCTTGGGCTTTTACTCACTATGCATCAACACATGTGGTGTGAGCAAGGTGAGAGACTCACAGAATAGTAGGAGATAAGCTACATATCTCTTTTGTCTGCCAATTGCCTCATATGAGGTCTTTTCCTGCTTGGGGACGAAGTTAAACAATCACAAACATTGCCTCTTAAGGAGGACTTCAGACAGGTGCCTGGCTAAGTAACAAGCCAAGTCTTCCAGACTACATGGAGACAAGAGATTCTACCTCAATGCTTAAGCAAAGCAAAGCAATAGCAAGTTCACAAAGGAACTAAAGCAACTATGGTACCTGAAATCAATCAAATATAATCAGTATTCAATTCACAAAGTCAAAACAGACAAGATAAGAGCCAACAGTCAACACAATCAATCACATGTGCAAAGCACAAACTCAAACCAAATGAGTTAGCATCCTACAAAAAAAACCAAGTTAGTTCATCACAATCAAGCAAACCAAACTCAATCAACTTGAATTAATCTCCTTAAAGCAATTGCTTCTTAAACCTGAAAATCAAACTCAAATGTGAGAAGTGAACCCTTAGGCCAAAGCCTAGGGTCAAAGGAGGAGAAAATATTTAAAACAGAACATGAAACTTGATCAAAATCAAGATTTATCAAATAAGAACAAATTCCAGTTGGTCCCATATCAAAACTATTCACCAATTGCATTTCATAAGCAAATCATGTCAAACTATGCAAGTTAAGAACTCAATGATGTAAACAGAATGATCACAAGCATATCAATACCAAAATGGCTCAAAAAATCCTAAGAAAAATCATGCTTAACCAGAACACATTTAGTGAACAACACACCAAATTTCATGACATTTGAATAAAGGGAAGTAAGTCAATTAAAATCAACAAATTAAAGCATGTTCAAACAAGCTCATACAAGACCACAAATCATACATCATGTTCATGCAATCATAAAACAATGATCAAACATGAGAAATGAATGAAATCAAAGCCATGGCAAACTTCAAGATGTCTATAATACACATGCCAAATTTCAAAGCCATCCAATAATGCATGAGAATTTCACAACACATATGATATCATGACTCTCAAAAATATTCACAATTGACCAAACAGAGGGAAAATTCTCAAACAAATAGGAAAATGCATTCCAAAATTCCAGGAAAAATCAAAAGCAAACTAGACATCCCTAAGTATTAGCATGCAAAAATCCAGAGCAATTGGCATAGCATAAGCATGGAAAATAAAATCAGGAACATGAACAAGACATGGTATGACATACATTGTCACACCTCCAAAGATTACATCATATCTCACAATCCAGAAATGCAAAATTAGCAAACCATATACCAAAATGACCAGAAGTGAGTCTAGATCATGCATATAAGATTTTAAGCATTTTGGAGCAAGCATCAAGATTTCATGAATGAAATGGAAAAACATAGGCAAAAAGCATACATGATCAAAACCATTAGACCAAAATAAAAACCAGCTGTGCACAACTTTTGTTATCATGCCTATAAAAAACTAGAGGAAAAATGGAGATGAATGCAAAAATTCCCAACCAATTTGGATGCTCCACGAATTATTTATGATTTTTTGAAGTTTGATGATGAAATGAAATAAACATTTAGAAAATAAAATGAAATTATAATGAGCGAATGACAAACTTGTAAATATGATGCTCATTTAATGAAACGCTGCGTTTCATTAAGTGAGGTGGCAGTGTGTTATTGGTAGCATGGCAAATAAGCACGAATCACATGCAGAAAGAAGGCAAGGCGGATCAAACGATTTCTGGGAATAAAACCTAAGCAAGTTCATCATGAAACTCATCGTGTTCATCATCTCAAGATCCAAAGTTCACAGAAATTCACGATCCACATATCAATCGAAACGTCATGCATCACACATCATTAATCCAGCTTCAATTTGTCCTAATTCTAAACATATCAACCGGATCGAGCAAAAGAAGTTCTAACATCCAAATGTTCAAATCAACATAACTTCCTTAATTTCTAACGAAAATGCACGATTCAAGCTGCAGAATACTCCACTAACTACGATCTACCTAAGCCACATGCTAATTTCAAGAATTAAAGTGGTTGAATTCTTACCTCTTGAAGATGCAGCTGTTGAATTTGTTGGATTCGAAGCTTGGAAGATGAAAACAGATAGCTTATGATGATGAGGAAGATGAATGGAATCGATCCTTCAGCTCAAAACCTCTTGAATTAGCATGAATCTCCAACTGCCATGTCCATATGCACTTTTTCCACAACCACGATTTAGCAAGATTCCTTCAGGTTTTTGCTTCAACAGATGCTTGATTGTATCTACAAATGATGATCCATATCAGAACAAGCACGAAGAATGAAGAATCTTGATGAATCAAGTGAAAAAGTTTGGAAAAGTTTGAGAGAATTTGGAGGTTTTTGGATTTGGATCTGAAATTATGATTGTGGATCCCAATTTTCTGTTATGATTAGGACTATATAGTCCTTGTTAATCACCTTTGCTAATCATGCTTAGGCCAAACCAAATGGATTAGTGAAAATGAACCTTATGTCAAGTTGGCCAAAATGCCCTTATGCTTGTGCAACCAATGGAACAGTAAGTTTCTACTTGAAGCAAATCCAAATTCCTGTTTAGAAGCTATTGGAAGTGGTTTGGCATGAAAATCATGAGTATTTTTCAAAATCACTATTTTTCCCACCAAAATTTAAATGGTTCACTTGAAAAATGACCTTTTGATGTGAAGATTTTTGATGGAATGAAATGATGGATTATGATAGTACATGTCAAATGGGATTTGCTAAAAAAAAATCACTCAATTTGGCCAAATGGTTTGAAAGTTATGCCTCCTTGAAGTTCAACTTTTCTTGAAAATGATTTGATCATAACTTGCCAACCACACATGAGAAATGAGTGTTCTTGGACTTTTTGGAAAGGCAAGAGCAATATATTCAACTTTCATGTTGGACAAAATTTGATTTGAAGCTTGCTTGGACATGTAATCTTGAGGAGAAGGACTTTCCATTTTTGGCAGTTTGAAATTACAGGTCCTTACTATTTTTAGAAACTTTTTGTCTGACCTCCAATTCCTCAATGTTGATGTTTGACATGTTATATGAGGCTTGTATGGACATGAATAAGACCTCTCAAACCATTTCTCATCATCAAATTCCTGATTAAATGCACAGTTGACCATAGTTGACTTTGCTAGGGTTTTGGTTGACTGAGCCATGCTTTGATGAATTTCCAGCCTCTACCACTTGAGATCTTGATTCCAAATGATGTCACAACTCATGTGAACTCTTGATGAATGATCATGGTGCCCAAATTCTTCAAGAATGGCTACCATCCATTGCTTAATGAATGACTTGACTGTTTGACCTAGTTTGCTTCATCTGCAAGTAACAAGGTTAGATGACAATATTTTTGTAATTTTGGTTAGTAAACAAATGAAAAGCAATGATATACAAATGCAATACATGCTTGGTGATCAAGAACCACACTCACAAGATGGCCCACCCACTAGGAGGGAAGCAAAGGTGCACAATGATCCTTGAGGCAAATGAATGATATGATATGATATGATGCCATGAGGGATCTTAGGGCAAAAATTGGGGTCTTACACCTACATAGTAGGAGCAATTATAATTATCCATACCGACCATGCTACAATTAGGCACCTGTTAAACAAAAAGGACGCCAAACTAAGACTCCTAAGGTGGATCTTACTATTACAAGAGTTTGACCTAGAAATCAAGGATAAAAGGGGCACTGAAAACGTCATGGTTGATCACTTGTAAAGAATGGAAGGTGTTGAACCTGAACGAGTGCCTATAAATGATGATTTCCCGTACGAAAGACTCATAGCCCAACTGGAAAGCAATACAGCTAAAGATACGTTAACCCATAAGGATACCAAAACAAACGAGTTAGTTGAAGAAATTTACACCAAAACCACACTACCATGGTACGCTGACTTCGTCAACTACTTAGCAGCTGGGGTGCTTCCACCAGACTTGACCTACCAACAAAAGAAAAAATTCTTCCACGATCTTAAACATTATTATTGGGATAATCCTCTGCTTTTCAAGAGAGGTGCCGACAATATTTTCCATCGATGTGTCCCCGAAGATGGGGTAGAAAACGTAATCTCCCACTGTCATTTTGCTCCCTATGGAAGACATGTAAGCACCTCGAAGACT
Source organism: Lathyrus oleraceus (assembly GCF_024323335.1). Taxonomy (NCBI): domain Eukaryota; kingdom Viridiplantae; phylum Streptophyta; class Magnoliopsida; order Fabales; family Fabaceae; genus Lathyrus; species Lathyrus oleraceus. Next base: position 210,949,722 of record NC_066582.1, read on the forward strand.
TGTGCTAAGATCTTGCAAGCCGAACTCTTTTGGCCCACTCTATGGAAATATATCCACATCGCGATTGTAACACCCCTTTTTCTACCCCAAATTATTTAGCATATAATCAGAGTAAATAAGCACGCATATAAAGAAAAGGGCGTCACATCGACGTTTTCGAAACTTAAAACTTTCAAAAACCAACAATACACCTGGTCATTCAAAATAACACCTTTTTACTTATCATGAATATTCAAGCAATATGCGTTCGCAGCGGAAAATAAAGAATACTCACGTATTTCATAAGATGATCCATGTCCCATACCATGATCAAATAAAATAAAACAATTAATGACATAAAGCATATCCAAATAAGATACGAGTTCAATACCACTAATCTACCCAGTGTTACATGACCAGAGCATTGACTCATTACTTAATCTCAAACTAAATACGGGAACTCTCCAACTATTCTTGAGCGAGCTACCGTCCGCCTACTCCAGCAATACTACTCTGTAGTATCTGCACGATACCCATGTAAAGGTAACATTCAAACAGAAAGGGTGAGAATTCCAAATCATTATGAATATACAGGTCCTTACTATTTTTAGAAACTTTTTGTCTGACCTCCAATTCCTCAATGTTGATGTTTGACATGTTATATGAGGCTTGTATGGACATGAATAAGACCTCTCAAACCATTTCTCATCATCAAATTCCTGATTAAATGCACAGTTGACCACAATTGACTTTGCTAGGGTTTTGGTTGACTGAGCCATGCTTTGATGAATTTCCAGTCTCTACCACTTGAGATCTTGATTCTAAATGATGTCACAACTCATGTGAACTCTTGATGAATGATCATGGTGCCCAAATTCTTCAAGAATGGCTACCATCCATTGCTTAATGAATGACTTGACTGTTTGACCTAGTTTGCTTCATCTGCAAGTAACAAGGTTAGATGACAATATTTTTGTACTTTTGGTTAGTAAACGAATGAAAAGAAATGATATACAAATGCAATACATGCTTGGTGATCAAGAACCACACTCACAAGATGGCCCACCCACTAAAGGTGCACAATGATCCTTGAGGCAAATGAATGATATGATATGATATGATGCCATGAGGGATCTTAGGGCAAAAATTGGGGTCTTACAGATGCCCCTATTTAAGGTCATTCTAGCCGGAGAAATGAAGTTTAGAAATCTTCATCTCGACGCGGTAGAATGGACTTAAATAATAGTAATGAGACAAATTTTGGTCCCTAAGAGACCTCATGATGCAGATGTATGCATGTAAGAGGCACAAACTCTATGGGGATATAGTTCACACAGAAGAAAAGACGATCCATCGGAGTAATACACTCACCAGGCACAGAGACTCTAACAGGACTCTTGCGGACTCTTATAGGGGATAATAAAGAAAAAGAAAGCGTGAGCAGGACACGACTTTGATTTGGGGAACACAGAAAACAGACTGGAGACCTTACTAGGGAAGTAAAGGACTCACACTGGGGATAAGAATCAATTCCAAAGGAAACACATCCATTGGAATGACTCAAGCTGACTCACACAATGCACGTACTGGGGAGAACGCCAATACAGCAACACAAATAGCAATACAACTCCGCTGGGGAAATCTAGAAAAAGACTCTCCAAGGGAAGCCAAGGATGAGATGTTACCGGTATAAGGGTGTAGCACCTCAAATTTGCACCCTCCTTGTGTACATACATTTTCATGATTAGGTCATTAACATAACATAGTTCATTGCATAACATTGCATTGCCCTTTGCCCAAGTGCAAGTTCAACTGACAAATTAGGTCAAACTGGTCAGGAGATCAGGTCAATCAAGCAAGCATGTGCCATTTCCATTGAGACAAGGCCCTAGGGTTGGTTTATCAAGTTCATATGGTCTAAGGATCATTTTGAAGTGGTTTGGCCCAAGATTGGATGATCAAAGCTCATCAGTCAAGCTAAATTTCAGCTGGAACCATAGAAAGTCAATTGTGGTCAACTGTGCCTGATTGTATGGATTGGAAGGTGTGGGATGGTTTGAAAGGCTTCATTCATGTCCATACAAGTCTCATTTGACATATTAAGGATCAAGGTTGAAAAAAATAAAGTCAGACAAGAAGTTTCCTAAAATGGCAGGTGACCTGTAATTTCAACTGCCAAAAATGGAAAGTTTTTCTCCTCAAATTTACTTCATCATACAAGCTTCAAATGGAATTTTTCCCAACATGAAAGTTGAAGATCTTGATCTCACCATTCCAAAAAGTCCAAGAACTTGAAATTCCCATGTGTGGTTAGCAAGATATGGTCCAATCATTTTCCAAAAATGCCCAAATTCAAAGTGGCATAACTTTCACATGGAATGGCCAAATTGGATGGTTTTTCTTTGAGCAAACCACATTTGATGTGTAATTTCATAATCCATCATCATATTTTGCCAAAAGCCTTCACGTAAAAAGGTCAATTTTCAAGTGTACTAATTAAAAAGCAAGGGCAAAATGGTCCAAATCTCAAAATACTTGGAATTTTCACCTGGGACTTTTTCCAACACTTCCAAAATATCATTTAGAACTTGTTTGAACCAAGTTTGGACAGAAAAATTGGCTGCATCATGAATGGGCATTTTGGCCACACACTTAAAAATGCACTTAACAATAATCATCTCCATTTTGCTAATCATGATTAATTTTGGATTAAGGCATTGGTATATATTGTTAATTGTAACTGTTTCAATAATCGCTAATCACTTTTTCAGATCCAATCCAAAAACTCTCAAATTCTCTCACTTTTTCTCCATTTTCACACAAGCTTTTTTGATCAATTCATCCATAATTCACCATTGTTTGTGCTTGTTTTTGGTGTAATCTTCATCTGCAGGCATTGGTAGAGCTCTGTTTTTGGAATTTGAAGCAAGATTCGTGCAAGAACTCCACCATTGGAAGCTTCATCCATCCATGGCAGTCACAAATTTCCCTGGATTCAAGCACTTCTGAGCTGCGAAATCATCACCAATCATCTTCCTAATCACTATTCTCCATCTGTTTTCACGAATTGGAGCAAGAAACGCAAGGATTTCACACTGCCACTTCAAGAAGGTAAGATTTCGAAGTTTTCGATTCTTACGATTGTTGTATGGATTCAGTAGTGCCTTGGACGTAGAGCATTTTGACGTTTGAACCATGCGATTTCATCCACCATGCATCAAGATTTTTGGATTTAAAGTTTGCATGACAAAACTATTTTCGATCGGTTCTTCTTGTGTGTTAACTTCTGGATGATTTCGTTAGCATATTCGTGATCTACATCGAACACCGGTTCCAACGGTATATAGCATGTGTATTTTCGTTGCGATTTGTTCATAATCGAATCTGGATTGGAAGAAGATGAAGAACACGTTGATGTTCTTGAAGCTTTCCTGGAAATCGCACGCGTAGATCCTGTATCCTTCGCCTTGCCATTTAAAATCCTGTTTCCCGCACGCTTGGACGAATCATGAAGCGCCACGCCATTAATTGATACTGCGTGTTTTGGCCCTGGCGTATGGGAATTACAAAACTGCCACTGCGTTTTAACTTAATCCATTTCAATTTGAATAAATATTCCATTAATTTAATCCTACTTCAAAAAATCATATCTTAATCAATTTTAATCCAAATTAATTGGGACTTTTTTTGTTGGATCCCAAATTTCCTCTAGTTTTTTTTAGGCATAGTAACTAAAGTTGTGCCTGGTGATTTTTTGGATTGGCTTAATAATATTTGTCATGTATGCTATATTCGTATGTTTCACCATTTTAATCATAAAATACTCATGCTTGCTCCAAATTGAATGAAATTTCACATGCTTGTTCTTGACTCTCTCCTGGAGATTTTGATGTATAGTTTGTGATTTTTGGACCCCTGGATTGGTAGATAGGATATAATACTTTTGAGTGTGACAATGTGTGTCACACTATGTTATGTTGTATTCATGAATTTTGTTGCCATGCCTATGCTTTGCCTATGGCTCTGATTTTTTGCATGAGATACCTTGTATATGTCTAGTTTCACCATGATTTTTTGTAGGAATTGTTGAGCCATTACCTATTTGATTGAGATTTTTTGTTGCTGTTTAGAGATTTTAGGGTTTTGTTTGAGTGATTGACTTCCATGTCTTGTGAAATGCTCATACCATATCATATGAATGTGAAATTTGATGGAGTGATTCATAACATGTTCATTGTCACTTTGGCTTTGGTCCCATTCATTTCTTAATTGTTCTCACTGTTTGGCATTTGATTGAAGTTGATGCTCATTTTGCTACCGTGTGTTGGCTTGTTTGGATTTCTGCTGACTTTCTGATTTTCATTGACCTACTTCCTCTTGTCCAAATGGCATGAAAATTGATATGTAGTTCTTTGAATGTGTCCTGTTTAGGCTGGAATTTTTATGGAATTTATTGAGCTGTTTTGATATTTGTTTGATTGGAACCATTCTGTTTGCTCATATATGATTCACAATTGCCTAGGTTGACTTAAATTGTGCATGAAATAAATTTAGTGCATAGTTTAGATGTGAGACCAATTGGATTCTCTTTTTAATTGATTAATCTTGATTTTGATCATGTTTCACTTGCTGTTTTGACTTTTTCACTCCCTTTTGACCCTAGGCTTGTCCTAGTGGTCTTGTATCTCATGTTTGAATGTGATTTTCAGGTTAAGAAGCAAAATACCTTAAGGAAGTGGATTCACATTTGATTGAGTTGTCTCATTTGATAGTGTAAACTAACTTGGTTTATTTTGTAGGGTATTTGGCTCCTTTGAGTTGCTTGCACCTTTGTGCATTGGCTTGTGTTTGTCTGTATATAGCTAATTGTGAACCATTTGCTGTTTAATTCTGTAATTGGTATACTGATGATATTTGATTGATTTCAGGTACATTAGTTGCTAATATTGCTTTACTTTGCTTGATAAGCAATTTGCACTGAGGTATAACATTCTTGTCTCCATGTAGTCTGGAAGACCTGGCCTGTTACTTGGCCAGGCACCTGTCTGAAGTCCTCCTTAAGAGGCGATGTTTGTGATTGTTTATTTTTGTCCCCAAGCAGGTAAAGACCTCTATGAGGCAATTGGCGGAACCCAAGGGATATGCAATCTATCCCCCGCTATTCTGTTGAGTCGTCCCTCTGCTCACACCACTGTGTTGATGCATTGGGACACAAACCCAGGATCTTGTACTTTGTACAGTCGAGTCAGAGTCTTGAGTGTAGAAGGGTCCCTCCATTCTGGACCCACGCTCCTTTGTCTGAAGCTCTCCCTGGCCAGGGATAAGAGCTGTGAAGTCTCATCTTCACTCACCTTTCATCTGCTTCACCCTGACTCTCAATGTCAGGGTTAAGAGCGAACACTACCTGGTACAGTTGACTTGCCTCGGCAGTCCACCCTTGTTTGAGCCTCACTTGACTGGATATAGTGTGTGCTATGTGAAATGTTTGTTTTATCTTGATTGATGCTTGCATGCTTGTCTTTCCTGGTTAGGATTAGCTTGTTGTTGTGCAAGTAGATAGGAACCACAACGTAGGGCAATGATGCATGATAACACTAGGCTCGAGTACAGCTCCCTAGTAGGGTGTCTCCCCTTGGTTTCTGGCTAGAATTTCTTTCCCTCTCCGGGCACCTTTCTTTCTTTTTGTGTGTGTGCTTGACAGTTATAGGCTCGAGTTCCCGACTCCCTATCAACTTGTTTGGTTGTTGTGTGTTTGGGAGCTGATGTAAGTCCATCGAGTGGCATTCGAGTTCCAGTGTGCGTGTGTTTGGTTCGGATGCCGATGTAAGTCCAGTGATTGGCGTTCGGGCTCCACGTTTGCCTGATTGTGTTTGTTTTGGTTCGGATGCTGATGTAAGTCCAGTGGTTGGCATTCAGGCTCCATGTTTGCCCGTGTTTGTGTGTGTCTTGTTTGGCGTGCGTGAGCCGAACTACGGCAGCTCTGATTCTCGTTCCAGACGAGATACGTAGGCATAGGATGCGATATCCTAGCGAGCCCCCTCCTCTTTTACCCCACCTGTGTGGTCTTCAGTGTGTGTGTGATGTTTGTTTAGCAACATTTTCCTTCCTATTGTGCATGGATCCCGTCAAGTACGACGGATGCGTAGGGGTGCTAATACCTTCCCTTCGCATAACCGACTCCCGATCCCATTCTCTTTGGTCGCGAGACCATGCTTTTTCCTAGGTTTACTCTGAGCGTTTCCTTTCCCTCTTTTGGGATAAATAACGCACGGTGGCGGCTCTGTTGTTCTTGTTTTCCCGCCGGTTTTTCGCGTAATGCGACAAAGGGCAACAAACTCAGGAAGAATGAATATCTAAGACCGGTATAAGGGTGAGAGATATCAATCAATCCAAACATCTGAGAAAGACCTGAAAAAGGTACATCAACTCAGGCAAATCTGACTCCAGAGGGGACCAAGGTCATAATAGAGAGCAGAAAGGAAGGAACACCAGGGATACCGAGGTATAAAATAGGTGACCGACCAAAGCGTGAATTGGTATATATGCCAAAACACTCATCATCCGAAAGGAGGGCTTGAAAAAGCAAATCAACTTACAGGATGGACATTCGAATCCACAACGGGAAGACGAATCTTACTCAACTGGGGACACAAACCCAAAGAGTGCATGAGATATAATATCCATTACCGTCAGAACGTGGATAGAATACTCGCATGAGATATATTATCTATTACCGTCAGAGCGTAGATAATATTCTCGCATGGTAGGAAACACCAGAGATACCGAGGTATATAATAGGTGATTTACCGAAAACGTGAATTGGTATATATGCCAAAACACTCATCATCCAAAACACAAACTGGTTAAAGGATGGGTATTCGATTCTACCAAGAATACGAATCTTACTCTACTGGGGATAGTCAACAAAGGATTCCACCCAAAGAGTGAAAGAGATATATTGTTCATTACCGGCAGACCGTGAATAATATACTCGAAAAGGAAGAGGCACCAGAGATACCGAAGTATATAATAGGTGACTAACCAAAAGAGAGACAATCGATACCAAGCATCCGGGTAAACGAAAGACAACTCAAAGGGATAAATTGCAAGCATCCGGCAATTATCCGAAACAACAAATATTCAACTCCGCAAAGGGAATAACGAATCTTACTCGACTGGGGAAACACAAAAGGCTTCGACTGAAGAGTGCATGAGATATATTATCCATTACCGTCAGAACGTGGATAACATACTCGCATGGAAGATTATCCACAACCGGTTACTGGGTTAACAAAGGATAAATCGACCGAAAAGAAAGGCATCGGGATATCAATCAGGCATATGATGATGACCAATCAAAGGGGGCAACAATCATTACCGAGCAAACGGGTAAATGAAAGGCGATCCGCTGGGAATGAATTGCAAGCATCCGGCAATTATCCACAGGGACTGGCTGGGGATACATTGATAAACAATCAATGATCCGGAGAACAAATCACTAGCAAACGGTGAAAAGACCCACTGGCAACTTCAAAAGGGATAACATTGCGAGCATACGGCAATGATCCAGAAGACAACCTGCTGAGGATAAATTGCTAGCATCTGGAAATTATCCACCCGTACCATAAGGCACAAACTCCGCTGGGGAGAACAAAACAACATGGGATTTATAACTACCGAATACGGGGTAGAAGACCGCAGACTCCACTAGGACGGGGTGAATGAAGGCCAAATACTGAGCACTTATTCAATTTATACCACAGGGAGACACCAACTCTGTTGGGGATAAAACCACAACAGCACAACATCCACCATCAACCAGAACGAACCACAAAGGTTACCTCTGCTAGGGAAAAGGAGATAGGACTTACAACTACCGAATACGGGGTAGTAGCCATACTCTGGTGGGAATAAACACAAATTAGGGTTTACATCTACCGAACGCTGGGTAGAAAACCAACAACTCCGCGTGGGAATGGAACGAATCACAAATCCGCACGGGAAACAACAAATAGGGTTTATAACAAACCACAAACTCTGCTGGAGAGTTGGCAAACAGGATTTACGACTACCGACTACTGGGTAGAAGACCAACAACTCTTGCTTGAGGAATAAAAGGTATATAACCACAAATTCCACCAAGAAGAGGGAACATATGACTTACAACTACCGGTACAAGGGTAGAGGCCCGAAAAAGTTCCGCTGGGGATAAAAGAATTATTGCCGGTTACTGGGCAAATCATTCGTTCATTCCATGGGGAAGCACAATAAACGGTTGACAAGTGCCAATTCGGGATCAATCCGAAAAGACAGACTAAATCAAAACTCGTCCTATGAGGATATAACCCAATAGGAACATCCATCCCAATATATGTGTTGGGGAGGAAACGGAAGAAACCGTCATCCACGAGGATAATCTCAGTGGGGAACTGCAGAAGGAAAATACAAACACTTTCTGCTTACGGGGCTGACTCTATATGGAGAGATTTAAACACCCGACATCTGCTTAGGGAGATCTATAAAGAGATCTATATCACCCATAGCAGGAGAACAACAATCAAGAGATATATGGCAGAAAAATGCAACATGAATATCTGAATGTTTTTATGAATATGCATGAATATGCGTAATTTATGTTTGATGAATGCTGACAAAACAGACATATCCAACACAACAGGCCCAGGAATCACACGCCCGGTACTATACTTCCAGGGGAAAACCAACTGGAACGCCAATCTGCGGAGATCCACATGCTAAAAAGCAAAGATCTGCGGGAGGCAAAACAAGAGATATCACAAAATCTCTGAGTAATGGATCAACAATCACCCCAACTGGAGCAGAAAGTCACAACAGGCAATAACGGCCACAAAGACAAATCTGTTGGGGAATGGGATAAATCCCAAAATATCTGCAGGGGAACAAGAGCTCACTACACGGGCAAAAACTACCACGAAGGCAACTCCGCAATAACTCCACTGGGGAACAACCCACAAAGGGAGAACAGATCATCCACGTAGAATCTGGCTGCACAAGCAACTCTACCTGGGGATAATGCAAATATCCATTCCACCGGGGAACAACCCACTGAGGAGGAAGAAAAGATTACACAAGTAGATTCTGCAACAAGCTACCCTACTGGGGATCAACAGCAATCAGGGAATCAACCCAAATCTATGGATGATAGATCACCAACCGGTCCTACTGGGGAAAACAGAGGTTTCCGACTCCGACGGAGATGCTGAGGGGGATATCACGGATGCAATCCTGACTCTGTTGAGGAAAAAATCCACAACTGCTGAGGAGGAACACAATCACTGCCCTGTCGAAGGAAAAAACGCACTGATGGGGAGATATAGCAGCTCCGCTGGCGACGTGGCCGGGGAAGAGAGTACTACTGGAGCAAACAAAATCTTCCACAACACTCTGCTCTGGGGATATATCACGGATCCCACTATCGACTGTGCTGAGGAAAGATAGCAACAATCCAGCTTGCAACAATGCTGGGAAATCGGTAAAGTACCGTGATGTCAATCCGTCAACCATTGAATCCTCAAATGGGACGCATCTCTACTGAGGATAAAAACCACAACTCCGCTGACGATTGCACCGGGGAGAGTGATAGGGTTCCGGGGTCTCAAACCAACCACGTACCGAAGTTTCCAAATGGAAAACACCCATGCTGGGGGAGAATACTGCTGGAGAAGAAAACGAAGCCTTCAACAACACTCTGCTTAGGGAATAACCCTAACAAAAGCCCTGCTTGGGGGAACAACCCCTAACAAAAAGCAGGAAAAAGAGGATACAACCAATGCCAGGAATATGAACAAATGTCTTACCTGTTGGGAATCATGCCACCCTCGGGAGAGCACTGAGAGATTCTTAAGTATCCTTTTGTCATTGTGAATGTTCACTTTGTTTAAAACAAAAATTTTGAAAAATTTATTTGTTTAAAACAATGACATTTTATCAATTGAAACATGCAAAACATTTGTTGAATTGAAACAAATAAGAGTGCAAATAATTGGATAAAAGCTCAAATTGATTTGATGGAATGGTAGCCTGCAAATGGCAAGACTCCATAGATCTGTACAAATTTGAAATCAGTGATATATATTGGAAGAGGGCTACATCGAACATAATGATCCTTTCTCTACCAATTTGAATCTTGATGTATGCGAAGCTTCAGTCGACGACGAATCGAGAATCTCTGACGAAAAGACAGCTGTGGAACAGAAAGTCTTGTCAGGATGCAGTTACTTGCCAAATCCCTAATTTTTGCCTAGATTGCCCCAGGGTGAGGTACTCAATATAGCGGGATGCAAATATACTCTTTTTTCAAGTCTCTAATTTTTGCCTGGATTACCCTTGCGGGTTCTCCACCGAGACGCTCATTTTTTGCCTAAGCCGCCCTTTCGGGTTTTCAACTTAGCGAGCCATTCTGTTTTTCATTTGCATATACTTTTTTTTTTAGGCAAAGTATTTCTTGACTGCATCTGAATTCACAGGACGAGTGAAATCCTCCCCATCCATTGTTGTAAGCATCAAAGCACCGCCTGAAAAGGCTCTCTTAACAACATATGGACCTTCATAGTTTGGAGTCCACCTGCCCCTGGAATCGGGCACGAAAGACAAGACTTTCTTGAGCACAAGGTCTCCTTCTCGGAACACACGAGGCTTGACCTTCTTATCGAATGTTTTCTTCATTCTCTGCTGATACAACTGACCATGGCACATGGCACTCAATCGCTTCTCTTCAATCAAATTCAGTTGGTCGTAACGACTCTGAATCCATTCAGCATCAGTCAACTTGGCTTCCATCAAGACTCTCATTGATGGGATCTCCACCTCTACTGGAAGAACATCTTCCATGCCGTAAACAAGAGAAAAAGGGGTTGCCCCTATTGAAGTGCGTACAGACGTA